>NC_087309.1:59638538-59961038 GCF_015220805.1 Pogoniulus pusillus | reverse complement strand
TTTATTGTTAAAGTTTTGCTTTTCACTTCCAAATCAAAGCAAGACTATTCTTTGGATGTTTTACCCCTTTTTACTCTCTATACCTAATTATTTGCAAAGTGTGGAAACATCCTATTTATGTTATTTTTCTGTTAGGCTTTGAGTCTCTGGGAAGACTAAAGCTGACCAATACAGTAATCCAGGTGAGTTCTTACCAGAGGGGAAAGAAAGGGCAAAATCATCTCAGAGACAGAATCACCTCTCTTGATCTGCTCTCTGTATCCCTTTTGATTCAGTCTAGGATGCAGTTTGCCTCCTGGGCTGCAAGTGCACAATGTGCTCATCTCCAGCCTCTCATCCACTAGAACACTTGAGTCCTTTTCCTCAGGGCTGCATTCTATCACCCCTTCTCCCAGCCTGTACTGATAATGAGAATTGCTTTGACCCAGGTGCATAACCCTGCACTTGCTCTTGTTAAACCTCATGAGGTTCACCTGGCCACACCTCTCCAACTTGTTCACATCCCTCTGGATGACATCCTGTCCTTGACAACACCACTTAGCTTGATGTCATCTGCAAAGTTTCTGGTGGTGCAGTTGATCTCACTATCTCTATCACTGATAAAAATATTAAACAATACAAGTTCCAGTATGGACCCCAGAGGGACACCACTTGTCACTGGTGTTAATCCGGACTTTGAACCATTGACTACTACCCTCTGGATGCAACTATTCAGACAATTCTTTATACATTGGAATGTCCACCCATCAGATCCATACCTCTCTAACTTAGTGGGTAAAATGGTGAGGTGGTGGGCCCAGGTGAACCTCATGAGGTTCACCTAGAACAAGTACAGGGTTCTGCACCTGAGATGGAACAATCCTCACTATCAGTGTAAACTGGGGGGGCAAAGTGACAGAAAGCAGCCCTGTGGAAAGAACTTGGAAGTTCTGGTGAATGAGAAGCTTGACATGGCAGGCAGTGTGCACTTGCAGCCCAGAACGCCAATAGCATCCTGGACTGCATCACAAAGATGCATGACCAGCAGATCTAGAGAGGTGAACTCTGCTCTGGTGAGGCCTCGTCTAGAGTACTGTGTCTAGGTCTGGAGCCTTCAATATAAGGACACGGACCTCATGGAGCAGATCCAGAAGAGGGCCACAAAAATGATCAGGGGGTTGGAGCACCTCTGCTATAAAGACAGGCTGAGGTTGTTCAGCCTGAAGAAGAAGAGGCTCTGGGGAGACCTACTAGTGTCCTTCCCATGCCTGAAGGGGACCTATGAGAAGGATGGAGAGACTGTTTATGAAGGCCTGTGGTGACAGAGTTAGAGGCAATGGTTTCAAACTGGAGAAGAGCAGATTTAGGTTGCATGTTAGGAACAGATTCTTTACAATGAGGGTCGTGGAACACTGCAATAGGCTGCCCAGGGCAGTGGTAAGGGCCCCATCCTTGGAGATATCCAAAATAATGCTTGGCAGGGATCTGGGCTACCTGATCTAGTTGCGGATGTCCCTGATGACTACACAGGAGATTGGACTATATGACCTTTGGAAGTCCCTTCTGTTCCACACGATTCTATGATTTGATGATGTTTTGGGTGACTGTGTCTGAGAGGTTTTAAATCTAAACCACTTTCTCCTAAGAAAATATATTCTGTGGCCACATACAAATATGTTCCTTCCAAAACTAAAATTCTACCCCCAAAATAGCTGCCAAACCAGGAATAATTTTGGAAATAAATATAGCTCATAGAGAATGGCAGCCCATTCCAGTGTCCAATGACTCTCTCAGTGAAGAACTTTCTCCTCATCTCAAGCCTAAATTTCCCCTGATGCAGCCTGAGGCTGTGTCCTCTCGTTCTGGCGCTGGCCACCTGAGAGAAGAGAGCAACCTCCTCCTGGCCACAACCACCCTTATGTTAGTTGTAGACAGCAATAAGGTCACCCCTGAGTCTCCTCTTCTCCAGGCTAAACAATCCCAGCTCCCTCAGCCTCTCCTCATAGGGCTTGTGCTCAAGGCCTCTCACCAGCCTTGTCACCCTTCTCTGGACATTCTCAAGCATCTCGATGTCCCTTCTAAACTGGGGGGCCCAGAACTGAACACAGTACTCAAGGTGTGTGTCATGGAGAGTAGCAGAAGCCCTTAGCAGGCCTCCCTGTTGTGAAAGTTATAGTGTCTCACATTAATGCCAAGAGCATTGCAAAACCAAAACAATCCTTCAGTCCCATGAGAAAGTCTCTCCCTAGTTGAGATAAAAGGTAAACATTGGCCACTGTTTTCCTAGCTGTCGGCCTTGCTTCCCAGGCATGCTCAGCACCTGGTGTGGGCCGAACTTGGGGTGGTCTTGGAAATTGTTTTGGTAGAAATTGTCCAATTGTATGAATCAATTACAACTTTGTGCCAATCTGTAAGAATAGTAAAATAGCCTGGACTGGTGGGATACACCTCTTTGAAAACATTATAAAATAGTGTGCCTTCCTGGATCGGGAGCTCGCTCGCTCGTTCGTTCGCTCTATCTCTGTTCGATTGCTCTCTCTCACTGCCTGCTCGCTTGCCTGCCTTGTTCCTGCCTTGGCCTGCCCGACGAAGGGGCCACAGAGGCCTGAAGCCCACTTAGGCCCGACCTGACAAACAAAGGGACACCGCCCAAAACTTCGAATCTAGCTGAATTGAACTATGGAACAGTGAGTAAATCAAAGAAAAGACTCTTTTACCTAAAGACTGAATAACTTCAAAGACTCAAAAGAACTCTAAAGAAATCACAGACTCTCTTTTATTTGCTATTTTCTGAAATGTTATTCTACAACCTCAGATCAAAAGAATTCGCGTGGGTAATTTAGTTCAGGAGAGGGATCTCCGCGTCTGAGCAATAAATCACTTTAACTTTACGAGTGAGCCCCGCGTATTTTCCCCACCATCTCCCAAACTACCTTCCACGACAGTGTGGTCTAACCACTGCAGAGTACAGAGGCAGAATGACCTCCCTGCTCCTGCTGACCACACCATTCCTGATGCAGGCCAGGTTGCCATTGGCTCTCTTGGCCACCTGGGCACACTGCTGGCTCATGTTCAGGCGAGTATCAATCAGCACCCCCAGATCCCTCTCTGTCTGGCTGCTCTAGCCACTCCAACTCCAGTTTGTATCTCTGCATGGGGTTGTTGTGGCCAAAGTGCAGCACCCGGCACTTGGAGCTATTGAACGCCATCCCATTGGACTCTGCCCATCTGTCCAGGTGGTCAAGGTCCCGCTGCAGAGCCCTTCTGCCCTCCAACCCAGTCACATCTGCCCCCTGCTTGGTGTCATCTGCAAACTTGCTGATGACTGACTCCATGCCCTCATCCAGATCATCAATGAAGATGTTAAAGAGGATGGGGCCCAGCACTGATCCCTGAGGGACACCACTAGTGACCGGCCACCAGCTGGATGTGGCACCATTCAGCACCACTCTCTGGGTCCGGCCCTCCAGCCAGTTGCTAATCCAGCACAGAATGTTGCCATCCAAGCCTTGGGCTGACAGCTTAGCCAGCAGTTTGCTGTGGGGGACAGTGTCAAAGGCCTTGCTGAAGTCCAGATAGACCACATCCACAGGCCTCCCCACATCCACCAAGCGGGTCACCTGATCATAGAAGGAGATCAGGTTGGAGAGGCAGGATCTGCCCTTCCTAAATCCATGTTGGCTGGACCTGAGCCCTTGGCCATCCCTCAGGTGTGCAGTTATTGCCCCCAGGATAACCTGCTCCATCAGTTTCCCTGGCACTGAGGTCAGGCTGACAGGTCTATAGTTCCTGGGTTCCTCCATCGGACCCTTCTTGTGGATGGGGATCATGTTGGCCATTTTCCAGTCTCCTGGGACCTCTCCAGTGATCCAGAACTGCTGGAAAAGTGATGGAGAGCAGCTTGTTCAGCTCATCTGCCAGCTCTCTCAGCACCCTGGGATGGATCCCATCTGGTCCCATGGACTTGCAGGTGTCCAGGTGGCTCAGCAGGTCCTGAACTAATTCTTCATGAATTTCCAGGGCAACACATCTCTCCCCGACCCCATCCCCCAGTTCAAGAGGCCACTTGCCCTGAACTCTTCCCTCCTTACTGTTGAAAACTGAGGCAAAGAAGGCATTGAGGACATCAGCCTTTTCTTCGTCATCAGTTATAATGTTCCCCTCCTGGTCCAGTAAGGAGTGGAGGCTCTTCTTGCCCTTCTTTTTAGCACTGATAAATTTATAAAAGTGCTTTTTATTATCCTTCATAGAGGTGGCCAGCCTAAGTTCTAGCTGGGCCTTAGCCTCCCTAATTTTTCTCCTGCATAATCTGGCTACCTCCTTAAACAAGTCAGGAGAAGCCTTCCCCTCCTTCCAAAGGTGATACACCCTCTTATTTTCCCCTAATTGCTTCAGGAGCTGTTTACTCATCCAGGCTGGTTGCCTTCCCCGCCGGCTCATCTTTCATCCAGAGATTTGAATAGATATTAAGATGTTGACTTATTTCTATGAAATATATAGTTAAATTGTTAATTGTCAACAAATTCTCTGAAGTACTGGGAAAATAGTTTGTTTTTCTTCCTTGGTCATCAGTAAACACCAAATGGTGCTTTTTTGGCCTTTTTTAATTTTAATTTAACTTCAGCCACTCTGATACATATGGCACAATTCCAAAGGGTGAAAATTTGTGTTAGCAAAACTTTAGCAACTTTCTTTTATAAATTCCAATGACTTTTGGTCTGCACTAAGAAACTGACATAGCAACTATTTCAGTAAGAAATAATTTGCTTCACAGTTCTGTTCAGAGAAATGCCCATTTTATGTCCTGTGACAGAAAACTCTGTCTTTACTACAGCTGTTTTATCCAATGGAAAGCCTTGGATGCTGGATCTCAGTAGAATACCTTGCAAATTCTAGGGCCACAAAACCTTGTTCTAGACAAATATGTGCCTCGACAGACTCAGTTCATAGACTGGACACAGGAGCAATATCAAAAATTCAGATATTCACAGGATTTAAAAGCCTATGAGGCTTAGAATGATGACCTCCAGAGTGAATGAATATTTAAATATTAACCCTGTCCTAGATGATGGATAGGTGGGCGGGGAGTGTGAATGTGAACTAGGACAATTTTACATTGTGTTTCTGTGTGGAAGGGAAATATCAGTGCACTGTTATTCCTGAAAATAATGCAGTCTTTCCCACGTAATAACTCACATAGTTACCTTGTTACATTTCCTGTGTAGTAGAGATGTGTGTCCTTCTCTGTTCTTTTCTGTAAGTAGATGGCTTTTTACCTTTTCCTTTACTTATTTTCTCTTCCTACCAACAGATAAATGCTCTCTCATTTTCACATGTGCTTGTGCTCCCAGATCTCATTACAGTCCTGGCTGTGTCTTACATTGGCAAGCTTAACATGTCACTATCCATCCTCAGAAGTGAAGTGCACTTGAATACTCAATAAACCAGGGGAATTATCCAGCCCGTGTTACCCAACAGATCATGTAAATGTCATTTCTCTATGGTACCCTGTGTGCTCCTGCCAGCAAATAGCCTTCACATATTCTGTCCATTTTGAAATAAGGATCCCTTGTGTAGCAACATTTGCCCCTTTATATATATTTTACTATCTACTCCTGTTTTAACTGAACCTAGATGATGTTCTTCTGACACTTACAGACTTCCAAATCTCTTTCTATGTCACGGTCCCAGAGCTTTCAGAGGCATAGGCATCATGAAGCTTTAAAATATACACAAAGCCAGTTGTGTGTGCAGTAAATGGGTTATGACTTTTGGTTATTCTCCAAGCACTTCAACACTACTGGAATTCCTGACTGTCATTTATTCTACTAAAAACCAGTGATTCAACCTGCAACAGTGTGAGTTTGTATTTTTATAAAATATAAACCAAGTACTAACTAAGTTTAAACTGACACTCCACTGCTGAAATATTGCTCTCACGTGAAGTAGGAACAGAACACAAGCTATTTACCCTTCTAGGTTATATGAAAAAGGCTACTAACACCAGGCAAGCCACAGGGAAAGGATATCCCAAACAGTGATTTTCTACTCAGTTCACCTTTGCTGATATTTCTTTGCTTCTTCAAGTTTTTAATTGTTGAAAGCTTTTAATTGTTTAAAAGTTTTTAATTGTTGCTCATCTTCCCAAAGACTTTCAATTTTGAATATTGTACCTCTTCAGACCACAGCAGAATTTAATTGCAGATGTACAACTCCTGAAATAGCAGGACACAATCTGAGGGTCCAATGAGTCTTCATGCCTGCTGCTCATCCAAACAGTGGGTAGAGAGGAAAGGAGTAACTTGGATAATGTGACTCTAGTTCTTTTGAAAGAAGTGTTGGAAAAAAATATTTTTAAAAATACTTTTTTAAATTAAGATTTTTAGAAGATACTTTCAGTCTAAAATATGAGAGGAAAGTAATTAAAATATATCAAGAATTGCAGCTGATAAATGTTCTGTGATTTCCTTCAGAGTATTTTTTTTTCCTTCTGTGTTACTTCCTGTCCTGACTGTGGGGTGAAGAATTTTCTCATGAGAGTGGGCTGCATTAACTCTGGACATTCCATTTTGATGTCCCGAAGTGTGACTCAAAAAGAGGGCTGTCTAAATTAAGATAGTTTATTTTGGCAGGAGATAAACAGAAGCAAGATAATGAGAGGATTTAATTAAGGCTTGAGACTTGTTAGAAGGTTTCATATAATTTTGGTTTATTTTGTTTTTTTCCTATGGTATGTTTGCTATGTTGATGCATTTGCTTTCTGGTGGCAGCAGGGGCTGATGTGCACCTGCAATTGATGTACTTTCTATGGTGCTGTTTGTCACCTCAGGGAAACTGCTTAAAATTTCTGCTGTTGCTGTGGTGGTTACTGGCACATTATTAAACAGTTATTTCACTGGCCACTTGGTTTAGATGTAATCTCACACAATTCTGTTGTGGTAAGCCTGATAGGCCAAAACAGGCTTATACATGCCCTGGCTTGCCCAGGTATGTTTTTCTGCTCTGTCTCTTCTGTTCTAGGGAGAAGCAACTGCAACAAAGAGGACAAAGAACCCGGAGACACTGAGTCTAAGTATTCTGGCCTGTCTAGACTTGTTTGCATCCTGTGGTAAACAAAGTACGCACACTTAGCTTGTGTCTGCCTTGTGCAAGGCCTATGCTTTTCCAAAATTTGGGTAAAGCAAGTCTATAGTTTCATCTAATATGGTCAAGCTTGGATAACTGCCATTTTGATTGGCTGTTCTGTGTACAAAGGCCCATTAGTCTCAGGTTGTATTGATAAAAAGAGTTGAGCAGGTAACGCAATTTGTTCTGTCATTGTATTTATGCTTGCTTGCCTGCTGCTATTGCTCTCTGCTCCTGGCAGTATAGTGCCTTACTGTCTTATTGCAGCTTGCCATGCTAAGCTATAAGCTTGCTCTGAATTTTCTTGCCTGGAAACCTCTTGCCTCGAGTTTAACAGGAACAGGCTCTAAATACCTCCACATGATTCACCTGCATAGCCATCATGACATCATGCTAAGACTACACATCGCAAGACATCCTGTCTACACTTGAAAGTCTTCTGTCAAGAAAAGAAGTCCTGTATCAGGAATAGTGTGGCCAGTAGGACAAGGGAGGTTTTTCTTCCCCTGTACTCAACACCGGTCAGGCCACACTTTGAGTACTGTGTCCAGTTATGTGCCTCTCAATTCAAGAGAGATGTTGAGACACTGAAACGTCCAGAGAAGAGTGACAAGGCTGGTGAGGGTCCTGGAACACAAAACCTATGAGGAGAGACTGAGGGTGCTGGGGTTGTTTAGCCTGGAGAAGAGGAGGCTCAGGGGTTATCTCATTGCTGCCTACAACTACCGGAAAGGAGGTCATAACCAGGTGGGGGTTGGTCTCTCCTCCCAGACAACCAGCAATACAACACAGGGACACAATCTCAAGTTGCACCAGGGGAGGTACAGGCTGGATATTAGGAGAGTGTAATTCACCATTGGAATGGGCTGCCCAGGGAGGTGGTGGAGTCACCGTCTGTGGCTAGCGCTGGATGAAGCACTTAGTGCCATGGTCTAGTTGACTGGCTAGGGCTGGGTGCTAGGTTGGACTGAATAATCTTGGAGGTCTCTTCCAACCTGGTTGATTCTATGATCCAAGACAAAGTCAGAGATTGTCTGCCTCCTTTCCCTAGAACTCTGGAAAGAATCAGAAAGCTTCAATGGTTGACAATACAGTAACAGAATTCCTTGAAAGTGTTTGAATACTATCTGAAGGTGTAGCTAGCCCTGAAAGTAAGGGGATAATGTTTTGTGAGTAAATATTTAAACCGCTTGTAATTCACCATAGCCTTCTGCCATAAGCAGAAAGGTGCTCCTTGAATCCATCTAGTGGGCAAGCAGTATATTGACTGCAAGCAGTATATTGGTAGCAAGAACCTTCTTTTCCAGTTCAATTAATGTTTGTGAATTTTTTATAGTATTACTAGAGCTAGTTATCCCTCTGTATGTTTCCATGACCGTGCAAAGAACCAATTATTATTAAAATTAGTGGTCAGGGGTGACGAGTTTTCTGAATATGAAAATTAATATTAATTTTGGCAAAATATCATCTTGCACTAATTAATTACCCCTTCATAACAAATTGATGGGCCAGGTTTTGTCCACAAAAATACAGGGCTGTCTTCCAAGAATACAACCTGAAGACCTACCCCAAGCCTGGATAATTATGAGTGACAGGGTATGCAGGAGAGTAGGGTTAAGTGCCTACAATGTTGGTTACCTCCAGTGGTTTGGAATTTTACCCCTAAGCAAGGGCAAAATCCTGATCAAAAAATCTGGTGACATTTTTGGAAAAAGTCTATTGTCAGCCTTGAAACTCCTGAGACAAAAATCATTGATATGTACCGGGGCATGGCCCACACCTATCAAGCTCTTTTCATCACTGTTCAGAGCACTCAAGGGCAAGTGAAGGTCTCCAGACATAAAGCACACTGTCAGACACTATAGCTACTCATATCACAATATCAGCCATGGAAGCTGCATCAGAAAACCAGACTGTGCCAGTATCAGCTACCTCTATGTGAAAGAAGAAATATACAAGGGAGTCAATTTATCTGGTGAAGGATGAGAATCAGTCAAGGCTATCATGAGAGGCCTTGGAGGAAGAGTCAGACGTGGTCATTAGTTTATCTCGGGCCTTGGAAGATAGCCAAGGATGAAAGGTGGGTTAAATGACTAGCAGGCTTCAGCAATGCAAGGGAAAGCTCTCTTCCTTTGTACAGGCCTGTCTTTCAGCTATGAAAGAGCTGTCTGGGAAGGTCAAGCATATCCACAAAAAACTCTTTTATTCCTCATCTGTGTGGTCCCTTGTTTCAGCCAGGATGAGACACTTACCTGTCCAAAGGAGAGATTCTGGGAGGTACACACCATGATGTACCCTGTAGTTTTACTTATGTAACTATGCAGAGAACGTAAGGAAGTCAGACAGAAAACCTGCCTCAGTCTTATATGCACAGGTACATGAATTACAAGGTCTTGTGTGATGGTTTTGGCATTAACCTGCCCCCCCACATTTTTGAATTTGCCCCAGCTAACTCAGAAGGTCTCTGGGAATATAAATGAAGCTATTTATTTTACAGCAGCATAAAATACAAGCAACTATTTACAATATATACAGTTATATACAGAAATATACAAAGGATAAATAATACAGAAGCACAACTCCCCTCCCAGAAACCTGAGTCCCCAGGAGGGGTTCTCAAACCACCCCAACACCTCCCCTGCCCCTCTCAACCTTACCCCAGTTCTCAGAAAGAAGAGAGGTGCAGCCAAGAGGATAAGAAGGAAGGTTAGTGGCAGTGGGGTTAAGGAGATGTCACTTGGTCTGAAGCTCAAAGCAGAGTAAGAGTCAAAATGGAAAATGTTATCTAATTGTTTTCTTTCTTTTTCCCAGAACTCTCAGCGAGACTGATGAGGGAAGGAGACACAACCATTGTTTACCTTTTCACTGCTCATTATCTAGTTCTTTTCACCAAAACACTCTAGCTTGCTTCAAACTAGCACATCTTGTAATGACAGGATGAGGGGTAACGAGTTGAAAATGAAAGAGGGGAGATTCAAACTAGATGTTAGGAAAGAGTTCTTTACAGTGAGAGTGGTGAGACACTGGAACAGGTTGCCCAGGGAGGTTGCAGATGCTCCATCCCTGGAGGTATTCAAGGCCAGGTTGGATGGAGTCTTGAGTGACCTGTTCTAGTGAGAGGTTGCTGTGGAGGGCACATAGGGCCAAAATAGACTTATATACGCCTTGTCTTGCCTGGACATGTTTTTCTGCCCACATCAGGGGTAAACCCATGAAAGGGACACAATAGGCCTGGTGCCATAAAGTCTGGCCTGCCCAGGGCCCAAGTTGTGCAACATGATTGAGTAAGATACACACACTTGGCTTGTGCCTGCCTAGTACAAGGCCCATGCTTTTCCCAAATTAGGGAAAAGCAGACCTGTAGACCCTGCCTAATATGGTATGGCTTGGCTAACTGTCATCCTGATTGGTCATTCTGGTGTCCAAAGGGCCATAAATCTTGGCCCATATTTGATAAATAGGGCTAAACAGGTAACTGCTTGCTTTGCTGCTATTTGCCTGTGCTATCTACTTTTCTCTAAGGAGACAGAGTGTCGCATGGACTCCCAGCCAGCTGTGTGCATTTGCACACCACTGCAGTGAGTTACCAGATCTAGATCCTGTATTGCCACCTCTACGGAGCTTAGTTTCCCATGCAGCCATGCATCCTATTGCACCCCTGCTGCCTTATTGCTGCCTTGTAAGTTCCACTGCCACAAGTTACTAGGAGCAGACCCTGGATTGTCTGCATGCAATCGGCCTCTGTGGCCAGTGTGGCACTGTGATGAGACTCAACGACATCCTCCTTCTGCACCTGAAGGTCCTGCCTAAGAATTCCTGGACATATATATACAGATTGCCCAGAAGAATCCAGGAGGACAAAGTCAGAGACTCTCCTTTCCCCTGAAGCTGGGAGGATTCCAGTCTCAGTGTTCACGGGCAGAATTCCCTGAAGATTGGACATTTATGTAGGCTGTGATGCAGCCCTGGAGGGTGATTGGTAATTAATAAGAATTTGTGAGTAAATGCTTTTATGCCTCTGTAATTCTCTACTGCCTCCTGCAATAGAGCAGAAAGAGTTTGGGCCCATCTACTGGGCAAACAGCCTATTGACCCCAAGCGTCATTTGACCACGGGGAAATTCCTCTCTCTGATTATAGTTTGAATGTTTGCTAGTTATTAACAAGTTACTCTTTGATATTAGTCCCATAATGTCTTCCATGTAAGAACAGATATTAATATAAAAATTAAGTGGTTGGGGGTGGTGAGAGTTCAGAATATTGAAATGAAATAAATTATGTATCTTTATAGAATATCATCTCGCACCAATTAATTTCTCACCGCCGCCACAATTGGCAGAGGTGGCAGAATCCCCTCCTATGGCAGAGGACTGGAACTGGATGATCTTTGAAGTCACTTCCAACCTAAACCATTGATTCAGAAATTTCATCCTAGAGAATGTTGCCCCAGTTTCCAGTGGAAAATTGCCCAACTAGAGCAAAAGAGATGATACTGCATCTGATCCTTCTGAATGACTCCCAAAGCACCTTCACCAGATGCAAATGATTCCAGTCAAAATTGGAGTGGCCCTGCCTTCAAGCAGATGGAAGAGAGGGACAACTGAGCTTATTGGACTGTATGGATGCAGTGGTTTGTCAAGTTGAACCCACAGGAGTATAAAACTTAAGTAGATACCGGCACACAGTGCACTATGATTCCATCAAACTATGAGGAGTGGAACCTATCTGTGCTTCTGATGTGACACGAGCATTACAACAGCTGAACATTTTGGAAGAAAATCACTGGAATGCAAACCACAGCTTGCTTCCACTTGGAGGGGTGCAAAGAGTCACTAGCATTGTCTGGCCCAGGGTTGGAAACACAGCCCCACCATTTGGGCTGATCTAATCCAAACAATCCAATCAGTGTGGAGCTCCAGATCATCTGCAGCAAGTAGTCTTCTGTGTACTGCAAAACAATCTCACTTTGAGTGAGAATGGACAATGAAAGATTTATGATCTATGTTGTTTGATGTTGATGCTGATGTAGATGGTATAAAACAAAGGATGAGGAATGCCACAGGTGCAGTTGAATCTGTTAATGGATATATTCAAAATCATGCTGCTGTCATATCAGCTTCAAAATGAAAGTGCTGGCTGGAGCAAAGTATCATGGGCCTTGAAGTTCAGATTGCAAGATGAAAGAATTCCTGTTTCAGTTGCTGCTTCTGATTTCTGGGTTTGAGGTGCTGGGCATTTCCACTTGGCTGGCTGTTGCATGCCTAGAGGCTGCTTTGTGCTTGGGTAGGGGAGAAAACCTTTTATCTTTGACTTCTGCTGCTGTTTCTTAAGGTAATTGTATAGAGTGTACGGAGTGCAGACTCCCATGCAGCCATGCACATCTTGCATGCCTGCTGCCTTATCATTGCCTGGTGTGCACCATTGCCGTTGAGTTACCAGGAAGCAGACTCCAATTGTCTGCGTGTGATCGGCCTGCTAGCTGTGTGAGAACCATGCTCAGATTGCATGGCATCCTGCTTCTGCACCTGAGATCCTGCCTAAGAATCCCTGGACAGAGCATCCAGAAGAAGCCAGGAGGCAAGGGCAGAGATTGCATCCTCCACCTGGAGAACAAGGTCAGAGACCACCATTTCCCAGAAGCTGGGAAGAATCTCCTTTCCCCTCAAGCTGGGAGGATTCCAGCCTCAAAGTCCAGGGGCAAAGATTCCCCTGAAGTTTGGACACTTGGCATAGGCTCAAGGTCCAACAAGACAGAATCCCTCTGTCATAGAGCAGAAAGAGCTTGAGCCCATCTAGTGGTCAAGCAGAATTTGACCACGGGAATAATCTCTTGCAGTTCAGTTAATGTTTATATATTTTGCTGGTTATATTAGATGTAGATATTATCCATAGAATGTTTCCATAACCATGTAGGAACCAAAACATTACTAAAATTAGTGGTTGGGGGTGGCAGGAGTTCTGAACAGCAAAATTAAGAAACTATAAATTTTAGAAAATATCATCCTGCATCAATTAATTTCCCCTCCCCAACAATGGTTAATAAATTATCCTAAATGCTTAAAAAGTATAATTTTTAAAACAGAAACGCATTGCATTCCTTCAAATTTTCTATGAAAAGAAGCATTGTTTACTTCAGTACTCTCTATATCTGACTTTCAGAAGTTCATGAGTTTGATGATATAGTGTATGTCTTCTGAAATGGAGTCTGATATTTTGATTTATGAAAATGTTTTTGAAACAAAATTTTAAAAAGAAAAGAAGAAAAATTGGACATCTGGAGAGGTGGTACACAGCACTGTAAATGTATGGGGACAAGGTAAATATCTTGAAATACACATCACTCTTTGAGATAAATGGTCATCCTGTTTTTTCATACAGATGAAAAAACACAGTGTAGAGTCACCTGATTCACATGCTCAGCATACTTGAACAGTTTTTAATGTAACTTAAATTGACTGAACCTGACGTTTCTCCATGTGTTGAATGTGAAGTAGCATCCTGTGAATGTTCATACTACATTGTGGGCTTTGCTGTAAAAAAAAAGAGAAAATTGCTCTGTAGAGGTAAGAAGTAGAATTCTGTTGAGAGATTCAAACCAAGCAAGAACAAAACATGTGTGACACCTTGGTGATGAATAAGCCTTGCTCCAGCAGTAAGGCTTGGAGTGAATTTCAACCTCAGCAAACAAATGATGAATGAGCAATGTGATGAATGAGCAATGTCATACTAATTATTTCTATGTTTGAAAGATCAAAATGATAAGGCACAGTTCAGGAGTGAACTACATAAATATCGCTATAAGGAATGTAGTTTTAGAAAAGTGTATATTCACCAAGAGTGCTAGGGAGAAAGTAAATGTGCAGTAAATGCACAGAATTGACACCTCCTGCCTCTGTCTCCCCACATTGCACGTCTCCTCCTTGCACCAATGCTTCCAGCACCCATATAAATATTACAGGATGAGTCAATCACTCATTTTGCTGAAGAGGCTTTGAGTATTTACTCACAAAAATTATCTCCTGACTTGCAGGGCTAGCTACAGCTTCAGTCAGTACTTAAATATGTGCGGGGAGTTCTGCAGGGCGACTAGTCAGCTGCTGAGGTTTATAATTCTTCCCAGGTTTCATAGGATGATGGAGAAAGGAGGCAGATGATATCTGACCTTATCTTGTTTTTTTCTGGACTATCTGTGTGTCCCCTCCAGGGCTCCTCATCTTGGGAGATGTAGGCAGGATGTCTTGCAATGTGCAGTTTTGGCACCAGTGTCATGCTGACTATGCAGGCCTATTGCATGGAGACATTTGTGTGTATCTTTGGTAAACTCAAATCAGTTTCCAGGTGTATAAACCCAAAGTATTAGGTTTTGTTATTCATCACAATTAACTCATAGCTCAGCACGGCATGGCAGAATGTAATAAGGCAGTAACACTGACAGAAGCAGAGAGCAATGGCTGAAGGCAGCAGCAGACAAGCAAGCAAGCAAGCATGAATAAAATAGCAGAGCACATTGTGTTACCTGCTTATCTCTTTTGTCAATACAGCCTGCGATGAATGGCCCTTTGGACACAGATTAGGCAATCAGAATGTCAGTTGTCTAAGCTTGACCATGTTAGGTGAAACCATAGGCTTGCTTTACCCAAATTTGGAAAAACATAGGCCTTGCATGAGGCAGGCACAAGCCAAGTGTATGTGCCTTGCTTACCAGAGGACGTAAACAGGAACAAAACAAGCCAGGGTCCTTAGGCTCAGTGGCTCCAGGTTCTTTGTCCTCTCTCCTGTGGTTATTTCTCCCCAAAACAGAGAGAGGGAGATGATTGGCTAGCATGAAGTTAACACATCAAGAAAAGCAAGTTCAACAAATAGGCTTTGGAAACTAATATTCTGCAAGTGACAGAATATGACATGCATTTTGCCAGCTGAGATTTCACAATGAGATTCATAATTCATCCCCAAAATCTTGGTGGTAAGTGCTGACAGCTATTTGGGGTGATGGAGTGAATCATGAGTATATTTATGCCTCTATCACTATGTAAAACATCAGAAACATTGCCCAGGCTTTTATGTCAATGTAGAATGAAGTGTAGAAGCAGAAATATGTCTGAAAAAGCCCGGTTGGACAAGTGTTTGTTTTCACTTGTTTAGAATGGGAGACCGGCTTATATTAAAAGCATGCCATCAACTGCTTTGCCCAAGGAAGCTTTGATGTATATTAAAGAATGCCAAACAAAATATAAAGGACAGACACAAAATATGTTCCCCAAAAGAAAGAAGGTTTTAAAAAGAAAACATTGGGCTACTTTTTGTGAAATTGGCAAGACTGGATAGGGAAAAAATAAGAACAGATAGGAGCAGAACTGACTACACAGTGCTACTTAGTCTGGTATCTAAAAACCTGCTTATGCAGAAACTTAGCCTACAATGAGATAGTGACAACTTGTATCTAAGTGTTGTAGCTAAATTACTGGTTAAACAGAGAAAGTGTGGTTTGGTTTAGCTAGACAATGCTTGAAAAAAACAACAAACAAACAAGTATATATATATATAAAATATAGACTATAGACTATCATATTCTGCACTGGAGAACAGGAAATTGATTCAATATGCTCTTCCCATTCTCTGCGGTATCTACTGTTCAATGTTCACTTACAAGTGCTAAATTTCACTTTAATTGGAATGCTAGATGATTTCTAGTGTATAAAGTAAACCAGATAAAAATAAAAATATATTTGCATTACAAAAATTTTGTGAACATGCAAACTGCCTATGGCTGAGTTTCATAAGACGTCTCAGAGCATTGTGGCAGATAAGTACTTCTCAGGGGTTGAGTTGAATCTGCTGTTGATATTCAATTCCATGCTTCCATCATGTCAGCTCCAAAATTAAAATACTGTCTGGAGCAAAGTATTATGGGACAACATATATGTATGTAAATAGGCATTGTATTACCTAATTTTTCTCATTAAAGTTCTTTATCTCAACTTGGAAGTTTTTTTGTATTACTTTCCCTCACTTCCGTGTTGGAAGAAAAGAAGCAATTAATCCATTACATTGTTAAAGAACCCAACATGGATTTTAAAAGCCCAAATTAAGAGTCAATTTTGACAGGAGAAGAAAGGGTTGAGATAAAGAGAAGCAAGATGACAAGAGGATTAAATTAAGTTTTGAGGTTTGTTAAGAAAGCTTTATACATTTTTTTTTCCCCTTCTATGTTGCATTCAATGTGTGATGGTTTGGGCTCTTAACCCAGCCCCCCACACTTTGAATTTGCCCCAGCTAACTCAGACGGCCTCTGGGATATAAGTGAAGCTATTTATTTTACAGCTTAGCAAATATACAAGCAGCTATTTACAAAATATACAGTTATATACAGAAATATACAAAGGATAAACAATACAGAAACACAACTCCCCTCCCAGAAACCTGAGTCCCCAGGAAGGGCTTTCAAATCACCCCAACACCTCCCCTTGCCCTCTCAACCTTACCCCAGTTCTCAGGAAGAAGAGAGGTGCATCCAAGAGGTTAGGGAGCGAGGTTAGTGGGAGCAAGGTTAATGAGATGTGACTAGGTCTGAAGGCAAAAGCAGAATGAAAAAAAAAAAAAAAGGAGAATGTTTTACTTCTTCTTCCCAGATTTCTCAGAGTGACTGTGAGAGAAGAGACACAATTGTTTTCATTTCACTGCCATTATCTAGTTCTTTTACCAAAACATTCTAGCTTGCTTCAAACTAGCACAATCCACCCCTGTCTACTTCGCTCAGAGTATCGCTGAGAATTATCCATTTAATCTAAACCAATATTTACACTAAAACAATATATATAAGTTCAGTTCATACTTCAATCAAATGTAGGTGATTCAAAAGCTCAGAACAGCGACTTCCAGGTGACATTGGGTTCGTGCTCATGTACTGTAGATTTCTCTCAGTGTTGGATGCCAATGTTACCTAGAACAGAAAACTCCTAACAGCTTGCATTATACACTCTGAAATTAAACTCTCTCAGCTGAGGTTAGATTTCTCTGTGGAATACACTGGATTTCACCATTCTCCTGCATTACCCAGTAGGTATGACCAGGACCTTCAGCAGAAACCACCCCTCGGACAGGTTTCCCTTTGCCCAAAGGAGAAAATACCCAAAGAGTTTTTCCTAACAGATTCTTTTCACGTACAACATGAACTTTATCACCATCTACTGTTTGGACTAAATCTGATTGTGCAGGTCCTGCTCTGTTTACTGAACCTCTACTATTTACCAACCAGGTAGCTTGTGCTAAATGTTTGTCCCAGATTTTCAGAGTTCCACCCCCCCCATGGCTTTTACGGTGGTTTTCAGCGAACCGTTGTAGCGTTCAATCTTCCCTGAAGCTGGAGCATAGTAGGGTATGTGATAGATCCATTCAATACCATGCTCTTTGGCCCAGTTTTTCACAAGATTGCTCTTGAAATGAGTGCCATTATCTGACTCAATTCTCTCTGGAGTTCCATGTCTTCACAAGATCTGTCTCTCCAAGCGAAGAATGGTGGTATGTGCAGTCACATGTGGAAGTGGATAGGTTTCCAACCATCCAGTGCTGGCCTCCATCATCGTTAACACATACTGCTTGCCAAAACGAGATCGAGGTAAAGTGATATAGTCAATCTGCCAGGCTTCACCATACTTGTACTTGGACCATCTCTCACCATACCATAAGGGCTTGACTCGCTTAGCCTGCTTAATAGCAGCACAAATGTCACAGTCATAGATGACTTGGGTGATAGCGTCCATGGACAAGTCAATTGACCTATCGCGAGCCCATCGGTATGTTCCATCTCTGCCTTGATGTCCAGATGAGTCATGGGCCTACTGAGCTAAGAACAGTTCACCACGGTGTTTCCAATCAAGGTCGATGTCAAGATCAGAGTTGGTATCAACTTGAGCAATCTTAGCAGCTTGATCTGCCTGCTGGTTATGTTGATGTTCCTCAGTAGCTCTGCTCCTAGGCATGTGTGCATCTACGTGCCGCACCTTCACTGGAATTCTCTCCAGCCGTGTATCAATGTCCTGCCATAGATCAGCACACCAAATAGGCTTTCCTTTCCTCTGCCAACCATTCTTCTTCCAGTCCTTTAGCCAACCCCAGAGGGCATTGGCTACCATCCACGAGTCGGCGTAGAGGTAAAGGATAGGCCAATTCTCACGTTCAGCCACATCAGGAGCAAATTGAACAGCTTTTACCTCAGCAAACTGACTGGATTCTCCTTCGCCATCTCTCGCTTTGATAACTCTCCTAGTAGGACTCCAAACTGCTGACTTCCATCTTTGTTTATTCCCAACAAGATGACAGGGACCATCTGTGAACAAAGCATAGTTCTTTTCCTGATCAGGGAGGTCACCATAGGGAGGAGCTTCTTCAGCATGAGTTATTTTCTCCTCCAGAGGTTTGGAACAGCCTGTGCCTTCCGGCCAGTTGGTGATCACCTCCACCAGACCAGGTCGGTCAAGATTCCCCCTTAGTGCTTGTTAGGTTATCAAAGCCATCCATTTAGACCAGGTTGCATCTGTGGTATGACGAGGTGATGAACCTTTGCCTTTGAACATCCAGTTAAGAACTGGCAATCTAGGACCTAAAAACAATTGTGACTCAGTTCCAATCACTTCAGGACCTGCTTTCACTCCTTCATAGGCTGCTAGAATCTCTTTCTCTGTTGCAATATAATTTATCTCTGAACCTCTGTAACAACGTCCCCAGAAACCAAGAGGACGACCACGTGTGTCATTTGGAGCTCTCTGCCAAAGGCTCCAAGTTGGGCCATTTCCACTGGCAGCCGTGTACAGAATGTTCTTAATGTCTGGACCAGATCTCACAGGTCCCAAGCCTACTGCATGGACTACTTCTCGCTTAATTTGATCAAAGGCTGCTTGTTGTTCAAGTCCCCACTCGAAATTGTTTCTCTTACGAGTCACATCATGCAGAGGTTTGACAATCTGACTGAAACCAGGAATGTGTAGTCTCCAAAATCCCACTACACCAAGAAAAGAAAGTGTGTCCTTCTTACTGGTGGGAACTGCCATGGTAGAGACTTTGTTGATCACATCCTGAGGAATGTGACGGCGACCATCCTGCCACCGCACTCCCAGAAACTGAATTTCTCTAGCGGGTCCTTTGACCTTGTCTCTCTTGATGGCAAAACATGCTTGCATCAGAATGTCAATGATTTTGTTACCTTTCTTGAAGACTTCCTCAGCAGTTTAGGCCCCACACAATGTTATCCATGTACTGGATGTGCTCTGGAGCTTTACCTTTCTCCAGTGCATTGTGGATGACTGAGTGACAGATGGTTGAGCTGTGTTTCCACCCCTGAGGCAAACGTTTGAACTGGTATTGGATTCTTCTCCAGGTGAATGCAAACTGAGGCCTGCACTCCTTTGCTATGGGAATAGAGAAGAAAGCCTTAGCAATGTCTATGGTTGCATACCATTTAGCCTCACTGTCTAGAATGCTCAGGGCAAGAGAAGGTCTCTAGTTCTACAGACACACCAACAAACATGGAAGAGAACTGGCCTGTGTCAGAACCAGCTTCCCTTGTGTGGGAAAAAAAAACACATGCAAAGCATGCAAAAGATAAGGATGAACCAGAGACATCACAGGAACAAAAGTGCCCTGGAGTCCTCAATACAGGATAACAGAACAATTAATTATTCAAGTTGACTGTGTAGCTTTATTTAATATTGTCTGGGCTATTGTTAAGTCTCATTAAGTATTGTTGGAGCTATTACTAAGTGTTGTTAAATATTGTTAATATTAGAAGGCTCACCTATATATTTACTCCCTAACCTAATCCAGCCCTCTGATTATTACCCTTTGCTGGTAATACAGGCTGGCAGGGATGAGATTGAGAAGAAGGGCACCAGGGCAATTAAAGAAGAATTCAAGGCCATGGGGAAATTGATAGATGGGGCGGGAGCACGGGTGGTGTTCTGCTCAGTTCCCTCTGTGGCAAGGGAGTTCACAGAGAGGAACAACAGAACCCATGCCATCAACAAATGGCTCAAGGGATGGTGCGAGCGGCAACACTTTGGGTTCTTTGACCATGGGGGAACTTTTACTGCTCCGGACCTGCTTGATTGTGATGGGGTGCAGTTGTCTAGGAGAGGCAGGAGAGTCCTGGCACTGGAGTTGGCAGGGCTCATTAGGCGGGCTTTAAACTAGGTCTGAAGGGGGTGGGTGAGGCAATTACTCTCTCTGAGAAGGAGAGAGTGGGAAGGAAACGAGGGTCAATTGAGGAATCAAGAGCCCAGCTGAAGTGCATCTACACCAATGCACACAGCATGGGTAACAAGCAGGAGGAATTGGAACTCCTGGTCCACCAGGGTGACTATGATATAGTCACCATTTCAGAAACTTAGTGGAATGACAGGCACGACTGGAGTGCTATACTGGGGGGATACAACCTCTTCAGGAGAGATAGGCAAGGGAGAAGAGGAGGAGGGGTGGCCCTGTATATTAGGGAGTCACTCCTTGCCACTGAGCTTGAGGTGAGGGACAAAGGGATTGAGAGCTTGTGGGTTAAAATCAGAGGGAGGACTAACAAATCTGACATCCTGGTTGGAGTCTGTTATAGACCACCCAACCAGGATGAGGAAACAGATGAGATATTTTACAAACAATTGGAGGCTGTCTCAAGATCATCAGATCTTGTCCTTGTGGGTGACTTTAACCTGCCAGATATCTGCTGGGAACTTAATTCAGCAGAGAGGAGGCAGCCCAGGAGATTTCTAGAGTGTATGGAGGACAGCTTCATGACGCAGCTGTTGAGTGAGCCTACTAGGGCTCAAGCTCAGCTTGACCCACTGCTCTCCAACAGAGACGATCTGGTGGGAGATGTGACAGTGGGAGGCTGCCTGGGGTGTAGTGATCATGAGATAGTGGGGTTTTCAATATGCAGGGAGATAGGGAGGAACTATAACAGAACCCACACCTTGGACTTCCGGAGGGCAAACTTCACTTTGCTCAAGAAACTTATTTCCAAAGTCCCCTGGGCAGCAGTCCTTGAAAACAAAGGGGTTCAGGATGGTTGGACCTACTTTCATCAGGAGCTCTTGAAGGCACAGGAACTGGCAGTTCCCATGTGCCGAAAGATGAGCCAGCGGGGAAGGCGACCAGCCTGGATGAGCAAACATCTCCTTCCCCCTGAAGGAACTGGGGGAAAATAAGAGGGTGTATCACCTTTGGAAGGAGGGGAAGGCTTCTCCTGACTTGTTTAAGGAGGTAGCCAGATTATGCAGGAGAAAAATTAGAGAGGCTAAGGCCCAGCTAGAACTTAGGCTGGTCACCTCCATGAAGGATAATAAAAAGCACTTTTATAAATTTATAAATTCTAAAAAGAAGGGCAAGAAGAGCCTCCACTCCTTACTGGACCAGGAAGGGAACACTGTAACTGATGATGAGAAAAAGGCTGATGTCCTCAATGCCTTCTTCGCCTCAGTTTTCAACAGCAAGGAGGGAAGAGTTCAGGGCAAGTGGCCTCTTGAACTGGGGGATGGGGTCAGGGAGCGGTGTGTTGCCCTGGAAATTCACAAGGAAATAGTTCAGGACCTGCTGAGCCACCTGGACACCCACAAGTCCATGGGACCAGATGGGATCTCTCCCAGGGTGCTGAGAGAGCTGGCAGATGAGCTGAACAAGCTGCTCTCCATCACTTTTCCAGCAGTCCTGGCTCACTGGAGAGGTCCCAGGAGACTGGAAAATGGCCAACATGATCCCCATCCACAAGAAGGGTCCGATGGAGGAACCCAGGAACTACAGACCCTTCAGCCTGACCTCAGTGCCAGGGAAACGGATGGATCAGGTTATCCTGGGGGCAATAACTGCACACCTGAGGGATGGCCAAGGGCTGAGGTCCAGCCAACATGGATTTAGGAAGGGCAGATCCTGCCTCTCCAACCTGATCTCCTTCTATGATCAGGTGACCCGCTTGGTGGATGTGGGGAGGCCTGTGGATGTGGTCTATCTGGACTTCAGCAAGGCCTTTGACACTGTCCCTCACAGCAAACTGCTGGCTAAGCTGTCAGCCCAAGGCTTGGATGGCAACATTCTGTGCTGGATTAGCAACTGGCTGGAGGGCCGGACCCAGAGAGTGGTGGTGAATGGTGCCACATCCAGCTGGTGGCCGGTCACTAGTGGTGTCCCTCAGGGATCAGTGCTGGGCCCCATCCTCTTTAACATCTTCATAGATGATCTGGATGAGGGCATGGAGTCAGTCATCAGCAAGTTTGCAGACGACACTAAGCTGGGGGCAGATGTGGCTGGGTTGGAGGGCAGAAGGGCTCTGCAGCGGGACCTTGACCGCCTGGACAGATGGGCAGAGTCCAATGGGATGGCATTCAATAGCTCCAAGTGCCGGGTGCTGTACTTTGGCTGCAACAACCCCATGCAGAGATACAAACTGGAGTTGGAGTGGCTGGAGAGCAGCCAAACAGAAAGGGATCTGGGGGTGCTGATTGATACTCACCTGAATATGAGCCAGCAGTGTGCCCAGGTGGCCAAGAGAGCCAATGGTAACCTGGCCTGCATCAGGAATGGTGTGGTCAGCAGGAGCAGGGAGGTCATTCTGCCCCTGTACTCTGCACTGGTTAGACCTCACCTTGAGTACTGTGTTCAGTTCTGGGCCCCCCAGTTTAGGAAGGACACTGAGATGCTCGAGCATCTCCAGAGAAGGGCGATGAGGCTGGTGGGAGGCCTTGAGCACAGGCCCTACGAGGAGAGGCTGAGGGAGCTGGGATTGTTTAGCCTGGAAAAGAGGAGGCTCAGGGGTGACCTTATTGCTGTCTACAACTACCTGAGGGGTGGTTGTGGCCAGGAGGAGGTTGCTCTCTTCTCTCAGATGGCCAGCACCAGAACGAGAGGACACAGCCTCAAGCTGTGTCAGAGGAAATTTAGTTTCGAGGTGAGGAGAAATTTCTTCACTGAGAGAGTCATTGGACACTGGAATGGGCTGCCCAGGGAGGTGGTGGAGTTGCTGTCCCTGGAGCTGTTCAAGGCAAGATTGGACATGGCACTTGGTGCTATGGTCTAGCCTTGGGCACTGTGGTAAAGGGTTGGACTTGATGATCTGTGAGGTCTCTTCCAACCTTGTTGATACTGTGATACTGTGATATTGTGATAGGTCACACAACTTACTAAATTGGAAGATGGTTCACCTACCACTCTGAATTTCTAGACAAAGATGCTGATTACCACTGGGATGGGAATGGTGTGTAGTCCTGGATACCCCAAATTTCCTCTCCGTCTGTGGTTTGAATGTTAGGGGAAAGATGTGAAAAAACTTCCCCCCCCCCACTCTGCAGGCGTGAAAGAGGGGAGCAAAGGGCCCTTCTGGCATGAGGGGTCACCCATGCAGATGCCCGTGCTGGAATCAGGCTGATAATTGGTTGTGGTCTCGCGCCTAGGAAGTGGTAACTCAACTCTTTTTCTAGGAAATATATAAATATTGGGGTGTATCCTGCCTTGGAGTTCTCTCCTTAGAGTTCTCCCGTGCCTAGATAGTTTCTGCAGAACGATCCTCCTGGTACTGAGAGGGACAAGCTCCTGAGGGTCAGGACCATCCCTGCTTTGGATGGCTTCCCACCATAAGCACCCTTTGTGCAAGCTCAATATGCGTAATGAGCCTCAAATGTCCTTTGAAAGAGAGAGAGCTGACATGCATCTGGACCACCCTTTCTCTCAGATAGTCTTGGTCTCTTGTGAGTAAAGTTTCTGCTCAGCCAAATTAATAGTGGGGAATTCTATGTTTATACAGCTTAGCCTTTTCCATCTCCTGTTTTTTGAAATAGTCAAATTTATCTGTGGTATCCTTGTAAGATCTTCTCAATCAAACTGAGTCTGCTAATTAAACTAAATTAATTTCTGTATATAGTTTTGGTGGCAGGGTTTCAGGAAAATAAAATAATTCTTTTTTTATATGTATTCCTGACTTGGCCACATTAATTCCCTGCCTCCACAACAAAGAGAAAGAGCCAGGGCTGCTCACTTCACAGAAATCACAGAATCACAGAAAGATTCAGGTTGGAAAAGACCCTCAGGATCACTGATACCAACTGATAATCCTATTCTGCAAGGTCTGTCATATGTGAATTGGTTGTGGTGGCAATTAACAAGGCAGGAATAATAAAATACATAATTATTTTTATTTCTGGAAAGGCTTACCCACAACTACATAAAAATCCGTTAATTTGGGGTTCTTAATTCTTTCAAGAAAATCTTCACAAGGATACTTATGGGCAGTATCGTAATTTAGAAAAATCAGAGAAATTGGAAAGGGTTGAGCCACAAAAATGTCTTTGCCCCACTTACAAATAAAAGGCAGCCCAGAGCCCTAGGGAATATCTGTGCTACTCATGGTGGTGGAGTAGGAATTTCAAGGTGATCCCTTGGCTCCTTTGCAACAGTGTCTGGAACTGTGAATTGTAATCTAGTAGTGTATCAATGTGACACAGAATCCAATGCGAGAGAACCCATCAAAGTCCAAAATGACTATACACAGCTTCTGCAGGCAAAGATAGTACGGCAATGCAAGCAAAAGCCAGGCTGCTCTGTGGTGTTCCTGCAAATGGTAGAGGCAGGTCCCTGAGGCAGGAAGTCAGGATGCGGTGGTCCAGAAGTGGGGACTGTGGACTTTCTCATCACTGTCCTTCCAGATGCTCCTCAAGATCCCTTTCAAGGTCTGATTCAAGGTCTGACTCGAGGTCCGACACAAGGTCCTACTAGACAATGTATCCAGTTGCGGTACGCATACATACGCTGGGGCAAATTGCTCTTTCTGGTTCAAGCCCACAAGCGTGGGGGTTTGAACTTCACTCCTACTACTTTCTACACAAACTCTTCGAGACAGAGGTGGGGAGGGGAGGCAAACAGTTTGTGCCCCATTCAAACCTCCAGTGGGGCAGGGACTAGGGTGTGCCCTACCACAACATCAAAACAACATTTAAACACATCCAGGGTTGGTGACTCAACCACCTCCCTGGCAGCTCATTCCAATGCCTGACCACTCTTTTCATGAAAATCTTTTTCCTAATGTGCAGTGTAAATTTTGGTGATAGATTATGTACATTTCTGAGTAGGTACTATATTTACTTGTTTTCTTATGTCTTTATTTTCAGCTGACTCTGAAAATGCTAATATAATAGGTTAATACTGTCTGATCACTAAGCCATTCTCTCACTCTCCACACTCAGCAAGGAAGGAGAAAATATGATGAAAAATTTGTAGAGCAAAGTAAGGACAGGAAGATTATTCACCAAACACCATCATAGGCAAACCAGATTCAGTTTAGGGGAGATTAATTTGATTTGTTACCAACTAATAACACAGTAAAACGAAAAGAAAAAAGTAGTCTCTCTTTACCCTCACACTTTCTTCCCAGGCTCAAACTCACCCTATCATTTGAAACTCTTCAATTTCCTTCTTCCATCCCAAGTGGTAGAGTGTGGGGTGCAGGACAGAGGGTGGAGGTTGTGGTCAGTTCAGAGTATTTTATCTCTCTCACTCTTTCCTCTTCATACTGTTCCCTTTTTTTTCAAAGTGGAGTTCCTCTTATGGGTGCCAGTCCTTCAAGATGCGCTCCAGTATGGGCTCTGTTCCATGAGGCCCAGTCCTTCACAGACAGACTGCTCAAGCATAGGTCCAACACAGGCCTCAGTTCCTCATAAATATTGATTCTATATTGATTCCTCTCCACAAGCCTGCTCCTGTGTAGGTTTTACGTGGGTTGCTGCTTCCTTCAAGGCACTTCCACCTGCTGTGGTGGAAGTGAGGTCCTGAGCCCATGGGCAGATATGGACTTATATTCAAAGTGGATATCTGCTCTGGCTTGATTCTCTGTCAGCTACAGAGGTACAACCTGCTTCACCATGCACAGGTTACAGGGAAATCTCTAGTCTAGAACCTGGATCACTTCTTCCCCCACCTTATTCACAGACTGGTGTCCTCAGGGCTACTCCTTCCTGATCCTTTCCTCTCACAGTTGCTGTAGGTGCTTAAACACATGCTGGATCATAGAATCAACCAGGTTGGAAGAGACCTCCAAGATCATCCAGTCCAACCTAGCACCCAGTCCTAGCCAGTCAACTAGACCATGGAACCCAGTGCCTCATCCAGTCTTTTCTTGAACACCTCCAGGGACGGTAACTCCACCACATCCCTGGCCAGCCCATTCCAATGGGAAATCACTCTCTCTGGCAAGAACTTTCTCCTTACATTCAGCCTACACTTCCCCCAGCACCAGAGTCACTGATGAGCTCAGATATGGCCAGTAGTAGGTCCATGTTGCAGCTGGCAAGTACTGATTGCATTCAACATGGGGGCAGTTCCTTGTGTCTTCTCACAGAAGCCACCTCTGAAGTTCCTTATTGGCATCCCTTTCTACCAAAACTTTGCTATATAAGTCAAAGACTACTAGACAACAATACTGATGTCAACTTTAATCTTTTTTTTTTTTGCACATACTCATGTATTATTTGAAAAACCACATGAACTTTAATACTTAGGTTGATGATGTTAAAGCATTTCATGTCCAGTTTGGATTATTGTGGTTCAGGAGCCACAAGTTATCAAAAATAAACTAGCAAGTTTATCAAATATCTTGAAAATTAAACCTATCACAAAATACCAAGTTAAAGGTCTATGTAAGATATCACGTGATTACACATTGAGAGCAATGTCATGCAATTATGAAGACTGGAAATTCCTTATATTAGGAATGTACCATTTGGTATAAAGTAATTAATTATTCACTGGAATGGGAAAAAGACAGGAGACATAACTATTATTTTAAAAATGACAGATAAGAGAGAGTTGGCATTGTTATTGTTAAATGCACTAACTACAAAAAAAGTTATCCTGAGCAAGTAATTCCTGTGTAACTTCTGATGAAGCTGGAGTTGTAATTCTTATCAATAGCACTAATATGTAATAGAAATATAATGAAAAGTTAAGCTGCACACTGAATGAAGAGTTCTTCATGGCTTTTGGGCACCACAATCATCTGCAAAAGAACTCCTAACAACATATCTACATTCTTTTTGCCAATGTCAGATTCTTTTGTGGCACACATTGTATTTCAACATTTTTCTGCATAACCCAAGGTATGTATGACCAGGTCCTTCAGCAGAAACCACCCCTCGGACAGGCGTAGCCTCCCCCAAAGGGGAGAATACCCAAACAGACTTGCCCAACAAATTCTTTTTACGGGTGACAGGAACCCTGTCACCTTCTGCCTTTTGTAAGACCTCTGAATGAGCTGAGCCAGCTCGGTTGGTGGAACCTCTACTATTCACTACCCAAGTGGCTTGGGCTAGATGTTTCTCCCAGTTCTTTAAGGTTCCTCTCTCCATTTCCTTTAAAGTTGTTTTCAGCAAGCCATTGTAGCGTTCAATTTTGCCTGAGGCGGGTGCATAGTAGGGGATGTGATAGATCCACTCAATGCCGTGCTCTTTGGCCCAAGATTTTATGAGATTGTTTTTAAAGTGGGTGTCATTATCTGATTCAATTCTCTCTGGAGCACCATGTCACCACAGGATTTGTCTTTCCAAGCCCAAAATGGTGTTACTTGCAGTCACATGGGAAACTGGATAGATTTCCAGCCATCCGGTGCTTGCTTCTACCATGGTCAGCACATATTGCTTTCCAGTCTGAGAACGAGGTAGAGTGATGTAGTCAATCTGCCATGCTTCACCATATTTGTACTTTGCCCATCGCTCACCATACCACAAGGGCTTCAGACGCTTGGCTTGTTTAATAGCAGCACAAATATCACAGTCATGTATAACTTGTGCTATAGCGTCCATGGAGATGTTGATTGCTCTATCCTGTGCCCATTGGTAGGTAGCATCTCTGCCTTGATGTCCTGAGGAATCATGGGCCCACTGGGCTAAGAACAGTTCACCTTCGTGTTCCCAATCTAAATCCAAATCACAATTCACATTGGTTTGAAACACCTTGGCAGCCAAATCTGTCTGATGGTTGTGCTGATGCTCCTCAGTAGCTTTACTCTTGGGCATGTGAGTGTCTATGTGTCATACTCTTACAGGGATTTTCTCTAGACGGGTAGCAACATCCTGCCATAAGTCAGCAGCCCAAATTGGCTTTCCTTTCTGTTGCCAGTTATTTCTTTTCCAGTCCTTTAGCCAACCCCACAAGGCATTAGCCACCATCCATGAATCAGTATAGAGGTAAAGCATGGGCCAGTTCTCACGCTCAGCCACATCAAGAGCAAGTTGGATAGCTTTTACCTCTGCAAACTGGCTCGACTCACCTTCTCCAGCTTTTGCTTCAGCCACTGCTCATATAGGGCTCCAAACTGCAGCTCTCCATTTTTGCTTGTTTCCAACAAGGCGACAGGAACTATCAATAAACAGAACATAGTTCCTTTCTTCTTCAGACAAATCACTGTAAGGAGGAGCTTCCTCAGCTCGATTTACTCGCTCCTCTGGAGGATTTATATAGTTTGTGCCTTCTGGCCAGTGATCATCTCCACTATGCCAGGTCGTTCAAGACTCCCCATGCGTGCTTGCTGTGTTATGAGAGCCATCCACTTAGACCAGGTAACATCAGTTGTGTGATGTGGTGATGACCCCTTTCCCTTAAACATCCAGTTCAAAACTGGTAATCTGGGAGCCAAAAGAAACTGAGAGTCTGCTCCTATTACTTCTGAAGCAGCTTTTACACCTTCATAAGCAGCAAGCATCTCTTTCTCCATTGGTGTATAGTTTACTTCTGACCCTCTATATTCTCTACTCCAGAAATCAAGTGGTTGACCAAGTGTTTCTCCTGGGGCTCTCTGCCATAGCCTCCAGGTTGGACAATTATCACTCGCAGCCGTATACAGAATGTTCTTAGTGTCTGGACCAGTTCTAACAGGTCCCAAACCCATTGCATGAACTACTTCCTGTTTTATCTGATCAAAGGCTGCTTGTTGTTCAGGTCCCCACTGAAAGTTGTTCCTCTTTCAAGTTACATCATATAAAGGTTTTACAATTTGGCTGTACCCAGGGATGTGCAGCCTCCAAAATCCAACTGTTCCCAAGAAAGAGAATGTGTCCTTATTTGTGGGACTTGCCATGGCAGAAACTTTATTTATCATATCCATTGGAATGTGACGGCGACCATCTTGCCAACAAATTCCCAAGAGTTGAATCTCTCTAGCGGGTCCCTTCACCTTGTCTTGCTTTATGGCAAACCCTGCCTTCAGCAGAATGTCAATTATTTTGTTACCTTTCTCAAAAACTTCTTGTGCCTTGTTCCCCCAGACAATGATGTCATCAATGAACTGCAGATGCTCTGGAGCTCCACCTTTCTCTAATGCATCATGGATCACTGCATGACAGATCGTTGAGCTATGCTTCCACTCCTGGGGCAAACGATTAAATGTGTACTGAATCGCCCTCCAAGTGAAAGCAAATTGAGGCTTGCATTCCTCTGCTATTGGAATAGAAAAGAAAGCATTAGCAACACCTATGGTTGCATACCATTTGGCCTCCTTGGATTCCAGCTCATACTGGAGTTCTAACATGTCTGGCACAGCAGAACTCATGGGCGGAGTCACTTCATTTAGGCCGCAGAAATCAACTGTAAGTTGCCATTCTCCATTTGCCTTTCACACAGGCCATATGGGGCTACTGAAAGGTGAATGGGTCTTTTTAATGATGTCCTGGCACTCCAGATGATGAATCAGATCATGTATGGGCACCAAAGAGTCACGGTTTGTTCTATATTGACTGTGGTGTACAATCTGAGTAGCAACTGGCAACTTCACATCCTCTACATTATGCTGCCCAAGAACTGCAGACTCATCTGAGAGCTCAGGCCTAGCAGACAACTTCAGTTTATCTCCAACAGCTTCTACCGTTGCTATTCCAAAGGTCCACTTAAAACCCTTCGGATCCTTAAAGCGCCCTTCTCTCAGAAAGTCAATTCCCATGATGCAAGGTGCATTTGGACCTGTTACAATGGCATGCCTTCGCCAATCACTCCCAGTCAAACTCATCTCTGCCTCTAACCTTGTCAATTCTTGAGAGCCGCCTGTAATTCCAGAAATAGTAATAGGTTCCATTCCTTTACAGTGTGAAGGCATCAATGTGCATTGTGCACCCGTGTCCACTAGAGCCCTGTATTTCTGAATTTTCAAGGTACCAGGCCATTTAACATATACATTCCAGTATATCCTATTGTCTTCCTGGTCCCTGGCCTCCACCTGGTAAGAGGCAGGGCCCAGCTAATGTTGGCCATTACAATTGCAATTGGCACAGTGTTTAATCATAGAATCATAGAATCATAGAATCAACCAGGTTGGAAGAGACCTCCAAGATCATCCAGTCCAACCTAGCACCCAGCCCTAACCAATCAAATAGATCATGGCACTAAGAGCCTCATCCAGTCTTTTCTTGAAGACCCCCAGGGACGGTGCCCCCACCACCTCCCCGGGCAGCCCATTCCAATGGGAAATCACTCTCTCTGTGAAGAACTTCTTCCTAATATCCAGCCTTTACCTACCTTGGCACAACTTGAGACTGTGTCCCCTTGTTCTATGGTGTTAGTTGAATCATTGCCAGAACCATCTGAGTCATGTGGGGAAACTGAGGCAACTATTCTTTTAGGCTTCTCACTCTGTAACTCTCTCACTCTTTTTAGGAGAAGAAAGGTAGGTTTTCCACCCCATTTATCCATGTTTTCACCAAACTGGTCACGTAAGATTAACCAAAGAGACCCACATGACTGTTGTCTATTTTTTAGTGAGTTAGGCTGAATTGGTCTTCTAGGAGGATGCCTATCCCTGATGGCCGAGACATGTACCCACTCTGAGGGTGAAGAAGAAAGTTCACTGTCCCTTGCCAACTGGGCTAGGGAGGTTTTAAATTCCTCCTTGAGTTGTTTCATGCTATCTTTTATCTCTTTAGTCCTAGTATTTATGGCTGACACCATAGCATTAACTGTAAGGCTATCCTCCATTTGCCTCATTTGATCACCAAATTCACCCACAGTCATAGAAGTTGTTGCATCATCTTTTCCCACCATTTTACTTGCCAATGTATGGGCATAATTAGAGGGGGCGAGCTGAATAAGTTTCTATAGGAGAGCTCGGCTCATAGGTATCTCCTCAGGGTCCTCTGTTGTATAATTTCCATATATTAGCTCTCTTATGGCCATCTCTCACAAGCACTGAGCCCCCTGTTCAATTGTATTCCAGCGTAAGGGTCTCCAGGGTAAATCATCCCTGTTAGGGTACTGCAGTACCACAGCTGTCAATACACATGACCAGAGGTTAGAGTTGCCACCGAGATGTCCTAAGCGCTTATCTATGCCATTGTCTCTCGAGAAAACTCCCAACTGCCTTACTGTTCGAGGGTTTATTTCGATGGTGTTCATGCTTCCATGCCAGCATCTGTTCAGCCAACTCATCACCAGTTCTTGCTCTTTCTGGGCATAGTCTTGCCTAATATGCCTGACCTCCTTCCTTGGCAACAGGGCTTTCTCTTCATCATCACTATCATCTGTCTCCTGAATATGTTTTTCCTTTGTTTTAGCCTTTCTACTCCTTGTGCCCACAAGGGTACTGGCCTTCACACCAGCCGATGTACCTTCTCCTGGATCCCCTTCCCTTTGCTTACCCTGCTGTGGTTTATCCACATCGTCATCTGAGCTATCACGACACCCAAGGCTAGCTGCCATTTTTCTCCTCGTTTTAACCGGGGCAAGGGAGACCTTATCTAAAGTAAACTGTGTCTTACTCTGGGAGGTGGCTTTTACTGAATCATCTGAATTTTGTTTGTCTGCCTGGCTCTGTTCCTCACGTGGTAGTGGGGCTGAGGCTGAGGCAGAAGGACCCTTCCCTACAGCAGCAACAGCAGCTGGCTCAGCAGACACGTTGGGCACCAAAAATGCTGTCCCGGGTTTGGGCTGATCCCTCCCCCGGGAAGAAATTCACAACACAGACGACCCCCCCCCCCCCCCCCCCCTTTTTTTTGAAAGTCAGGGAAAGAAGAAATTGTGTTTTCTTATAGTATAACAATGTAAAGAGAGATAATAACTAGAGAAGGAAGGAAAAAAAAATACAATAACCTTAAGGGAGATGGGGGAGGGGTCAAGTGGCGGCGAAGCAGCAGAGGCAGCAGTAGCCAAAACAGCAGCCAGGGAAGATAGGTGAAAGCTGCAGCAGCAGAAGCCAGCGAGAGAAAGGGGAGAATAAGCTGTGCTTCTAGACATTAAGCTCTTGATGCTCCAATGAAATTATATTAATTTATCTATTGTTGCTATGTTCATCTTTCCCCTATGTCTGAGCTAGAAGATCAGCTCATACGGCCACACCATGGCACAGAGGTTGGAATGAAACAATCCTTGAAGTCTCTTCAAACCCTGACAACTGTAGTGCAGCCCTCTGATTACTGTCCCTTATTAGTTATACAGGCAGGAAATGATGAGGTTGATAACAGAGGACTAAAAGCTATCAAAAGGGATATCAACACACTGGGAAAAGCAGTTGAGGGAGCAGGAGCCAAAGTAGTCTTTTCATCTATACCCTTAGTCACAGGTTGGAATGCAGAGAAGAGTAGGAAAAAAATTTGATTAACAAGTGGATCAGAGGCTGGTACCTCAAATAAAACTTTGTATTCTTTGATCTCAGGGAACTTTGTATGGCCACAAGACTGCAAGAAACAGGTGGAGTACAACTGACTCATAGTTGGAGAAGGACTCTGGCACATGAGCTGGCTGGGCTTGTTGAGAGGGCTTTAAACTAGAGTGGAAGGGGAGGGGGTTAAGCATGACAGCACTAGAAATAAACCAAAGGAAACTGAGGATGGCAGGCTAGAGATAGGGGTAAAAGCAGCAGCCCAGCTAAAGTGCATGTATACTAATTCACGAAGAATGGGTAACAAACAAGAGGAGCTGGAAGCCTTGGCATTGGAGGAAAACTATGATGTTGTCACCATCACAGAAATGTGGTGGGATGACTGGCATGATTGGAGTGCTGTAATCAGTGGCTACAGACTCTTCAGGAGAGACAGACAATGCAGAAGAGGTGGAGGAGTGGCACTGTATATTAGGGATGCTCTGGATGTCATGGAGATACAAATTAAGGATTATCAAGTTGGGTGAGAATTAAGGGGAAGGCCAACAAGATCAATATCCTGGGTGGAGTCTGTTATAGACCTCCCAGCCAGGAAGAAGAGGTTGATTTATTACTCTTTAAGCAGCTGGAGGCTGCCTCAAGATCACCTGCCCTTGTTCTAGTGGGCAACTCTAACCTACCAGACATCTGCGGGGACTTAAATACTGCATAGAAGAGGCAGTCTAGAAGGTTTCTGCAATGTGTGGAAGACAACTTCTTATCCCCGCTGTTACGTGAGCCTACCAGGGGGGCAGCCCTGCTTGACCTGCTGCTCACAAATAGAGAGAAGCTGGTAAGGGATGTGGTGGTTGGAGGCTGCCTGGGGTCCACAGACCATGAAATTATAGAGTTTTCAATACATGGAGAAACCAGGAGGGGCATCAACAGAACCTCCACACTGGACTTCCAAAGGGCAGACTTCAGCCTATTTAAGGAACTAACTCAGAAAGTTTCTTGGGAAACAACCCTTAAAAAACAAAGGGATCCAGGAAGGTTGGACCTACTTCAAGAAAGAACTCCTGAAGGCACAGGAGCAGCTGTGCCATTGAGCCGGAAGACGAGCCGATGAGGGAGGCATCCAGACTGGATGAGCAAGGAGCTGCTGAAGGAATTAAAGATTAATAAAAAAAGTATATCACCTTTGGAAAAAAGGGGAGGATTCCCAGGAAAAGTTCAAGCATGTTGCTATGTTTTGCAGGAAAAAAATAGACAGGGAAAAGCCCATTTAGAACTTAGGCTGGCCACAGCTGTTAAGGAAAATAAAAAATGTTTCTATAAATATATGAATGGAAAGAGAAGGGGCAAGGACAACCTCCAGTCCTTGTTAGATAGAGAGGGGAATATAGTGACAAAGGATGAGGAAAAGGCAGAGGTGCTTAACACCTTCTTTGCCTCAATCTTCAATAGTGGGACAGGTTGGCTCCAGGACAACTGGACTCCTGAAGTGGCAGATGGAGTCAGGGTCCAATATAGTCCCTCTCTAATCCGTGAGGAAGAAGTAAGGGACCTGCTGAGACACTTAGATCCTCACAAGTCTATGGGATCGGATGGAATCCATCCTAGGGTTCTGAGAGAAGTGGCAGATGAGCTGGCCAAGCCACTCTCCGTCATTTATCAGCAGTCCTGACTCACCAGAGAGGTTCCTGAAGACTGGATTCTGGCCACTGTGATACCCATCCACAAGGAGGTTTGAAAGGAAGAGCCAGAAAACTACAGACCTGTAAGCCTGACCTCAGTGCAAGGCAAGGTGATGGAACAGGTCATCTTGAGTGCCATCACAAAGCATCTACAGAATGGCCAAGGGATCAGGCCCAGCCAGCATGGGTTTAGGAAGGGCAGGTCCTGCCTCACCAACCTGATCTCCTTTTATAATCAGGTTACGCACCTGGTGAACGTGGGGCAGGCTGTGGATGTAATCTACCTGGACTTGAGCAAAGCCTTTGACACTGTCTGTCTGCAGCTTGTGGCTTGGACAGATTCAATCTGATATGGGTGAAGAACTGGCTGGAAGGCCAGGCCCAGAGAGTGGTGGTGAATGGTGCCACATCCAGTTGGCAGCCAGTCACTAGTGGTGTTCCCCAAGGATCAGTAAGTTTGCAGATGACACCAAGCTAGGAGCAGGTGTTGATCTGTTGGAAGGCAGGAGAGCCCAGCAGAGGGACCTGGACAGGCTGGATGGGTGTGCAGAGGCCAACAGGATGAGATTTAACAAGGCCAAGTGCAGGGCTCTGCACTTTGGCCACAACAACCCCAAGCAGCGCTACAGGCTGGGGACAGAGTGGCTGGAGAGCAGCCAGGCAGAAAGGGATCTGGGGGTACTGGTGGATAGGAGGTTGAAGATGAGGCAGCAGTGTGCCCAGGTGGCCAAGAGAGCCAATGGCATCCTGGCCTGTATCAGGAACAGCGTGGCCAGTAGGACGAGAGAGGTTATTCTTCCCCTGTACTCAGCACTGGGCAGGCCACACCTTGAGTACTATGTCCAGCCCTGGGCTCCTCAATTCAATAGAGATTTTTTTTTTAACTTAGAGTGGAGCCCCCATGTTATTGCAAATTTCTCAGAAATCATTCACAGTTTGGCATCAAACAATCAATGATTTTTAGGATATCTGAAGGTTTCTCTGGGCAAGTTCTCAATAGTCCACTTAAGAGGAAAATGAGTGTCATAGGTAAGTAAATGGGAGTTTATCTGTCTCAGAAGCTGACTTGCCACAGCAACATTTTCAAAATCATGTGGTCTTTCTGATGGATTTTAAATCCACCAGTAATGAGTAATGGTCATGATAATAATTCATAAGAACTAAATCACTTGCTCTTAATCTATAAGAAGAGATTCCTTTCAGGGGATTTTTTTTTTTTTTTTTTTTTTTTTTTTTAAGTTTAGTTTCAGAATATTTCTTAAGGCTAGCCAGGAAGAGAATGTGTATGAATAACAGCAATAACTTTGACTTAGTTTTTCTAAGCCTCTTTCCCTGTAGACAGTATAATTTACTGTTGAGCCACACTTTTAACCAAACTGGTAGAACAAAAATGCACCGAGTTTCAAGCAGCAACATTTTACTGATCCATCACAGTGAAGCAATGCATGCAGTAGATAGAATTCTTATTATCTGGAAAACAAAACAAAACAAAAACCAACAGTGAAAAAAACTAAACTTGTACATGTGTGTTGAGCATCCAGAATATCTGTTTCTCCATTTCTGAAGTTATGCCTGAGAAATCCCTGGAAGAGAGGTTTCACCCTTAAGGTGAAAGGGTAAAGGTCCTCTTTTCACATCATATTCTTATTTATTATTTAGAAGCATTGCTGAGAATGTAGCCTCACTATGTGGTTATGTCTTCTTATTAAAATCGATCCCTCCCAAGACAATAAGAAAAAATAAACAACTATTTGATTATTTGTTTATCCTAGCCCACATTAAGCAGTCTGGTTGTTAAGAAAGATAATATTCATATCCATATTTATATATAAAAATAAACACTAGATTTTATTTTAGTTTTAGAAACAGATTTTGACTAGAAGGCTGTGAATCCTTAATTCAGTCAATATGTAACATAAAAATAAAACGCATTTCCAGCTATTGCATTTCTTTTCTGATGACATATGGTGTGTGTTGCTATACTGTTGCATTATTTCCCAAGGAATTTTGTTCTATAGATGAAGTCCAGTTATTGCAAATATGTTTATTAACACAATGATAGGAATTTGTGTTGTAGGACCATTGGTTAAGCAAGATTGTCTAACTGTAATCTGACTGCAATTGGAAACATTAAGTATTATATTTTCTGATGTCATATTTTTTAAAAGTTTATAAGCTTTCTAATAAGTATTTTCACATAACATTGATATATTAGAGACTTTTTCTGTTTTTTTTAAGTTTTATTTTTATTTCAATCTCTCAAATTAATGTAAAAATTTGCTTCAGTACCATATATTTTTAAGCATTAGTAGATGTAGAATGGAAAGGTATAGGTTGCTAAAATGGAATTTAATTGATCAACCTGATATTGTCTTACATTATCAAAGTGACTACCTATCTACTTATAATATTTTGTATATAGTGATTACCTGACTACTTATAATACTTTATAAGTAGTCATTCAGTATGCTTCTTTTGTGAAACACAATTACTAATTTAAAAATACTAAAATAATATATTACTATTTAAAAATATCAGAATGATATTTTATACTGAAAATTATAGGGGTTAAAAATCCAGACATACAGAAAATAATCCTTTGATCCAATCTTCCTTAATGATTGCAGTTTCAAGTATTGAATAGAACAAGGAAATGCAAAGCAAAAGAAAAAAAAAAAAAAGGAGTTAAAGATCCCTTGTACGTTTAAACTTTCTACCCTGTCATAGAAGCAACTGCATAACACACTGGAACACTGTTGCAGTTTGTTCAGAAAGTCATGAGAAATGTACTGTGATTAATGTGAATCTTATTTTGACTGCCTGGTTAGCTCTTGCAGCTCTTTTAGGTCAATCCATTTCAACATTTCATAGAATCACATAATCAACCAGGTTGGAAAAGACCTCCAAGATCTTCCAGTCCAACCTAGCACCCAGCCCTAGCCAGTCAACTAGACCATGGCACTAAGTGCCTCATCCAGTCTTTTCTTGAAAACCTCCAGGGAGGGTGCCTCCACCACCTCTCTGGGCAGCCCATTCAATGGGAAATCACTCTCTCTGGCAAGAACTTCCTCCTCACATGCAGCCTATACTTCCCCCAGCACAACTTGAGACTGTGTCCCCTTGTTCTATTGCTGGTTGCCTGGCAGAAGAGGACACCCCCCCAGATGGCTACAACATCCCTTCAGGTAGTTGTAGGCAGCCATGAGGTCATCCCTGAGCCTCCTCTTCTCCAGGATAAAGAACCCCAGCTCCCTCAGCCTCTCCTCATAGGCTTTGTGTTCCAGGCCCTTCACCAGCTTTGTTGCCCTTCTCTGGACATGTTCCAGCACCTCAACATCTCTCTTGAATTGAGTGGCCCAGAACTGGACACAGGACTCAAGGTGTGGCCTGACCAGTGCTGAGTACAGGGGAAGAATAACCTCCCTTGTCCTACTGGCCACACTGTTCCTGATACAGGCCAGGATGCCATTGGCTCTCTTGGCCACCTGGGCACACTGCTGCCTCATCTTCAACCTCCTATCCACCAGTACCCCCAGGTCCCTTTCCTCCTGGCTGCTCTCCAGCCACTCAGTCCCCACCTTGTAGCACTGCTTGGGGTTGTTGTGGCCAAAGTGCAGAGCCCTGCACTTGGCCTTGTTAAATCTCATCCCATTGTCCTCTGCACACCCATCCAGCCTGTCCAGGTCCCTCTGCTGGGCTCTCCTGCCTTCCAACAGATCAACACCTGCTCCTAGCTTGGTGTCATCTGCAAACTTACTGATGTTGGACTCAATGCCCTCGTCCAGATCACTGATACAGATATTGAACAGGACTGGGCCCAGCACTGATCCCTGGGGAACACCACTAGTGACTGGCTGCCAACTGGATGTGGCACCATTCACCATCACTCTCTGGGCTCGGCCATCCAGCCATTTCTTGACCCATATCGGAGTGAATCTGTCCAAACCATGAGCTGCCAGCTTGGCTAGGAGCTTCTTGTGGCAGAGGCTTTGCTCAAGTCCAGGTAGACTACGTCCACAGCCTTCTCCACATTCACCAGGTAGGTAACATGATCATAAAAGGAGATCTGTATTTTTTTCTGAATTACTATAGCAAAGATATTTGTGTATATCGTAATTTTAGATGTATGTGACATGGTTTCTATGTTAGAAATAAAACATATCTGAACAGCTTTCTTCCAGTAAAACTGACATTCAGATTTCTCTGTGTTCACCATTTCTTCAATGTTGTTTGTCTTTTGACTCAGTGGACCTGTTATTTTTCTTCCTTTGGAGTACAATGTACTGGTTTGACTCTAATTTGAATGTTTTAATTAGAGAAATTAGATCATTGCCTGTGAAAAGAAAATAACGATGATGTCTATATCATTCATTGTTTTGCTGAGTGGGATAAAAACTCAAAACATAATGTTCAGCTCTTCTCTCCTGGGACATTGTCTGATTCACTTCTCTCTGTCTGGACTCTGGGTTGCTCAATCTAATCACCTTTTCTTCTAACCTCTGCCTACTGTGGCACCTCACCTCTAATTTCAGCAACTAATCATGTAAGCTATGGTTTTGTGTTTTGTTCATGTGTGGGTTTCCGAGATAGATGGAGTTGGAATCAGAGAAGGGGGGGGGAGGGATGTGGATAGCTATTATTTCTAACTTGTATATAGTTGTAAACTTCTGTATTTTGTGTATATATGCTTGCAAATTTTATAGTGCTGTAAATATAGCTTTATCTTACTTCCAAAAGTGTCTGAGTTAGTTTGGGTAACTCAATATTAAGGGGGGAAGGTTCCAGTAAATTACATATGTGATGGTTTTGGTGTTACCTGCCCCCCTACACTTAAGAAATGACCCAGAGTAGATTCAATCGAGATGGAAATTAGAATGGAGCTTTATATTTACATCTTAGCACAACATACAAACAGATATATATAGCTATAGACAGAAATATACAAGTTAAAAAAAGTAATACAGAAACACAACACTCCTCCCAGAGACCAGAGTCCCCAGGAGGGGCTCTCAACCACCCTGTCACCTCCTTTCCACCCCTCTACATTATCCCAGACTTTGCTTTATATTCAAGGTGGTGAGTTGGAGAATTGGCCAGGGGAGTTAGGAAGCAGATGGATTAGTTACACAGACAACAGGTTAGAGAGAAAATGGAGGCAGCCAAAGCCATAGAGCAACTGTGTTATCTATATTTATGTTCCTGGTTTTATTCATCTGAGCACACCTACGAGTGAAGTAGACATCGTCATTAATTCCTTTTCACAGCCTATAATCTAATTCCTCTCACTAAAATAGCTCAACTAGGCTCAAACTAGCACAACATACAATAATATATTTAATCCATAAAAATAATGTGTTACCTCAGAAATCTCAGTCAGAATTCAGAATTTGTAGTTATAATTTGCCTATCCAAAGCCTTGTACTCCCACAATACTTATTTCAATATCAAACAACTTCAAGAATCTTAAGTAAAGGCTGTAAATTAAAGTTGAAATCTACTAGCAATATCTTCAAGATAACACTTGTCTATAAACTGATATACATTGCTTTGAGATCTTATTTTAGTATTTCAATATACTGGTAAAGTAGGGAGGTAAAATAATCATTATATTGGCACAAATGAAACCTTCCATTCAGTCACATGGAGAGCTCTAACTCAGCTAGTTTTACATAGCTCTCCTCTTAAAGTTTTAAACTTCACATATTTCCCTAGAATTCCTTCTGCAAATTACTTGATTGCATTCCAAAGCATGTCGAGATTAATTTATTACATTTCTCATATTGTGGGAAAAAAAAAAAAAAAAAGCCATATTTTACCCCAGGAAGCAGGACCACATTGATGTGAAGTGATGATTTGTTTCATTATATAGTATTTAGAGACTAACTTGGTGTAAAATGTGTCAATATTTTCCCTAATAATATTACTGTAAAAGAATTTTCATGTCATTCTTACATCAATCTTCTCATTCTATGTAATTACTTCCATGTTTCCATGACAGTTTGAAAGCAGGTCAATGGAATAGCTATTTCAATAGTATTCCTTTCAGTGTCATGTTTTAAAAACAGCCCTGTCATATCCAATACAATTATGCACTTTCACAAAAGAAAGCAACTAAAGCTTTTCTTATGTCCTTTTTGGTACCAGAGATTTCACTAGAACTGCTTTTCATTCTATTTGTAATATCAGTATTTCGAGTTTTCAGATCTGTTACTAATTTTAATTTATCTGTTCACAACACATTCACCAACTAAGATCTATGCATTATTGGACACAATTGCTAATTTGAGATAAGAGATATTTGTAGTGAATTGATAACTAATTTAATTATTTCTTGATCTGAATTTATTCATTTACAAATATTCATTTTTCTCTCTTGAAATTAGTGGTTCAATGTATTTTATAGAATTTTTGTGACAAGCAGTTTCTTCTAAGATTGTATGGTGGTGTGCTTAGCATCTAATTATATTCTCCTCATTTGTTAAAAACTACCATGTGGACATTTTCATTATTGTTCCTTTAAACACTAATCAAGCATTTAAATAATTTATAATTTGTATGGAATAAGTTGTTTGTTTTTTTTTTAAATACATATGAGACTTATTTTACTTTTTTTTAGACATCTGTGTTTTTTTAAATTATCTTCTAGCACTTCCATAGCTAGATACCATCTTTTCTACTTTTCTAATAATAATCCAAATGGATGCATCATCTGTCAGTAAATGTTCAATATGAAACTGTTCATTTTGCTTCCTTTCATTCACAATGGGCAGAGCACTAAACAGTCCTTCTGGCACATTCATCAAAACTGTGAACTCAGTGATTAAAATGCGGAGAAAATAGTGTTTTCCTTTTATGTGCAGTCCATTATATATTTATTAATAGTTTAAAACTCATTAATACAATGTTCCTACTTTCTCTGTAGCACTGATTTTTTTTGTTTTGTGTTTTAGTCCTAGTTTTGATTTTGGCTATGGCTTGCTTGGGTGTTGTTGTTCCCCATGCACACACTTAGAAATTAAGTAAGTAGTATAAGTGAAAATACTGGCATGTAGAATTCTCAGGTAAGTTACTGTTACAACATCTGAAGCATGTCTTCCTAGTATTTACATAGTCTTTTATCATAACCCAAAGGTAAAGTACATAACTGGATGCAATATTCTATCATGAGTAAAGGGAGCAGTGTAAAAAAGAAAAAAAAGACATCATATCAAATATCTAAAACTCATATCAGTAAAAATTTCATGTTGGAAACCTAGCTAATCTTCTTTGTTTCATGCTAGATTGTTTCTCTAAAATGTAGAGGTTTCTCTAAAATGTAGAGGTAGGAGAGCAATTTGAATATGCATGGGAAGGGTCTTACTCTCTCAGTAACTCAATGCATGGGAGTTAAATAGAAATACATCTTATAATTTCTCTTTAAATGTTTCATGCAATATTCAGACAAAGACTTTGTAATAACAATGGGTAGACGTATTTGACTGATATTGCAGAAATTATATCTTAATTCACTTCCTAGTGGTTTCATTTTGATAAATGAAATGTAGAAATGTTGAAGTAATACTACACTTTGTAATAATAGTTTACATGCACTAGCTACAATGCATTCTTCCCTCACATGGAAGTGGTACTGAATTGTATGCATCATTTGCATCTTAGAAGCATGAACTAAATTTTTTTCCAATTAATAATACTTTATCATGAAAATGTCATGTAGCGGTTTAGAGCTAGTTGAATCCTAAACTATAAACAAGAGATAGAAACTTTCTGGACATTTTTTAAGGGAAAGCACATAAAAGAGAAGATTTGTTATAGAAGAAAAGTAATATATAAGCCCATATAATTTCATTCATTTGCTGGACGAGTATATTATTTGTTGCACAGACTGTTCTCTCTGACACTTTCTGTGTCCTCCTCTTCTTGTCCCCTTCTAGATGATCTAGTGCATAGATACACTAACCTTGGCAGATAGGTAAACACTGAGGCCTGGTTTTCTCTTGGGCAGGGACGGGGGGAGGGAGAGAAGAAGGTAGCCCTTTTGGGTTTGACTGGGGGGGGATCTCTCTGTTATTTTTACAATTGCAAATAGTTGTAAATATATGCAAATATACTTAGTACATACGCATTGTATGATATGCTATTAGATTTTGTCTTGCTGTAGACATATAGCTTTATCTTAGTTGCAAACTTACTTAGTCTCATGATTTTATTTTGGGGGGTAATTTTAACCCTACCATATATGACAATAATAATTTGATTTCCTTCTTAACATGACATGAGACTACTTTTTTATCAACACTGTGTAAAGTCTCACTTTGAAATACTTTGGCCTTTGAGAATTAAAGAGGGAAAGTGAGATGTCTGTTGAATTTGTTAAAAGCAAAACAAAGTGTATAATGAGTTATTCTTGGAAACTGAACTTTGCAAGTTATTCAACATTCCAAGATAAGTCCTGCCTGACTAATCTGATCTCCTTCTACAATAAGGTGAGTCTTCTAGTGAGTGAGAGAAGTGCCATGGACATTTTCTACCTGGACTTTAGCAAAGCCTTTGACACTATCTCCCTTCAGAAAATTACAACAAAGTTTTGGATGAGTGCATTCTACACTGCACAAAAAATTAGCTGTAAGTCAGGGCCCAAAGTGTGGTGGTGAATGGAGTTAAATCTCACTTGCACTTAGTCAATAATAGTGTGCCCAGGGTTCAGCATTGGGACTTGTCCTGTCTAACATTTTTGCTAATGATCTGTTTGAGGGGATTGAATGGACCATCTAAATGCAGAGGATACCAAGATGCATGACCGTATCAATCTGCTAGAGGGTAAGGAAGCTTTACAGTGGAATCCAGACAGGTTAGATCAATGGACCTAAGCTAATCATACCAAGTTCAACAAGGCCAAGTGCCAGCTTCTTCACCTGGGTCACAACAAACCCATGGTAAGCTACAGACTTGGAGATGTCTGGCTGGAAAGATGCAATTCCAAGAAGGACTTGGGGGTATTAGTTGAAAATCTCCTGAATATAAGTCAGCAGAGTGTCCAGGTGGCCAAGAAAGCAAAAGGCATCCTGGATTCTATGAGAAACACTGTGACCAGCAGGAACAGGGAGGTGATTATTACCCGATATTCAGCACGAGTGAGGCCACAGCTCGAGTATTGGGTTCAGTTCTGGGCTACTCACTACAAGAAGGACCTTGAGGTTCTAGAGTGTCAAGGGAAGGACAACAAGGCCCATGAAGGATCTGGAACACATGACCTACAAGCAGCATCTGAGGAAGCTGGGGTTGTTCAGTCTGGAGAAGATAAGGCTGAGGGCAGACCTCATTACTCTCTACAACTATCTGAAGGGAGGTTGGAGTGAATGGGCCAGTCTCTTCTCCTTGGTGTCAAATAACAGGACCAGAGGAAATTATTACAAGCTCCACCAGGGGAGGTTTAGGCTGGATATGAGAAAATACTTCTTCATAGGAAGGATTATGAAACATTGAAGAAATCTGCCCAGGCCATTGGTGGAGTCACTGTCCCTGGAGATATTTAAGCATGGTATGGACCTGGCACTTAGGGACATGCTTTAGGGTTGTCTCTTTAGTGCTGGGCATAGGGTTTGACAAGGTGACCCTTTGAGGTCTCTTCCAACTGGATATCTTCTGTGATTTTGTGACTCTGACACATAATAAATAAATAAATAAAGATACCTGCTGTGCTAGTTTGAAGCTAGCTAGAATGTTTTAGTGAGAAGAACTATATCACATGCTGTGAAAGGGAAACAATGATGATCTCTACTTTGCTCATACGCTCGCTGAGAGGTACAAGAGCAAGAGTCCAAATATAGATAAAGTAGTCGTTTTCTGTCTGGGGCTGCATTTTTCTCTCTCTAACCTAACCTGATTAATCCACCTGCTTTCTGACCCCCCTGGCCTACCTTCCATTCTTCCTTGGGGCACAAGGCAATGTCTGGGGTAAGGTAGAGAGGGGTGGAAGAAGGTGGAAGGGTGGTTGGGAATGCCTCCTGGGGAGTCAGGTTTCTGGGAAGGATATTCTGTTTCTGTATTACCTTTTACCTTGTATATTTCTGTATTTACCTGTATATATATTGTAAATATCTGCTTGTATATTGTGGTAAGCTGTAAATATAAAAGCTCCATTTAATTTCCAAAGCCCAGTGAGTCTGGTCTGGGTGATTTACAAAGTGGTGGCGAGGGATGGGTGCCATCCAAACCATCACAGAGCTTTGATAGGAAGAAGTTTCTCTTCAAACTCCACTGTGTTGTTCTGAAAAGGTGAATAGTACTTGCCTGTTGAATTGGAATCAGTTGAAGCCTGAATTTCCTAAGGTGTTACATCAACCTACCTCACTAAAGGATACTGGGGAAATAAGTAGCAATGGTAGAGAGGAGATAATGTTCCGACCATATCAGTAACTATTTACAAGACAGAAAACTGAATGTAAATGATCAGAGAAGTATAGCCAGTAGAGTTCTGCAGTGATATGAGTTGGGAGTTATTTCGTTCAAAGCATTTATACCAGCCTAGAAAAGAAAATTAGCCAAAGGATAAGAAAGTGTTCTGATGATGATAACTTCTTCAGAATAAAGTGAATAAAAAACAAGACTGACTGAAAAGAATTGCAGAAGAATCTTACAAAATTAAACAGTTGGAAAATGAAATTACAGATTAAATTAATTGTAATGGAATTGCTAAAGAATCTTATTTATGAACTAATCTTCTCTATGTTTCCATTGTCACTCAAAAAAACCCTTCGCATTGTAATTAATTCTTCCTTGAAAATGTAAGCTTTGGCGAGCAAGAATGATTTAAGAAAAATAGTAGAAATAGGTAAAATACTGAAAACAAAACAGAAGTTTACAAATTTCAGTTTTCTTGTTCTTTTGAATAGAGTGTAAATCTTGTCTACTTTTCCAAATATTACTTTATGGAACAGAAAGAAGTTTCAGAAGGAAAAAAATCAAATATGCTCAGAATTATGGAATAAATAGCTTCTGCAGAAAGTATAATCAAGTAATAAAGGATATTGCAGTCTGGGGAAAAGACACACTGCTACAAAACCACAAAAAGGAGCAAATGAAAAGTATTGTTCTCTCTGCTTTGGCAAGAAGTAACAGAGAGTATCAGATGAGGTAGAAGCAACTGATGCAACATAAAGGAACCATTTTCTTGTATATCTGGGGGCAGAGACTGAACAAGGAACATGAGGATTGCTGGCATTGGTTCACATTATAGACTACACTATCAGGGGAACAGAAATGCTTTGAAGCTTTCTAAAAACACGGAAACCACATCTAGCCTGGAAAGTGCAACTTTATCTATAGACACAAGGGATATCCACCAAAACAACTGCATTTGTTTGTCTTATTTTCTCCCATACACCACTTAGAGCCATTGCACAAAAACACAGATTTGAACTAGAAGGAAACTTGTTTCATCCTTGTGCATCCATTCATTATCACTTTTAAAGCTGATGTTAGACTTACCTATGCCATAATACCTGCAAAATCCTGCAAACAGATTAACAAATCACACACCAAATTGTACTGTGTGTTAATTGACCTTTCTTTCATTTGCCCTGTCCTAAAGCGTTTATTTCATTTTATTTCTGATCTTCAACAATCAAACATAAGAATAAATATATTTGTACAAACAAGATAATAAAAATGTGTTTATTCTATCTGTGCTTGTAAAACATGACAGCATCAATAGTCACAGATTATAGGCTGAATCTTCTACATTTTGCAGTAGGTCAATATTTAAAAACATCTTAACTTCAAGCATGTAGTTATTGGGTTGCTGGATTTTATTATTTCAGTTTAAGACTACTGTTTTAATTGCAAATAACAAGTAATTTTACTCTAGAGAGTTTCAGGTATGGATTCTAAATGGGCTGAATGAAATACAAAAGATACACTTATTTCATCGGCTTGTTGTTTTTCTGTATAATGTGGAGCTCAGAGTATCCTTGATCTTTTGCTAGATTCTTTTTCTTTCTGTCTCTCCCTCTGGCCTTGCCTGCTCTGCACTGATCATTGATTGGGTTATATTGCAGTAAGAGGTAGGGCAATGTGGCCTTTCAGGCTGCAGTGTCCAGGGAGGTGCCTGGGCTATTGTCTAATTACATATATATATACACATACGTATTTGTGTGTGTCCATTATATTTTATGTTTAGACTACTTTTGTAAATAATAATTTCATTTTACTTCCAAATTCAGAGTAGTGTGATAATTTACTTCTGGGGGGTAATTCCCAAATTCTAAGTGATATAAAAACACCACATTTATGAAGTTTTAGTGGAAACATTTTAACACATGGACCAGCATAACAATGTGTTTGGGTATATTGACATGTAAGTGTCTTCTTGGAGTGAGTGACAAAACAGTTTTTGTTTGTTTGTTGTTTTTTTGTTTGTTTGTTTGTTTTTTTGGGGGTTTGTTGCTTTTGGTTTTTTTTAAAACATTTTTTCCTTCCCAGTCATATATTTCCATATCTAGACAGAGTATGGGACAGTATTCTTCCTAATACTTTTGGTGAATATAATTAATATTTTCCAGTGAAGGTTTGATTTTCCTTTTGATAAATAAGAAAAATTTCTTTTCCTGTTTCTCCATGCTATAACAAAATGAAACAAAAATATAAACAACTAACTCACATCCCTAGACTTCCTTTATTAGATCTACAAAGTATGACCTTTCAATATCCTCCTAAAGTACTGGAATACAAAATGAGATGCCACATACAGTAGATTCATGATTGGAAATTTATTCTTCTCTGGTGTTTGAGTTAGTGTAAAGGAAAGAAATACATTGTGGTAAATCCTATACAAACAGAAGACACAGTATAATGTCTGTTAAAGGAATGTTAGCATACCAAAAGCTAAATATCATTTCCTTGTCATATCTTTCTCTGCTGGATATCTTAGTGGTCTTCTCAGAGTGGACCCACACTGAATCTGCTATGTTCTTGGTGCTTGTTGCAGTTCAGGGTGATTCTGTCCATACTTTCTTACATAAGGGATGGAAAGTACCCTTCTATCAGAAATTCGGCACATGAATTTCAACTTGCAGTAAGGAGAAAGAACACATAGCATAGATCAAAGAATTTCCTGTTCATTGCCTAATAATTCCAGTTATGACTACAGCATTTTCCCTAGTGTAATCATATACACCCTTCACATATATTATACTAGTTTAAGTATGAAACAAATAATTTCAAAATTCCAAAACCACAAATTTATAAATCTAAAAACAGTACTAAAATGGTTATGCGTCATTATGGACCTTAATGTTTCAACCATTTTACAATAGTTTTCAGAAATAAACTAACCAGCTTTTCAGTATTCAAAGAAATTTTTGCTAATGATTTCTCCTCTGGAATATGTAACATTTTCTATCTTCTTTGATCAGTGTCTTCTATTGTTAATTTTTCTTTCATGGAATTCATAGGATCTGCCAGGTTGGAAAAGACCTCTAGGATCCTCAAGTCTAACCTATCACCCAACCCTTCAAATTAACTAAGCCATGGCACTAAGTACCTCATCCAGTCTTCTTTTAAACACCTGAAACACAGGTAATCTTTTAGTCTATACCCTTAATTGCAGGTTGAAATGATGGAAGGAATACGAAATCATACTTGATTAACAAGTGGCTCAGAGACTGGTGCCACCAACAAAATTTTTGATTCTTTGATCTTGGGGAACTTTGTATGGCCCTGGGTCTGCTAGCAACAGATGGGGTACAACTGACTCAGAGGGGGAGAAAGATCCTGGCACATGAGCCGTCTGGGCTTATTGAGAGGGCTTTAAACTAGACTGGAAGGGGAAAGGGGTTAAACAAAACTGTACTAGAGACAAACTGAAAGAGGCTGAGAGTGGTAGACCAGAGATGGGGTAAAACCAGCAGGCCAGCTGAAGCGCATGTATGCTAATGCCCACGTATGGGTAACAAACAAGAAGATCTGTAAGCCATGGTACAAGAGGAAAACTATGATGTTGTCTCTATCACAGAAATGTGGTGGGATGATTCACACAAATGAAGTACTGTAATTAATGACTACAAACTCTTCAGGAGAGACAGGGGAGAGAGAAGGGGTGGAGGAGTGACCCTATACATTAAGGATTCTCTGGATGTCATGGGGGTATGTATAGGGTTAACACTCCTGGGGGAGTGACCTTGAACCTGACCCTAGGGGTCTTGGCCCCTCCCCAGGGGTGGGCCACACTCCAGGTGATGGTTAGCCCACTCCCCCCACTTCCTGCGGTATAAAAGAGGAGCACTTCCTGCTCCTCATCCTCTTTTCCTGCGTTCACTCATGACCACACACCCATACTGCATACCAGCACAACACGTGGCAGCCACGAGGCAGAGACACCATCACACTACTCGGGTTGTATCCCTCCCTGTTTGTATTTTGCTGTTTTCCCTTCCTTATCCTTTGTAAACTCCCCTACCTCCAATCCCTTTTTTCTAAGTTATTGTTAAACTTTTCCTTTTTAACTTCCAAATCGAGTGAGATTGATTTATTTGGGTGTCCCTACCTTTCTCTCTCTCCCTGTCTTTTGGGAAAAGGAGGGGGAAGAGGGGAGGGCACTCTATAAATTCTATAAATTGTCATTGGGTCTATTAAATTTATAAGAGTCTCTGGGAACCTGCATTTGAACCCAAGACAAGGTAGAGATTAAAGATGATCAAGTTGAGTCCCTGTGGGTAAGAATTAAAGGGAAGGCCAACAGGGCTGACATCCTGGCTGGAGTATGTTATAGACCACCTAGCTGGTAAGAAGAGGTTGATTTATTATTCTTCAAGCAACTGAAGGATGCCTCAAGACCACCTGCCCTTCTTCTTGAGGGTGACTTTAACATACCAGACATCTGGTGAGATTTTAACTCTGCAGAGAAGAGGCAGTCTAGGAAGTTTCTAGAGTGTATGGAGGACAACTTCTTATATCAGCTGTTACATGAGCCTACCAGGGGTGCAGTCCTGCTTGGCCTGCTGTTCACGAACAGAGAGGGGCTGGTGGGAGATGTGATGATTGGAGGTTGTCTGGGATCCGGTGATCATGAAATTATAGAGTTTTCAATATATGATGAAACCAGTAGTGCCATCAACAAAACCTCCACACTGGACTTCTGAAGGGCAGACTTTGGCTTATTTAAGGAAGTCACTCAGAAAGTTCCTTGGGAAACTACCCTTAAAAACAAAAGAGTCCAGGAAGGTTAAACCTACTTCAAGAAAGAGCTCCTGAAGGCACAGGAGCAGGCTGTCCCATTGTACAGGAAGATGAGCCAACAAGGGAGGGAGCCAGACTGGATGAACAAGGAGCTGCTAAAGGAATTGAAGATAAAAAAGACAGTATATTTTCTTTAGAAAAAAGAGGAGTTTTCCCAGGAAAAGTTCAAGGATGTTGCTAGGTCTTGTAGAAAAAAAATAGAGAGGCAAAAGCCCATTTAGAACTGAGGCTGACCACAGCTGTCAAGGAGAATAAAAAATGTTTCTATGAGTATATTAATGGCAAAAGAAGGGGTAAGAACCACCTCTACTCCCTATTAGATGTAGAGGGGAATACAGTAACAAAGGAAGAGGAAGAGGCAGAGGTGCTTAACACCTTGTTGTCCTCAAACTTCAATAGTAGGACAGGTTGTCTCCAGGACAGCTGGACTCCTGAAGTGACAGATGGAGTCAGGGACGCCCTGTAATCTAGAAGGAAGAAGTAAATGACCTGCTGAGCCACTTGCATCCTCACAAGTTCATGGGACCAGATGGTATGCATCCTGAGGCCCTGAGAGAGCTGGCAGATGAGCTGGCCAAGTCACTCTCCATCATTTATCAACAATCTTGGCTCACTGGAGTGGTCCCCAAAGACTGGAAACTGGCCAGTATGATGCCCATACACAAGAAGGGCTGAAGGGAGGAACCGGGAAATTACAGACCTGTCTGCTTGACCTCAGTGCTAGGCAGAGTCATGGAACAGGTCATCTTGAGTTCCATCACAAAGCACCTAGAGGATGGCTGTCACAGGCCTCAATACCACAGATAGCAGAAGAGGCGGGGAGAAAGGTTGATACAAGCAAGTTCCAAATCCAGTTCTGTTTACTGCACCCCAAACATGGGCTTATATACTTCCTCTCAGAAGGCTACATAACAGGATTACAAATCATGTTAGATCTTAATTGGTTACACACACTTGCGTTAGGTCTACGTTAGGATTACACACTAATTAGCATAGACATTTTTCATATTCTCTCAACAACACATACGTTGTGTCTAGGCAATTCTTGCAGCAGAGATAGGTGAAAACCACAGACTCTAGACTTACATTTGTTTACATTTATTACACCATTCTCTAAGGTAATTCCAACCCTCTATCAGTACTTATGAACACATGCACTCTGGCCTGTCCATGGCTCATGTTCCACTGTATAATATTCCACTGGCTGTAGCACAGTCAGACAATTCTATAAAATCACTGCATTTAGTATACCTATATCCAACAGATAGCAAAGGGATCAAGCCCAGCCAATATGGGTTTAGGAAGGGCAGGTCCTGTCTCACCAACCTGATCTCCTCTTATGATCAGATTACCTGCCTGGTGAATGTGGGGAAGGCTGTGAATGTAGTCTACCTGGACTTCAGCAAGGCCTTTGACACTGTCTGCCACAAGAATCTCCTAGCCAAGCTGCCAGCTCATGGCTTGGACAGATTCACTCCGATATGGGTCAAGAACTGGCTGGATGGCCGAGCCCAGAGAGTGACGGTGAATGGTACCACATTCAGTTGGCAGCCAGTCACTAGTGGTGTTCCCCAAGGATCAGTGCTGGGCCCAGTCCTGTTCAATATCTGTATCAATGATCTGGATGAGGGGATTGAGTCCAGCATCAGTAAGTTTGCAGATGACACCAAGCTAGGAGCAGATGTTGATCTGTTGGAAGGTAGGAGAGCCCAGCAGAGGGACGTGGACAGGCTGGATGGGTGAGCAGAGGCCAACAGGATGCGATTTAACATGGCCAAGTGCAGGGCTCTACATTTTGACCACAACGACCCCAAGCTGTGCTATAGGCTGGGGACTGAGTAGCTGGAGATCAGCCAGGAAGAAAGGGACCTGGGGGTACTGATAGATAGTAGGCTGAAGATGAGCAAGCCATGTGCCCAGGTGGCCAAGGGAGCGAATGGCATCCTGGCTTGTATCAGGAACAGTGTGGCCAGTAGGACAAGGGAGGTTATTCTTCCCCTGTATTCAGCACTGGTCAGGCCACACCTTGAGTCCTGTGTCCAGTTCTGGGCCACTCAATTCAAGAGAGATGTTGAGGTGCTGGAACATGTCCAGAGAAGGGTGATGAGGCTGGTGAGGGGCTTGGAACACAAACCCTATAAGGAGAGGTTGAGGGAGATGGGGTTGTTTATCCTGGAGAAGAGGAGGCTTAGGGATGACCTCATGGCTGCCTACAACTACCTGAAGGGACGTTGTAGCCATCTGGGGGGGTTGGTCTCTTCTCCCAGGCAATCAGCCATAGAACAAGGGGACACAGTCTCAAGTTGTGCTGGGGGAAGTATAGGCTGCATGTGAGGAGGAAGTTCTTGCCAGAGAGAGTGATTTCCCATTGGAATGGGCTGCCCAGCAAGATGGTGGAGTCACCGCCCCTGGAGGAGTTAAAAAAAAGACTGTATGAGTCAGTTAGTGCCATGGTCTAGTTGATTAGACAGGGCTGGGTGCTAGGTTGGACTGGATGATCTTGGGGATTTCTTCCAACATGGTTGATTCTATGATTCTACAATTCTATGAACTCTTACCTCCAGTAATGGCAACTCCACCACCTCCATGGACAGTCCATTCCAATGGAGAATTACTCTTTCTGTGAAGAACTTCTTTCTAATGTCTAGCCTAAACCTGCCCTGGCACAGTTTGAGATTGTGTCCTCCTGTTCTACCACTGGGTTCTTGGAAGAAGAGACCAACCCCCACCTGGCACCGACTTCCTGTCAGGTAGTTGCAGACAGCAGTAAGGTCTCCCGCTACTCATAGGGCTTGTGCTTCAGCCTTCTCACTAGTTTTGTTGCCCTTCTCAAGACATGTTCGAGCACTTCAATATCTTTTTTCAATTGAGGGGCCCAGGACTCAAAGTGTGGCCTAACCAGTGCTAAGTATAGAGGCAAAATTACCTCCTTGGTCCTGCTGGCCACATTATTCGTGATACAGGCCAGGATGCCATTGGCCTTCTTGGCCACCTAGGCACACTGCTGGCTCATGTTCAGTTGACTGTTGACTAATACCCCCAGGTACTTGTCTACCTGGCTGCTTTCAGCCACTCCCCAGACTGTAGCACTGCATGGGGTTTTTGTCACCAAAGTGCAGAACCAGGCACCTGGCCTTGTTAAAACTCAAAGTGTTTGACTGTGCCCATCTGTCTTTAAACAAATTGTCTTCTCAGTCTCTTAGATTGAGCCTTTGTTCCTATTTAAATCCCTGCTTTTCAGTATTTAGTAACTAGTTGTTAAATCTAATGATCTGTTTAGTTTGTTTTGAAGTTTCTCCCATTGGTAATAGGCGGTATAAGTCAGAGACCTTGCTATTCTCTGAGTAAGCAACTACACATTGTTGTGATTTTTATGAAATTAGTACAAATTACTGAATTCACACAGAATCTTTCCCCATAGAAAGCTGGGGAATGAGAGCAAAAATACATCCTTTTTGTAGCATTTAATGTGTAATTTTAAAATAAATATATACATTAACATTTATCACCTGTATCATTAATAAACATATTTGTAAGAAAAAAAAATCGATGGAATTTACATGTGTGATGGTTTGGGCTTTTACCCGCCCCCCCACACTTTTGAATTTGCCCCAGCTAACTCAGACGGCCTCTGGGAATATAAATGAAGCTATTTTATTTTACAGCAGCACAATATACAAGCAGCTATTTACAATATATACAGTTATATACAGAAATATACAAAGGATAAACAATACAGAAACACAACTCCCCTCCCAGAAACCTGAGTCCCCAGGAGGGGCTCTCAAATCACCCCAACACCTCCCCTGCCCCTCTCAACCTTACCCCAGTTCTCAGGAAGAAGAGAGGTGCAGCCAAGAGTTTAGGGAGCAGGGTTAGTGGGAGCAAAGTTAATGAGATGTGACTAGGTCTGAAGGCAAAGGCAGAAGTGGAAGACAAAATGGAGAATGTTTTACTTCTTCCCAGAGCTCTCAGCGAGACTGTGAGAGTTGACATCAATTGTTTTTCATTTCACTGCCCATTATCTAGTTCTTTTACCAAAACATTCTAGCTTGCTTCAAACTAGCACAACATGTCCTAGGATTTTTTGAAAATGGATCTTCTTTGCCAGGATTGTTTCTGAAATCTGATTTTAATTCTATGGCAAACAGTATTCAGCAAAGGGATGAAGGAACCCTTATCTCACAAAATCTAATCTTTTAGCAAATGAAATGTTAACTTCGTACAAGAAGGACAAGAAGCTCCTGAAAGATCTTTCCTGACAAGAACCAGTGAATTCCTGAAATAATTACTTCAGTCTTCCTCTACAGACTGGCATTTCTAGTCTTACAAGACTTTTTAAAGAAGGAAGGGCAGGAGAAACAATTATAATAATTAAAAAATAATAAGTGTTCAGAGGTCATTAAGGCCATACAGGAATTTAATTTGTTTTTTTTTCTTTGACCATATTAACAAAAAAAAGTGGAAAACTGTAATTCATATCCACCATCCTGTTTTCTCAATAGTATCTTTTTTTGTCTTGTAGATTAGAACAAAAGGTAACACCATATTAAATCTCATTGTTACAATAATGGGTCACTTGGAGAGCTGTTTATTTTTCACCATTCACTGCAGCAGCCTGTATTTGTTAAGGTACATTTTCTTGCATTCCTGGCACATAACACTATGACTGTAGCTGTTTCTCCTTAGGTACTTTTGAAGATCTCCCTGAATCTTCATTCTATCATTTCTTTAGGCAGCATTCTTTTTTTTCTCTCACAATATTTATCAAGATATTTTTCTTGAGTCTTTTCTCCTGTAAGCATGTGGTCTGTAATTAGCCATTTCTGATCAAGGTCTGAGACACCTGTACCTCTGTGTCTTCCTTTTCCTTAGAGTTCTGTTACAGAAAGCAAATATAACATTTAAGAAGCTTAAATGAGTGCAAAATCCTGTATTATGCAAATTTTATTTTAAGCATCTTACTTACAAGTCAGAGTATTTACAACTGTTGCAATAATTAAAAAAAAATAATTTTACATGCATCAAACTCACAGTCTGTAATTTTTCTGCATTTTTCCTAGTCATCACATATTATCTATTAATACAGATGTCAGAACTGACATTCATAGTACTTTATAAAGCTTATATTCCCTGATAATTTTTGGTAGTTTCAGTAATATCTGGTAAAACATCTGTAAACACTAAATTAGCCTTTTTATGTTTTGTAATTTAACATTATCATTCCTGCTGTTAGGCATATGCTCTTTCACCATAGGTAATTATAATGTCACTTATTACAGCCTTTTGCAAACATTGTCATAAAGAAATTTATTAAATTTTACTATATGCAGAAAATTTTTGGTTGCTTCTTGTGATACATTTATGGACAATGTCAAGTTACTATATCCTCACAAGTTCTCCTTGTTCATAAGGAAATCTCTATAAGCACAAACTTAACCTTTTGGCCAGTGGTACTTTTTTTTTTTTTTACTTTTTTTTTTTTTTTTTCACTGCAGAGCCACCAGAGCTTCAACAAAACAAGAAGAGCAGTGTATTTCAGAGGTTTGTGTTCTCTGTTCATCTGAAGGTTTGTAGGAAGTCTGTGGTGGAGAAAGGATTAAGAGAATGGTGTTACAACACCCATTTCTGGGTATTAAGAAAACATGAGAGTTGTAGTCTCACAGGCTTGCACACCTAAGTAGAACAGATAGGAGACTGTCAAAATGGTCACCTTCCAAGGAGACATTGGGTAGAATTATGTTTACTGCTTGTGTTTGTATTACAGTCTCATTATAGATAATTGTTGCCTTATGAACTGTCATAGTATTTAAAGAGCCAAAAGAATGAGACTCTCTCAAATGAATTGGAGAGAAATGCAGAATCATGTTTTAAGGAAAGACACAGAAAGAAATTACAAAGCAGATATAAATTCCATAGCGACCCCCTTGGATTTTCACCTAACCCAAAACTAATCTACACTCCCCAGTGCTCCAATCCTTCCCTCCCAACACCTCTGTCATCCATAGGCCCAAACAAAGCCTCGGGAGGCTCCAAAATGGGCCTACTCCTTACATGTTTATTCCAGTAAGCAGCTCCCACCAGATACAGCAAGCTGGATGGAGAGGAAAGGAGGACAAGCTGGCCTTGCTGCAGTTTACAAAGAGATAGCAGAATTATGGGATTGAATAACAATTTCGCACTTTCCTATGTCCAGCCCTCTAGATTTATTTAGTCTCTGCAGTGTTTTTAACACTTTAGTTCCCATCCTAGGACATGAACCTAGAAGAACAAACCTAGTTTATGTTGTGTATGAAAGAGAAATGTAAGGCTTGATCAAGTATTCTTTCTTCTGCCCATTTTTAAAGAGAAAGCTCTAACTCTAGAGAAATGGGAAAAAAAGCATTGGAGATGTTTTTTTCTCAACCATTTTCCAGATACTGCTAGAATTTTAAAAGAAGTGTTAGACACCATGAAAATAACTCAAATAATATCTGTCTTCCCACATTTGTAAGGATCTACGGGATAGTTGGAGAGGGACGTTTTACAAAGACATGTAGCAGCAGGACAAGGAAGAAAGGCTTCAAAATGGAAGAACACAGATTTAGATTAATTGTTAGGAAGAAATTCTTAAACATGAGAATGGTGCGGCAGTGGAACAGGTTTCCCAGAAAAGCCATGGAGGCTCCAACCCTGGAAGAGTTCGAAGCGAGGCTGGAGATCTTGAGCAACCTAGCCTAGTAGGAAGTGTCCTTGTCCATGGCAAGGGAGTGGAATTGATGATCTCTAAGGTCCTTTTTAACACAAGCCATTCTATGAATCATAATGCATCACCGTGTTAGAAAAGGGCTATGCAGGAATATTTGGTTCAGTGAAATTGGGGGAAAGGAAAAAAAATGTACTCTATAGAGAATACTATTCGTATAATTCTGGTATTAATATTTTGTACTCATAGGTCTGATAGGCCCAAAATAGGCTTAGTACATGTCCTGGATTGCCTAGGCTTTTTTTTTTCTGCTCCACAGAAGAAACAAGTGCAGGAAAAGAAGACAAAAGAACCTGGATCCCCTAAGTCTAAGAACTCTGGGCTGCCAAGTGTCCTGTGGTAAACAAGGTACATACCCTTAGCTTGTGCCTACCTTATGCAAGGCCTGTGCTTTTCCCAAATTTGGTTAAAGCAAGCCTACCACTTTTGGCTAACTGCCATTCTGATTGTCTCTTCTGTGTCCAAAGGGAGGTCAATTTCTACCACTTTGATAAAAAGAGATAAGCAGGTAAACAACATTCTCTCATGTGCTCTGCCATGCTCTGCCATTCTATTTGTACCTGCTGTTGGCTGTTGCTATTGCTTATTTATTGTTTGCCTGGAAATTACACTGTCATGAGTTTACCAGGAACAGACTCTGGGCCCCATCCTCTTTAACATCTTCATTGATGATCTGGATGAGGGCATCGAGTCAGTCATCAGCAAGTTTGCAGATGACACGAAGCTGGGGGCAGATGTGATTGAGTTGGAGGGCAGAAGGGCTCTGCAGTGGGACCTTGACCACCTGGACAGATGGGCAGAGACCAATGGGATGGCATTCAATAGCTCCAAGTGCAGGGTGCTGTACTTTGGCCACAACAACCACATGCAGAGATACAGGCTGGGGTCGGAGTGGCTGGAGAGCAGCCAGACAGAGAGTGATCTGGGGGTGCTGATTGATACCCGCCTGAACATGAGCCAACAGTGTGCCCAGGTGGCCAAGAGAGCCAGTGGCATCCTGGCCTGCATCAGGAATGGTGTGGTCATCAGGAGCAGGGATGTCATTCTGCCCCTGTACTCTGCACTGGTAAGGCCACACCTCAAGTACTGTGTTCAGTTCTGGGCCCCCCAGTTTAGAAGGGACATCGAGATGCTTGAGCATGTCCAGAGAAGGGCGATGAGGCTGGGGAGAGGCCTTGAGCACAAGCCCTATGAGGAGAGGCTGAGGGAGCTGGGATTGTTTAGGCTGGAGAAGAGGAGGCTCAGGGGTGACCTTATTGCTGTCTACAACTACCTGAGGGGTGGTTGTGGCCGGGAGGAGGTTGCTCTCTTCTCTCAGGTGGCCAGCACTAGAACGAGAGGACACATCCTCAGGCTGCGTCAGGGGAAATTGAGGCTGGAGGTGAGGAGAAAGTTCTTCACTGAGAGAGTCATTGGACACTGGAATGGGCTGCCCAGGGAGGTGGTGGAGTCACTGTCCCTGGGGCTGTTCAAGGCAAGATTGGACGTGGCACTTGGTGCCATGGTCTAGCCTTGAGCTCTGTGGTAAAGGGTTGGACTTGATGATCTGTGAGGTCTCTTCCAACCCTGATGATACTGTGATACTGTATTACTGTAAATGCTTCCACGCAATTGGTCTGCATAGCCAGCATGACATCATGCTGAGACTGTAAATCACAAGACATCCTGCCTGCATCTGAAAGTCTCCTGCTAAGATAAGAGGTCCAGGAGACACACAGATCATCCAGAGAAGCCAGGAGACCAGGTCAGAGATTGTCTGCCTCCTTTCCCCAGAAGCCTGGGAAGATTCAAGTTTCAGTGGCTGACAAGACAGAGTTCCCTGAAAGCATTTGGGTACTATCTCAGACTATGGCTGGCCCAGCAAGTCAGGTAATAATAGTTTTGTGAGTAAACACTTAAAAGTCACTTTGTGATGCTCCATTGCCTTTTGCCATAAGCAGAAAGAGCAACTTGAGTCTATCCAGTGGGCAGGCAGTACATTGACTGCAAGTGACATTTGACTGCAGTAATCTTCTCTTCTGGTTAATTAATAATTATATTTTTTGCTGATTATTACTAGGCCTAGATATTATCTATAGAATGTTTCCATGACAGTAAAAGAACCTGAATACTAATAAAATTAGTGGCCAAGGATGGCAAGAGTTCTGAATATAAAAAAATAAATAAACAATATTTTGGGGAAAATAATCATCTCACGTTAATTAATTTCCCTTTTGTAATGATATGTTTGTTGTTTTAATTTAGAAGAAAATCACTAGAGAATCCAAGTACTAATGCTATTCCATATCAGATGCCCCTATTTATTTTCACGATATCTCTGTTGAAGATCTCTAATGCAGCATGATTTCAAACATGCTTATGCTAATAGAATATAGCAAAAGGTTTCGGCATTATGTATATGTATTAGCTATTTCACATTTTATAAAACAAAACTAACTGAATGTTTTTGAGGGTTTTGAGTCTGTGTTTGGGGTGAGATACGAGGCCAATTTTAAGGTTATTAAATAACTTATTAATATATACAAAGAGGATTTTCCCCAAACTCATGTACAGCTAACACACACAAATTCTTTGTATGCGGTTGCTAAAACTACCTTACAGAATGTCTACTTACAGATGAATTAAGCAACTTGGTAGAGGTTTTAGAAATGTCCTGGTCAGAGAGTCTTGTGGCATAAAGTGCCACTGGTAAAGTTAGTAAAATTCCCTAGCAACTTGAATCAAGAGGGTTCAAATACTCAATAATTGGAAATCTCAGCATCTGTGGTCCCCAAAATACATATAGCAAAAGCCATATAGTTGATTCTTGTGGAGCTAATAGTTTGATTTGAATTTGGGGCACGCTGTCTGAGAAGATTCCACAGACACAATCGGGCTGATGCGGCAGGCTGGAGTGGCAGCCGACTGGAAATGCCTTGTTTGATCATTCACTGGATCAGTGCAGAGTACCGTGGAACAAAGGATCACATAAAGTGAACAGAGGTAGTGGCTCCAGGCAGCAGGCAGGCTGGGAGAGGTGAGTGGAGGGAGTGGCAAGAGTACCTTGCTTACCTGGATTGCCCTGTTTATCAGATGTGGGCCAAGATTGATGGTCCTTTGGCCACAATATTGTCTAATAGGCTTCTGGCAGTCAGCCAAAAGACATCAAATTAGGAAGGGTCCACAAGTCTAGTGCCCCCAAATATGGGAAGAGCATAGGTGGGCCACACGCCAATTGCGTGGGCTTATGCAACAGTGTTATACAATCTGAGCTTTGGGCAAGCCAGACTTTGTGGCACCAGGCCTATTGTGCCACTTTTGTCCGTTTAAAATGTTTACCTCTGATTTGGGCAGAAAAATATATTTGGTTGGGAAAACATGTCCAGGCAAGCATAGGCACATGTGAGCCTATTTGAGCCTTCACTACACTGAAGCAGATCCAAATTTGCGAAGGAGGGATTTTGGAAAATCAAGAGATGACTCAATATGAGTTAGCTCCAAGACAGTCCAAAGTTTATTGCCAGCATCAGGCTTTTATACTTGGAGCATCAATAAACATGTTAGTGCAAACCCAGAATGCCTTTTAGTACTGCTATTTAGCGATTGGAGCATCTAAAATTTGGACTTTGCATGGTCCTCCTACTTGCGGTTTCCTGCTGAAGGTAGTTTCCCTTTCTACCTGGACACGGTCCCATGGAAGTTGTTTATCAGAAGGCTCAAGGACAAATGCCTTTAAGCTTCATCACGTTCACCACTGCAACTTACTGTATCTCAATACACTCAGACCTCACGTCAAAGACTTGGTTGTACAAAGCTTCTAGGGACCCATGTCCCCTGTCTTTCAGCCATTTCACAACACAAATTAATGAGGATTTGTTAGGCTTTTGTTAAGAACATGATTAATGAGTAGCTTATGCTGACCTAAGTTTTGATGAGAGTTACAAGATAAAACAGAAATCAGGTTAATCCTATAACAGTAACACAATGATAGCCATAAACTCTGGATATAAACTGATATTAGCTGAATCATGCTTTGTATGTACAAGTTTGCTAAGAAGGGATTTGATAAGAATGCCTTCTTAAACATGACTATTCTGTACCTTATTAATGATAAACAGAAATCTAAGATTAATCTCAGTACATGATGGGAAACAAAGTAAAAGAAAAATTAAAATTGTCTATTAGAAGAGCAGTTAATAGAGGAAAGTAGGAGCAGGCAGACTGTGAAAACATCAGTTAATACAGAAGCAGGTTAAGCAGAACTTTCACAGGATCACAAAATGTTAGGGTTTGGAAGGGACCCAAGGACACCATCTACTCCAACCCCCCTGCCAGAGCAGGATCACACAATCTAGCACAGATGACAAAGGAGCACATCCAGACAGGCCTTGAAGGTCGCCAGAGAAGGAAACTCCCCAAGCTCTCTGGAGAGCCTGTTGCAGTGCTCTGTGGCCCTTACAGTAAAGAAGTTCCCCCTTGTGTTGAGACAGAATGTCTTGTGCTGCAACTTACACCCATTGCTCCTTGTCTTATCACAGGGAGCAAGTGAGAAGAATCTGTCCTCTGCCTCCTGACCAGCCCTCAGATGTTTATAAATATTTACTACATTCTCTCTCAGTCTTTTCTTCTCCAGATGGAAAAGCTCTAGGTCCCTCAGCCTCTCCTCATAAGGCATGCCCTCCAGTCTCCTAATCATCCTCACAGCCTTCCACTGGAGCAGATCCCTGTCTCTCTTAAGCTGGGGACCTCAAAACTGAATACAGTATTCAAGATGAGGTTTCACCCAGGCAGAGTAGTGGGGATGGAGAACTTCCCTTGATCTGCTGGACATGCTCTTCCTATTACACCCCAAGATCCCATTAACCTTCTTGGCCACAAGCGCACATTGCTGTCCCAGGGACAATTTGTTATCCACCATCACTACCAAGTCCCTCTCCCCAGGGCTGCTCTCCAGCAGATTACCTCCCAACCTGTACTGGTGCAGTTTATTATTCTCTTCCAGGTGCAGGACTCTGCACTTGTCCTTGTTGAACCTCATTTAGTTCCTCTGTGCCCAGCTCTCCAGTCTGTCCAGGTCTCGATGGATGGCTGCACAGCCTGCAGCTGTACCAGCCAAGCCTCCCAATTTGATGTTGTCAGCAAACTTGCTGTGCAGACACTCTATCCCCTCATCAATGTCATTGATGAAGATGTTGAACAAGACTGGACCCAGCACTGATCCCTGGGGTTCTCCACTGGTTACAGCTCTCCAGATGGACCTGGCGCCATTGATTGCCACTTATTGAACTCTATCTTATAACCAGTTCCTAATCCACCTCACTGTCTGTTCTTCCATCCCACACTTCTGTTGGGAACTGGTTGAAAAATAGGGGGCACAAGCCCCTAGAATCTTGCACAATCAAGTCTTGGATGTGAGGTCTGAGTATTGGAACTGCAGTAAACCACAACGCCGTGTGTGAAGAAGCTCAAAGGAATTTGTCCCTGAGTCTTCTGATAAACAGTTTCTGTGGGACTGTATCCAGGTTAGGAGGGAAATAGGAGAATTACGCAAATTCCAGTATTTAGATGCACCAAATGCTAGTTAACAGTACCACATTGCATGCTGGGCATGCTCACTTTTCTCACCCTAATTGAAAGGTATATGCTTTGTAACTTGAAGCCTGATGCTCTTAATAAACAATGGATTGCTTGGGTAGCTAGCTCATACTGAGTCATCTCCTTGCTTTCCCTTCCCGTCTGTGCACTTCTTCAGCTTGCTCACTAGAATATCATGGGAGACAGTGTCAAAGGCCATGCTAAGGTCAAGGTAGACTACATGCACTGGTTCCCCTGAATCAACTCATTCAGTTATGTCATTATAGAATCTTATCAGGTTAGTCAAGCATGAATTCTCCTTTCTGACTAGTCCTGATAACCTTCTTCTCTTCCAAGTTCCCTCCATCAGGAGCCACTGCAACATTTTTCCAGGGATGGAGGTGAGGCTGACTGGCCTATAGTTCCCTGTAACCCCTTTCTTGCCCTTTTTTCAAGTCTGGTGTGACTTTTTTCCCAGTATAGAAAATTAAAAATAGAATGATGCATCTTGGGTTGTAGCAGACACACACAATAGGTGTAATTTTTTTCATTTTCATTTCAGGACCACACAATATCATCTGAATAAAGATAATTATCAAATGGAAATACTATGTTGTATCCTGTCTATTCTAATTAAAAAAAAAAAAAAAAAAAAAGAAAACCACACACACAAAAAAAACCACCACTGTAATGTGATGTAAAAAGTGAATTCATTAGAGATACAATGAAATAAAGACTAAAAGAGAGATTTCTGTATGCTCTCCTTTCGTTTTAGGGAGACAGACAGATGAAGATCATTGTACCATGGATAGTGTAGGTGAATAATAAAGTTCAACATGAGCAATAACAGCATAGCATTAACTTATTTCATTATCAATTAAGATTTAGGGAAGAAAATTAGATCTGTATTTCTTGTCCTTAACACCATTTCAAATCAACTTTCTGGAATATATAACATGTCATGTTAACTGAATCAGGCACTGGTTCATCAATGGCTCAACCCACAGACTAAGTTTATAACGTTTGACTCTATACAAAAGATGTCTTCACAATAATAAAGCATGGAAGGCAACTTATGAAGAGTATGTGTGAGTGATTATGCATGTATCATAGTGCACTATGCAAGTGCATAGTGCACAGATAGAAAGGCTCAGAATATACTGAACTGTAAATTAAGCAATTTCTGATGCACAATGAAGACAATTTCTTATTCTGGGAATACAGTTCATTGATTAATGCTTTTTTTTTTTTTTTTTAACACCTACAAAAATAATTCAAGCAATTAACCCAAATTCATACCTAAAAATCAAAATTGTCTCAGCAAAGGATTTTTTTTTCATTAAAACAGTACAGTTTTGGTTTGATAAAGTAAGCGTAATGTCCCTCCCTTTTGCAACATGAGCAATGGATGGTTTTGGTTTTCATTGATTATCCTTTCCTTCAAAGAAAAGGATAATCAGAAATGAGAACTAACAGTATTTCTGCTAGAACAACATTAAGACACAGTACGACTGAAAATACCTGCTTGGTAAACATTAACAGAGCTTTAGGGAAAATATCTTCAATAAATACTGAGTTTGCCCATAAATATCATTCATAAACAATAATCTTTAACATACTTCATATGACTTTGTTCTAGTGAGGCTATCTGAAGTGGGTCACAAGAAAATTATCAGAGAGATCAACCTTCCAGGGAGATGCCAGGAATATTTTTGTCATATGCTGTAACTCATTTGGGGACTATTGTTGAAATACAGTTGTGTTTCAGCATATGAATGCCAAGAACAGAAAACTTATTAAGAAAATTTTGAAATCACCTATAATGTTTCGACAACTATACAAAACCCTTTGGACAATGAGATAGTGAACAATAATTGTAAGCAGGAAAAATAATCCCTAAAACTGCCTGTGGTAGTTTGGGAGTTTTCCTCCCTCAGCACACGTACACAAATTCACCAGACTAACTCAGCCAGATACAAGTTAAGGAATGAAGCAATGTATTTACAGCATGGCACAATCTACAAGTGTACATGCATACAATATATAACCTGTCAGGTATCTACTGAGAACTCAACACAGCAGAGAAGTGGTAGTCTAGAAAGATTTTAGAGAGTGCCAGTCTACTAGGGGTGAGGCTCTACTCAACCTGTTGTTTACAAATAGAGAAGGGCTGGTGAGAGATGTGATGGTCAGAGGCTGTCTGAAGTGCAGTGACCATGAAATAATAAAGTTTTCAATATGCAGTGAAGCTAGGAGGAGCATCAACAAAATATCCACACTGGACATCTGAAGGGCAGGCTTCAGCTTATCCAAAGAACTAACTTGACGTGTACCTTGGAGAAAAACTCTTCAAAACAAAACGCTCCATGAAAGTTGGACCTGCTTCAAACTAGCACATCAAGAAAGAAATCTTGAAGGCACAGGAACAGGCTGTGTCAATGTGCTGAAAGCAGAGTCGCTGGGGAAAATGACCAGCCTGGACAGGCGAGGGACTTGTGAAGGAATTAAGGGGAAAAAAGAGGGCATATCACCTTTGGAAAGAGGGATCAGGGAAAGAGGGCAATTAAGAAGGCATGAATTATAAAATATGTAGTTAATTTTATTTCCAGAAATCCCCACCCACAACTATATGCAAATTAGTTAAATTTTGGTTCTAATTCAGTCACGAAAATCTTCACAAGGATGCTTATGGGCAATTCATTTATTTAGAAGAATCATAAAACTGGAAAAATGGCTGTGTCCCACTTATAAATAGGTATCCCTGAGCCTGAAAAGTCTGTTCTACTCACTGTGGCGGAGTAGAAATTTCAAGACAGTCCCTGGCTCCTTTGTGGCAGTGTTGGAACTACTCAGCCATTGAGAGGCTTCTAGATCTTCCCAGAGTGTTAGGAAAGAGTCAAATGATCTCACACCTGGTCCTGGTTCCTCTTAGCATGGAGTTTTACAGATATGCAGGCAGGATCTCTTGCAGATGTGCAGAGAGCACAATGTCAGTGACACTTCTTGTCACATCATGAGGACTTAAATGCCTTCTCCTGGGAAACTTGAGATATCTAAGTTTACAGGTAATTCAAGCTCAAAATATCAGGACTAAGCTGGTCTGAAGCATGAGGCAGAGCAGAACACGTCCAAGAGCAGTGAAGTAAAGTCAGCTCCATGAGGCAGAAGCAGCCCAGCTGCTTGTAACTTAGCTCAATTTATATTACTTGCCTGAGTATAATGTCTCCTTTGGCCACAGAGATTCCCTAATCAAAATGGCATTTGTAAGACTTACTGTATTAGGTGAAACCAGGCCTTGCTCACCCTTTTTTGGGCAAGACACAAACAAGTACATAAACATCTGTGGGTGCCTGTTTATCACTTTGGGAGGGGACATAATGGTCCAAGCCTTTGTTTTCCTCCCACCTTTGCTTCTCTCAACAGCAGAAGGGTGGGGCAAGGCAGGACATCTAATAGGCTTGTTAGTGTTCCAGGACAACTCGGTATTTATGTTTTGTGTTTTATTTCCACTAAGACCAAAAAGTCAAAGAAACTTTAATGATTCGTAGCTATATTACCAGAATTTCCTCTTATGTACCAATGTCATAAAGAGTTTTGCAGGAAAAGGAAAAGAAAGTATAAACTAAGCCACAAAATGTGTGTTTAGACCTTAGCCTTTAAAAAAATTGATCTTCATTTTTACTGTGCATGTGTATAAGATAGAAGTTTTATTTATAATCTTCTGTACAAGTGTCATAGCTTTTTTATTTAAGAGCATGACAGAGTTATTTTGTTCTTTTTTTTTAAAAAAAAGGCAGTAAAATAACAACGCTCTTACTGAATTGGCAAGGAATACAGAAAAGTTCTATTTAAAAAATATGCAGGAAAAGATATGGCACATATGAATCCCTAACACCTAATACAGATACAGGATACATGAGAATTTCCCCAAAATATTCCCCCCAAATAAGCTAAACCACCAAAACCCCAGTGTTCATTTTCTTCCCCCAATTATTGTCTCCCACTTAGGCCCAAGCAGACCTTAATTGCATAGCTGGAAATTTGCTCCAACTGTGGCATTGAATGCTGCAGGCAAGTTTTACTTCTACATTGTTACATAGGTAAGAGTCACTTAGGATATCCAAAAGGAAGGAAGAAAAAGAGAGCTAACTTTCCTGCTCTCTTATAAAGTGTCAGCAAGAAGCTCCTAGCCAAGCTGGCAGCTCATGGTTTGGACAGATTCACTCTGTGCTGGATCAAGAACTGGCTGGATGGCAGAGCTCAGAGAGTGTGGTGAATGGTGCCACATCCAGTTGGCAGCCAGTCACAAGTGGTGTTCCCCAAGGATCAGTGCTGGGCCCAGTCCTGTTCAATATCTTTATTGATGATCTGGACGAGGGCATTGAGTCCAGCATCAGTAAGTTTGCAGATGACACCAAGCTAGGAGCAGGTGTTGATCTGTTGGAAGGTAGGAGAGCCCTGCAGAGGGACCTGGACAGGCTGGATGGGTGGGCAGAGGCCAATGGGATGAGATTTAACAAGGCCAAGTGCAGGGTTCTGCACTTTGGCCACAATAACCCCAAGCAGCACTATAGGCTGGGGACTGAGTGGCTGGAGAGCAGCCAGGAGGAAAGGGACCTGGGGGTACTGATAGATAGTAAGCTGAAGATGAGCCAGCAGTGTGCCCAGGTGGCCAAGAGAGCCAATGGCATCCTGGCCTGCATCAGGAACAGTGTGGCCAGTAGGACAAGGGAGGTTATTCTTCCCCTGTACTCAGCACTGGTCAGGCCACACCTTGAGTACTGTGTCCAGTTCTGGGCCCCTCAATTCAAGAAAGATGTTGAGGTACTGGAACATGTCCAGAGAAGGGCAACGAAGCTGGTGAGGGGCCTGGAACACAAATCCTATGAGGAGAGGTTGAGGGAACTGGGCCTGTTTAGCCTGGAGAAGAGGAGGCTCAGGGGTGATCTTATTACTGTCTACAACTACCTGAAGGGACATTGTAGCCAGGTGGGGGTTGGCCTCTTCTCCCAGGTAACCAGCAATAGAACAAGGGGACACAGTCTCAAGTTGTGCCAGGGTAGGTATAGGCTGGATGTTAGGAAGAAGTTCTTCACAGAGAGAGTGATTTCCCATTGGAATGGGCTGCCCAGGGAGGTGGTGGAGGCACCGTCCCTGGGGGTCTTCAAGAAAAGCTTGGATGAGGCACTTAGTGCCATGGTCTAGTTGACTGGCTAGGGCTGGGTGATAGGTTGGACTCGATGATCTTGGAGGTCTCTTCCAACCTGGTTGATTCTATGATTCTATGATTCTATGATTCTATGATTATGGGATTGAATAACAAAATTATTATATCCAGGGGCAAACCTGGGATGGACTTGCTTCTGTGGTCTTCTTAAGGAAACCTGGGACCCCCTCAATCTACCACAACAAGAAATTTTATATGTGCTACTCTGATATGCACAGTAAGTAAAATATGTTAAGTTGTCTTTAGGGGTGATATAAGCTCTGTTATGTCTACTGAGTACCGAACTTTCAAAATCGTGTATTATTATGTAAGAGTTTGATAAGACAAAAAAAACATGCAGCAAATTTGGCACATAAACAAAATTTTGATTCATGCTATTGGTTCTCATTGCAAGAGATTTGCTAGGATAAAGAAATTACCAATCAATGTAATATTTGTTAACTCAATAATATCTAAACATTCATAGATAATTTCAGCTTTGCAAAGTATAGTCTAGAATATATCATTAGAACTTAAACATGCCAGAGAACACGCATAATCTTTTCTCATTTTTTATTTTTGTTTCTCTTTTTTCTTTCTTTCTTTCAAAGAGGATGAGCTATAATTTAGCCTATATATTTAATTATAAAGAATGAGAAAACACCTAAAAGGGAAAATGACACTTTATCAGAGAATCTGAATTCAGTGACTACTAAATATTAGAATGAAAAACATGGTGAACATGAGATGAAAATTAGAGAAAAGAAGGAACATAATTTTGTATTTGAGGAGAGTGGTGGGTAGTATGTTGCAGCATCTATGCATTTCTTTAATATCTTTTAAGTGAGACTTCAATTGCCAAGCAGCACAGCTTTCATAAGACCAGATGGGGACAAACAGAAATAGAAAGTTTTTTTTTAAAAAAAAAAGTAGTCCAACAACTTTTATTCTTATACATTGCTTTAATAACACTATCAAATTATTTTCTGAAATGGGTTGGTTGTTGAGTAGGTGACCTAAAGGTTCCATCAGGCATCTAAATGCCAGCCATTTGGAAAGTCTGTCAGCCTGATAGCCATTAATTGAAAAATGAGGAGAGTACCCAATATTCTGTCAATTAGTCCTCATTCTAAACACCTTGTGATGGAAACAGTAGATGGTGCTATCAATCTTTGTAGGAACAAAGACTTGTAGTATCCACTATCTAGAGGTGGACATTATCCAGTGACTGCTCAAAGACAGAACATCATGCAAGGCTTAGTGAGACCTATGTGGACTATTCACATTCACAGATAAATATGAAATTCCATAATTTCATAGCTTAATCAAGGCTGGCAAATAAATCCATAGATTTTAAAATCAGCCTGAATCTGTCTTAATACATCTCAAACCTGTAGTCATTATTCGTTGAAGTCCATCTGCTTTTCAAATTTCAGTAGTATTAATACAACTTAGTTCATGGGTTGGTTGTTTGTTTCTTTTTTTGTTGGTTGGTTTTTGGTGTTTTTTCTTTCTTTGGGGTTTTTTTTGTGGGTGGGAGGGGGTGTTTATCTCTCTTTTTTTTTTTTTTTTAGTGGGAGGGTGATATCACAAAATACCTAGAGGCTGGCCAAGGGATCAGGCCCTGCCAGCATGGGTTTAGGAAGGGCAGATCCTGTCTCACCAACCTGATCTCCTCTTATGATCAGGTTACACACCTGGTGAATGCAAGGAAGGCTATGGGTGTATTCTACCTGGACTTCAGCAAAGCCTTTGACACTGTCTGCCACAACAAGCTCCTGGTAAAGCCAGCAGCTTGTGCCTTGGTCAGATTCACTCTGAAATGGGTCAAGAACTGGCTGGATGGCAGAGCTCAGAGAGTGGTGGTGAATGGTGCCACATCCAGTTGGCAGCCAGTCACTAGTGGTGTTTTCCAGGGATCAGTGCTGGGCCCAGTCCTGTTCAATATCATTATCGATGATCTGGACAAGGGCATTGAGTCCAGCATCAGTAAGTTTGCAGATGACACCAAGCTAGGAGCAGGTGTTGATCTGTTGGAAGGGAGGAGAGCCCTGCAGAGGGACCTAGGCAGGCTGGATGGGTGTGCAGAGGCCAATGGGATGAGATTTAACAAGGCCAAGTGCAGGGTTCTGCACTTTGGCCACAACAACCCCAAGCAGCTCTACAGGCTGGGGACAGATTGGCTGGAGAGCAGTCAGGAAGAAAGGGACTCAGGAGTACTGATAGATAATAAGCTGAAGATGAGGCAGCAGTGTGCCCAGGTGGCCAAGAGAGCCAATGGCATCCTGGCCTGCATCAGGAACAGTGTGGCCAGTAGGACAAGGGAGGTTATTCTTCCCCTGTACTCAACACTGGTCAGGCCACACCTTGAGTGATGTGTCTGGTTGTAGGCTCCTCAATTTAAGAGAGATGTTGAGGTGCTGGAATGTGTCCAGAGAAGGGTGACAAAGCTGGTGAAAAGCCTGGAACACAAACCGTAGGAGAGAAGCTGAGGGAGCTGGGATTGTTTAGCCTGGAGAAGAGGAGGCTCAAGAGTGACATCATTGCTGTCTACAACTACCTGAAGAGAAGATGTAGCCAGGTGGGAGTTAGTCTCTTCTCCCAGTCATGTAACAACAACATGAGGTGATACAGTCTCAAGTTGTGCCAGGGGTGGTACAGACTGGATGTTAGGAGGAAGTTCTTGACAGAGAGAGTGGTTTGCCATTGGAATGGGCTGCCCAGGAAGGTGATGGAGTCACCATCCCTGGAGGTGTTCAAAAAAAGACTGGATGAGTCACTTAGTGTCATGATTTGGTTAATTTGATAGGGCTGGGTGATGGGTTGATTAAATGATCTTGGAGGTCTCTTCCAAACTGGTTGATTCTGTGATTCTTTGATATTATTAACTCCCTGGAATTTCTGCTTGCCTGCTTAGTGCTGGCTGCACTAGTAATACTGGTAATTCTCCTTGGTAGTTTATCAGCTCCTAGAAGCATGATAATAAGGGCAACTAAAAGAATCCATGTCAGCAAAAACTGCATCTGAATTAGAAAGAAAATGGCTACCTTGTTTCATTCATGGCAGAAATGTGAAGAAGGAAGCAATTCAAAATCATTTTTCTGGCATTTAAATGACTGTAGCCCTTCCTCTTTTTGCCTTCCAGTAACCTAGGCCAGGAAAGTTTTTAAAGGGAAACAGCTGTGTGTGATGCTTCACTTATGAATTTTTACGCCCTGCAAAAAGACCATTAAATGCTAAAAGACAGCTCAACATTACTTGAGATGTGGTACAAATCACCTTTGTCTTAACTTGACTGTTAATTTGCCCAAAGAAAATCTTCTCTAAATCAAACTCTGCGGTAAAGTATGTAATAACAGAACTATGAAACTCTTAATCAAGTAGAGTCATTCTGTATGAATTGAGAAAACAAGCTATAATTTAAATTATTAGTAACAATTTAGTAAAATATTAAAATGACACTTGTAACACCTAACAAACATAAGTTTTTGGAAATAATCAGAAGTTTAAGCTGTAATAGCCAGTGGGCAAGATGTTAATCTGGTAATGAAAACCAAGGATTAAAAAAAACCCAAACCAACATGAATATATGAAACGATCAATAGTTTAAGCAGAAAATAAGTATTTTAGCTTCTCTGTATCACAGTCTATAATCCTCACTGTACTCAACATTTGCACATTTTACGGTTTTAAGTGTTTTATTTAAAAGTAAGAAAGGATATGTAGCTATAATTGTCAGATCTGCATGGTTCTTCTTGTCTCGTATATTGTTAATGTTCATTTAATATAAAAAATGTTTTAAAAAAAATGGGTTTCTTTCCCATCTTTCCTTCTGCCCATGTCAGTGATTCGGCCTGTGTCATGGAGGAGGACTCTGCCACCTATGCCAATTGTGGCGGAGGGAAGAAATTAATTAATGTGAGATAATATTATAATATTATATTAAAATATAGATTTATTAAACTCAATATTCTGATTACCAGCTCTCTCTGGTAACACAACACAACAGCACAGCTCTACTTTTTTGTTTCCAGTGTCATCTAGCTGGGAATGGGAAACAAAGACACAAATACTAGGTTTATATCTTAAACTGATGGATTTTCACCTAAATTAAATAAGTGGTAATTTGCTTATACTGCAGAGGTGCTTAACACCTTCTTTGCCTCAATCTTCAATAGTGGGACAGGTTGGCTCCAGGACAGCTGGACTCCTGAAGTGGTGGATGGAGTCAGGGACCAGTATAGTGCCCCTCTAATTCATGAGGAAGCAGTGAGGGACCTGCTGCGTCATTTGGATCCTCACAAGTCCATGGGACCAGATGGAATCCATCCTAGGGTGATGAGAGAGCTGCCAGCCAAGCTGGCCAAGCCACTCTCCATCATTTATCAGCAGTCCTGGCTCACTGGAGAGGTCACCAAAGACTGGAAACTGGCCAATGTGATACCCATTCACAAGAAGGGTCGTAAGGAGGAGCCAGGAAACTACAGACCTGTAAGCCTGACCCCAGTGCCAGGCAAGGGTATGGAATAAGTAAACTTGGGTGCCATCACAAAGCACCTCCAGGATGGCCAAAGGATCAGGCCCAGTCAGCATGGGTTTAGGAAGGGCAGGTCCTGTCTCACCAACCTGATCTCCTCTTATGATCAGGTTACCCACCTGGTGAATGTGGGGAAGGCTGTGGATGTAGTCTACCTGGACTTCAGCAAAGCCTTTGACACTGTCTGCCACAAGAAGCTCCTACACAAGCTGGCAGCTCATGGTTTAGAGAGATTCACTCTGTGCTGGATCAAGAACTGGCTGGATGGCAGAGCTCAGAGAGTGGTGGTGAATGGTGCCACATCCAGTTGGCAGCCAGTCACTAGTGGTGTTCCCCAAGGATCAGTACTGGACCCAGTCCTGTTCAATATCTCTATTGATGACCTGGACGAGGGCATTGAGTCCAGCATCAGTAAGTTTGCAGATGACACCAAGCTAGGAGCAGGTGTGGAGCTGCTGGAACGTAGGAGAGCCCTGCAGAGGGACCTGGACAGGCTGGATGGGTGGGCAGAGGCCAACGGGATGAGATTTAACAAGGCCAAGTGCAGGGTTCTGCACTTTGGCCACAACAACCCCAAGCAGTGCTACAAGGTGGGGACTGAGTGGCTGGAGAGCAGCCAGGAGGAAAGGGACCTGGGGGTACTGATAGATAGTAAGCTGAAGATGAGGCAGCAGTTTGCCCAGGTGTCCAAGAGAGCCAATGGCATCCCAGCCTGCATCAGGAACAGTGTGGCCAGTAGGACAAGGGAGGTTATTCTTCCCCTGTACTCAACACTGGTCAGGCCACATCTTGAGTCCTGTGTCCAGTTCTGGGCCCCTCAATTCAAAAAAGATGTTGAGGTGCTGGAACATGTCCAGAGAAGGGCAACAAAGCTGGTGAGGGGCCTGGATCACAAATCCTATGAGGAGAGGTTGAGGGAGCTGGGCCTGTTTAGCCTGGAGAAGAGGAGGCTCAGGGATGATCTTATTACTGTCTACAACTACCTGAAGGGGCATTGTAGCCAGGTGGGGGGTGGCTTCTTCTCCCAGGCAACCAGCAATAGAACAAGGGGACACAGTCTCAAGTTGTGCCAGGGGAGGTCTAGGCTGGATGTTAGGAGGAAGTTCTTCACAGAGAGAGTGATTTGCCATGGGAATGGGCTGCCCAGGGAGGTGGTGGAGGCACCGTCCCTGGGGGTCTTCAAGAAAAGATTGGATGGGGCACTTAGTGCCATGGTCTAGTTGATTGGATAAGGCTGGGTGCTAGGTTGGACTGGATGATCATGGAGGTCTCTTCCAACCTGGTTGATTCTATGATTCTATGATAACTCTTTATCCTAGGGGAAAACAAAATATCAACGTGCATGGGATGCTGGAATTAGTAAGAGCACTGAAGCTAGTAGGGTTGTATGCCCGTATGTGTGCTTTGTACTTTAGCTCACACCACATCTGTGTTCTTGGCTTCTCAGTCTCAACACACTCTCTCTCCTTAGGCTGCTTAATAAAGGAAACAAAAACCAACCAAACAAAACAAACACAAACAAAACAAACAAAAAAAAAATTGAGACAATTTTAAGGAGGAGTTTCAATCTGGGTTAGACGTGAAGTATAATGAGACCTATATAAAAATTCTTAGTTTATTAATTATATGAATAAAAATTCCCCAAACTTATTTACAATCAACACACACAGATTCTGCTATGTGGTTGGTAAAATTATCTTTGCAGAATGTATATGTGCAGTCAGATTGATTTAAACAATTTTAGGAAAGTTTTAGGAATTTAAACTATTGAAAAGAGTCCTATGGCACAAACTGCTGCTTAAAGGTTAAATGTAAACACAAACCTTTGCAAAAATTAGAAAGAGAGTTAATTTACTCACTGTTCTGAGTCTCAGTATTAATAATCCAAAATTATATGCAGATGCACAAATGAGGAAAATACAGTCCCGACCACATGGTGGACTTTCCATGTGGTGATGGTGCAGGGGCGCAGGGGGATTGCTGTGCTGCTTGTGTAGTTCAAATTGAGCATGTTATCTGGGAAGATCCACAGACAGGAGGCAAATCCTCCATGGGTCTCAGGAAATTATCAGAGCAGACAACCACCTAGGTGAAACAGAATCTGGGCTTATGGGCTTTGGTGTCATCTGGAGAACATGATGTATGGGGCTGACCCTGCTCGTGACCGGCCAGGAGTGACAGGAGCAGGTCCCTGATGTGGCAACTCATTTCTGGGCCATTGCTAGTTTGTTGCTAGACTGGGATGGAAGCAAACCAATTCAGGATCAGCTGAGCTCAGGCAGGTAGCTACTTCCTAGAGTGGGATGAGCTGTTTCAGATCCTTGGCTCAGTTCAGGAGACATGCAGAGTCAGCATCTTTTGTTCATGGGAGAGGCAAGTTTCCAGCTACATGCAATGCAAAGGCACGCAAGGCAAGACAGGTAGCAAGCAAGACAAAAAGCAACAGCAGCAAACAATCAAGTTGGTTACATTTTAAGAATTTTGGCAAACTTCAAGATTGTTTGACAAGTGGCAAAAGCAACAAATAGAAACACCTCTAAGGCCAGTCCAAGGTGATTTTCCCCCCCAAAAAAGAGATGCACATACCTAGAATCATAACCTATATTTACCAAAAGCAAAACAGGGTGCAAAACAACACAAAACACGGTGTTTCTGTGGTAGACTGAGAGGCACTAAGGCTCTTGTCTGCTCTTACCACTTCTTCCAGCCTGGAAAGAAGAGGGTTGGGGGAGCAGCTGGCCAAGGTGACATGTCTTAGATAAGTGTTTTAGGTACAATTTAGACCTTCCATCACAGACAATTATAAGATAAGTTGGGTGGGAAGATGTCAACCTATGTATTCATAGAATTAACCAGGTTGGAAGAGACCTCCAAGTTCAACCAGTCCAACCTAGCACACAGTCCTAGCCAATCAACTACACCACGACAGTAAGATGGTGACTCCACCACCTCCCTGGGCAGCCCATTCCAGTGTCCAATAACTCTCAGTGAAGAACTTTCTCCTCACCTCCAGCCTAAATTTCCCCTGGTACAGCTTGAGGCTGTGTCCTCTCATTCTGGTGCTGGCCACCTGAGAGAAGAGAGCAAGCTCCTTCTGGCCACAACCACCCTTCAGGTAGTTGTAGATAGCAATGAGGTCACCCCTGAGCCTCCTCTTCTCCAGCCTAAACAATCCCAGCTTCCTCAGCCTCTCCTCATAGGGCCTGTGCTCAAGGCCTCTCACCAGCCTCATCGCCCTTCTCTGGACATGCTCAAGCATCTTGATGTCCTTCCTAAACTGGGGGGCCCAGAAGTGAACACAGTACTCAAGGTGTGGACTAACCAGTGCAGAGTACAGGGGCAGAATGACCTCCCTGCTCCTGCTGACCACACCATTCCTGATGCAGGCCAGGGTGCCATTGGCTCTCTTGGCCACCTGGGCACACTGCTGGCTCATGTTCAGGCGAGTATCAATCAGCACCCCCAGATCCCTCTCTGTCTGGCTGCTCTAGCCACTCCAACTCCAGTTTGTATCTCTGCATGGGGTTGTTGCGGCCAAAGTGCAGCACCTGGCACTTGGAGCTATTGAACGCCATCCCATTGGACTCTGCCCATCTGTCCAGGTGGTCAAGGTCCCGCTGCAGAGCCCTTCTGCCCTCCAACCCAGCTACATATGCCCCCTGTTTGTGTCATCCGCAAACTTGCTGATGACTGACTCCATGCCCTCATCCAGATCATCTATGAAGATGTTAAAGAGGATGGGACCCAGCACTGATCCCTGAGGGACACCACTAGTCACCGGCCACCAGCTGGATGTGGCACCATTCACCACCACTCTCTGGGCTCGGCCCTCCAGCCAGTTGCTAACCCAGCACAGAATGTTGCCATCCAAGCCTTGGGCTGACAGCTTAGCCAGGAGTTTGCTGTGGGGGACAGTGTCAAAGGCCTTGCTGAAGTCCAGATAGACCACATCCACAGGCCTCCCCACATCCACCAAGCAGGTCACCTGATCATAGAAGGGGATCAGGTTGGAGAGGCAGGATCTGCCCTTCCTAAATCCATGTTGGCTGGACCTCAGCCCTTGGCCATCCCTCAGGTGCACTGTTATCACCCCCAAGATAACCTGCTCCATCAGTTTCCCTGGCACTGAGGTCAGGCTGACGGGTCTATAGTTCCCAGGTTCCTCCATCCGACCCTTTTTGTGGATGGGGACCACGTTGGCCATTTTCCAGTCTCCTGGGACCTCTCCGGTGAGCCAGGACTGCTGGAAAATGATGGAGAGCAGCTTGTCCAGCTCATCTACCAGCTCTCTCAGCACCCTAGGATGGATCCCATCTGATCCCATGGACTTGTGGGTGTCCAGGTGGCTCAGCAAGTCCTGAACTAATTCTTCATGAATTTCCAGGGCAACACAATGCTCCCTGACCCCATCCCCCTGTTCAAGATGCAACTTGCCCTGAAATCCTTCCTCCTTACTGTTGAAAACTGAGGTGAAGAAGGCGTTGAGGACATCAGCCTTTTTCTCATCATCAGTTACAGTGTTCCCTTCCTGGTCCAGTAAGGAGTGGAGGCTCTTCTTGCCCTTCTTTTTAGAATTTGTAAATTTATAAAAGTGCTTTTTATTATCCTTCATGGAGGTGACCAGCCTAAGTTCTAGCTGGGCCTTAGCCTCTCTAATTTTTCTCCTGCATAATCTGGCTACCTCCTTAAATAAGTCAGGAGAAGCCTTCCCCTCCTTCCAAAGATGATACACCCTCTTTTTTTCCCCCAGTTCCTTCAGGAGCTGTTTGCTCATCCAGGCTGGTCGCCTTCCCCGCTGGCTCATCTTTCGGCACATGGGAACTGCCAGTATGTATGAGCTACTTTCAGAAGTTATTTTTCTTAAATGTTTATGAATTTTTTTTTGTTTGTTTTTTAACAGAGTTTAAAACTAGCACAGTAAGCAATATGATCATCTGTAAGCTAGGTCAAACTACTTTGTTTGCTAAAGTGTGCTGTATTTGAACTGTTTCGAATTTCTAGTATTTTAACAGCAGCAGAACCTTTTGCAACAAGACAAGGCTAACACTTTTAAACTACAGATCTCATGGAGGCATTTAGAGCCTTTTCCTGGTAAATTTGAAGGAGGAAGTTTCCAGGCACAGAAATCCCGAGCATCAGGGTTTGTTACTTTGTAGCAGAGCTAGCTTATAACTTATCATACCATAGCAGCAAGCAGCATCAAGCAAGCAAGCAAGCAAGCAAGTACAAATACAAAGACAAAGACAAAGCCTGTTTCATTACATGGTGAACTCTTTTTATCAATACAACCCCAGAGTAATGGACCTTTGGATACAGAATGGCCAATCAGAATGGCAGTTACCCAAGCCTGACCATGTTAGGTGAAACCATAGACTTGCTTTATCCAAATTTGGGAAAGCATCGGCCTTGCACAAGGCAGGCACAGGCTAAGTGTTTGTACCTTGCTTACCACAGGATGTAAACAACTCTGGGTAGGCCAGAGTCCTTAGATTCAGTGGCTCCGGATTCTTCATCTTCTTTCCTGTGATTGCTTCTTCCCATAGCAGAAGGAGGGAGAGCAGAAAAACATGCTTGGGCAAGCCAGGACATGTATAAGCCTATTTTTGGCCCATCAGGCCCTCCCTGACAGGTGTCAGCTTGCTGGACAGGAGACTGGGTTAGCTGACCTTTGAAGATCTCATCCAACACAAACTATTCTATGATTCTATGAGCTCATTTCTTTTTTCTCAATGTTTTTTCTTCTGTAACTGTGTAGCTGCTATATTCCTAACCACCCTGCTACTAGAAATTTGTTTCCTTTATTTTTTATTTATATTTTTAAATTTTAGAATCACAGAATCATAAAATGGTTTAGACTGAAAGGGATCTCAAAGATTACTCAGATCCGACCACCCACTATGGGCAGGGACCCAGCAGAACAGATCACTCAAGAACTCATCCAACCTGACTGTGATGGTTTGGGTGTTCACCGCCCCCCACACTTTAGAAATTACCCACACTAGTCTCAGACAGCTCTGGGAATATAAATGAAGCTATTTATTTACAGCTAGCACAATATACAAGCAGATATTTACAGTATATATTGTTATACACAGAAATATATAAAGTAAAAGGTAATATAGAAACACAATTCCCCTCCCAGAGCCCTGAGTCCCCAGCAGGGGCTCTCAACCACCCCTACACTTTCCCCCTGCCCCTCTCAACCTTACCCCAGTCCTAAGGAAGAATAGAGGTTCAGCCAAGAGGTTATGAAGCAAAGTGGGTTAGGCCAAATGGAAGGCGAGGTTAGGGAGTAAGATGTTGCTCAGTCAGCAGCCCAAGCGAGAGTGAGAGAAAATGGTGAGAGTGATATCTAATGTTTTCATTTCTTCTTCCCATACTCCTTAGAAAGACTTCTGAGAGAAGTAGGCATCACCATTGTTTTCCTTTCACAGCCTGTGATCTAGTTCTTGTCACCAAAACATTCTAGCTAGCTTCAAACTAGCATAATCCATCCCTGTCTACTTCAGAGTATTTCTGAGAACTGATCTAATCCAATCTAAAACAGTATTTACACTAATGAATTTTACAAGTTCTGTTCGCATTTCATTCCAGCTATCTCAGAAGTAGGTGATTCAAAAGCTTAGAACAATTTGTCTCACAGTATCACAGTATCATCAGGGTTGGAAGAGACCTCACAGATCAAGTCCAACCCTTTACCACAGAGCTCAAGGCTAGACCATGGCACCAAGTGCCACGTCCAATCTTGCCTTGAACAGCCCCAGGGATGGCGACTCCCACCACCTCCCCGGGCAGCCCATTCCAGTGTCCAATGACTCTCTCAGTGAAGAACTTTCTCCTCACCTCCATCCTCAATTTCCCCTGACGCAGCCTGAGGCTGTGTCCTCTCGTTCTGGTGCTGGCCACCTGAGAGAAGAGAGCAACCTCCTCCTGGCCACAACCACCCCTCAGGTAGTTGTAGACAGCAATAAGGTCACCCCTGAGCCTCCTCTTCTCCCGGCTAAACAATCCCAGCTCCCTCAGCCTCTCCTCATAGGGCTTGTGCTCAAGGCCTCTCCCCAGCCTCGTCGCCCTTCAATGGACATGCTCAACATCTCAATGTCCTTCCTAAACACAGGTGAGAGGAGAACAGGGACTGGACTGCAGATTCTCTCATAGATTCATTCATTGGATGCCGATAGTACCTAGAACAGAAAACTCCTAACAGCTTGCATTACACACTCTGAATTTAGACTCTCTCCACAGAGGTTAGATTTCTCTGTGGAATACACTGGATTTCACTATTCTCCTGCATTATCCAGTAGGTGTGACCAGGACCTTCAGCAGGCACCACTCCTTGCACAGGTTTCCCTTCGCCCAAAGGAGATGTCCTGGAGTCCTATACCCCTAAATGCCTCTCCTGCCCGGACTTCGGGGGGAAAGGGGAAAAGCCACCTGGTTTCCCTCCCCCTCGCCTGCCCTGCAGCCGTGAAGGGGGGGAGGACTGTCCCGTGAAGGGGGGACTGCCCCGTGAGTTCCCGCACTGGAGCCAGGCTGGGATTGGCTGTGCGCTTTCACGCCTAAGGTGTGATAACTCTGCCCTTTGTCTAGTGAAGGTTATAAATATTGGGGGTCTTCACACCTTTGGGGTTCCCTCTTTGGATTTTGCCTGTGCCTGGACGTATGTGTCTGCCTGAGCTCACACACTCCCCTCGGCTAGACTGCAGAGACCTTCAAGAATTCGCTTTCCTATTAACACCTTTGTGTGCCTCACGACCCTTAACGAATTCACCTGCAGCTGCTGGAGGAGGAAGACAGACCGCATGAGTCAGTCTGAGTGAGTTATTTGGCTTAGCTTAATTTAGTAAGAAACCACTATTAATTAATAGCCGACGCCTTTTCCAACTTCTGACTTCCAATATGGTCAGATTATTGATGGTATCCATGTAGATTAATTCTCATGCAACTGAATCTGTTTATTAAACTAAATTAATCTTTGTATATATAGTTGTGGGGGCGGGTTTTTGGGAAAAAACAAACAAACAAACAAACAAACAAAACCCAAACAAAACTATTTTTGATAAATTCCCGACTCGGCCACGAATTAATTCCTGCCCTCCGCAACAGGGGAAAATACCCAAACAGTTTTCCCTAACAGATTCTTTTCATGCACAACAGGAACTTTATCATCATCTACTGTTTGGACCAAATCTGATTGTGCAGGTCCTGCTCTGTTTACTGAACCTCTGCTATTTACCAACCAGGTAGCTTGTGCTAAATGTTTCTCCCAGTTTTTCAGAGTTCCACCCCCCATGGCCTTGAGGGTGATTTTCAGCAAACCATTTTAGCGCCCAATCTTCCCTGAAGCTGGTGCATAGTAGGGTATGTGATAGATCCATTCAATACCATGCTCTTTGGCCCAGTTTTTCACAAGATTGTTCTTGAAATGAGTGACGTTGTCTGACTCAATTCTCTCTGGCGTCTCCACATGATTTGTCTCTCCACGCCAAGAATGGTGTAATGTGCAGTAGCATGTGGAACTGGATAGGTTTCCAACCATCCGGTGCTGGCCTCTACCATTGTTAGCACATACTGCTTGCCAGAATGAGATCGAGGTAAAGTGATGCAGTCAATCTGCCAGGCTTCACCATACTTGTACTTGGACCATCTCTCACCATACCATAAGGGCTTGACTCGCTTAGCCTGCTTAATAGCAGCACAAATGTCACAGTCATGGATGACTTGGGTGATAGCATCTGTGGATAAGTCAATTGACCTATCGCGAGACCATCGGTATGTTCCATCTCTGCCTTGATGTCCAGACGAACCATGGGCCCACCAAGCTAAGACCAGCTCATCTCGGTGTTTCCAATCAAGGTCAACATCAGAGTTGGTATCAACTTGAGAAATCCTAGCAGCTTGGTCTGCCTGCTGGTTGTGTTGGTGTTCCTCAGTGGCTCTGCTCTTAGGCATGTGTGCATCTATGTGCCGCATCTTCACTGGAATTCTCTCCAGCCGCGCATCAATGTCCTGCCACAGATCAGCACACCAAATAGGCTTTCCTTTCCTCTGCCAACCATTCTTCTTCCAGTCCTTTAGCCAACCCCACAGAGCATTGGCTACCATCCATGAGTCAGTGTAAAGGCAAAGGATAGGCCAATTTTCATGTTATGCCACATCAAGAGCAAGCTGGAAAGCTTTTACCTCAATGAATTGACTGGATTCTCCTTCTCCATCTCTCGCTTTGGTAACACTCCTGGTAGGACTCCAGATTGATGACTTCCATATTCGCTTGTTCCCAACAAGATGACAGGAACCATCCGTGAACAAAGCATAGTTCTTTTCCTGATCAGAGAGATCACCATAGGGAGGAGCTTCTTCAGAATGTGTTTTTTTCTCCTCTGGAGGTTTGGTACAGTCTGTGCCTTCCAGCCAGTTGGTGATCACCTCCACCAGACCAGGTCAATCAAGATTACCCATTTGTGCTCATTGGGTTATCAAAGCCATCCATTTAAACCAGGTTGCATCTGTGGCATGATGCAGTGCTGCTTTTGCCTTTGAACATCCAGTTTAGAAGTGGCAATCTAGGACCTAAAAGCAATTGTGACTCAGTTTCAGTCACTTCAGAAGCTGCTTTCACTCCTTCCTAGGCTGCTAGTATTTCTTTCTCTGTTGGGGTGTAATTTGACTCTGAACCTCTGTAGCTTCTACCCCAGAAACCAAGTGGACAACCACGTGTCTCATTTGAATCTCTCTGCCAGAGACTCCAAGTTGGACTATTGTCACTGGCAGCCGTGTACAGAATGTTCTTAATGTCTGGACCAGATCTCACAGGTCCCAAGCCCACTGCATGGACTACTTCTTGCTTGATCTGAACAAAAGCTGCTTGTTGTTCAGGTCCCCACTCGAAATTGTTTCTCTTACGAGTCACATCATGCAGAGGTTTGACAGTTTGACTGAATCCAGCAATGTGTAGTCTCCAAAATCCCGCTGCACCCAAGAAAGATAGTGTCCTTCTTATTGGTGGGAATGCCATGGTGGAGACCTTGTTTATCACATCCTGTGGAATGTGACAGCAACCATCCTGCCACCGCACTCCCAGAAACTGAATTTCTCTAGCAGGTCCTTTGACCTTATATCTCTTCATGGCAAAACCTGCTTGCATCAGAATGTCAATGGTTTTGTTACATTTCTCAAAGACTTCCTCACAGTTTGGCCCCACACAATGATGTCATCAATGAATTGTATGTGCTCTGAAGCTTTACCTTTCTCCAGTGCATTGTGGATGACTGAGTGACAGATTGTTGAGCTGTGTTTCCACCACTGAGGCAAACGGTTGAACTGACACTGGATTCCTCTCCAGGTGAATGCAAACTGCACTCTTTTGCTATGGGAATAGAGAAGAAAGCATTACGAATGTCTATGGTCGCATACCATTTAGCCTCCTTCGATTCCAGCTCATACTGGAGTTCCAGCATGTCCAGCACAGCTGTACTCATGGGTGGAGTCACCTCACTGAGGGCATGAAAATCAACTGTCAGTTGCCAGTCTCTGTTAGGTTTACACACAGGTCAGATGTGACTGTTGAAAGGTGAATGAGCTTTCTCAATGACAGCCTGACTCTCCAGCTGATGAATCAGCTGATGAATGGGCAACAAAGAGTCACGGTTAGTTCTGTACTGTCTATGATGAACAGTTTGAGTACCAATTGACACTTCCAGATCCTCTATGTCATGATGTCCCACAACTGCAGATTCATCAGAAAGTTCAGGTCTAATGGACAATTTCATTTACCATCCTCAATCTCTACAGATGCTATTCCAAAAGCCCATTTTTGACCCTTGGGATCTTTGAAACAACCTTGTCTCAAAAGGTCAATTCCCAGATTTCAAGGTGCATCAGGACCAGTTACAATAGGATGTTTCTTCTACTCTTTACCAGTTAAACTGATCTCAGTCTGCAACTTGGTCAACTCTTGAGATCCACCAGTGATTCCAAAAATAGATATGGACTCTGTCCCTTTGTAATTGGATGGCAACAAAGTACACTGAGCACCTGTGTCAACTAAAGCCCTGTCTTTCTGAATTTTTGAACTGCCAGGCCACCTAATGAATACATTCCAATAGATTTAGTTCTCTTCACTATCCCTTTCCTTCTCCTGGCTGGAGGCAGGGCACCCGTAATGCTGAACATGGCATGTGGGGTGTACACAATGATTGGTGTTGTTGTGAGAGAAATTGCAATTGTTGGAATATTTGCAATTGCCCTGGAAGCTGAAGAAGTGACAGATACTTTTCTGGCATTGTTGCCTCTGTTTCTACCATTCTGCAGTTCCTTGACTCTCTTTGAAAGAGCTGAAGTAGGTTGACCATCCCATTTGTTCATGTTCTCACCGTACTGGTCACACAGAATTATCCACAGTGCTGCACGTGATTGCTGATGTCTGGGTGGAATTTGTCTTTTCCTGGGCTGGAATTGCCTTGAAGGAGGTGGACATCTGTTCCTGATGGCAGAAACATGCACCCATTCAGATTATGCAGGAATGGTATCCTTTACCAGATGGGAAATTGAGGTTTTAAGATCCTCCTTCAATTCTTTCATGCTGTCTTTCATCCCCTTTATCTCTGTCATGGTATTTATGGCACAGACTATGGTAGAATGTGACAAGCTGTCCTCTATCTGCGTGAGCTAGTCAGTGAATTCACCAACAGTGAAAGACCTTCCATTATCACTCCTTGATAGAAACTTACTGGCCAAGATGTTAGCAAAGGATGAAGGAGCAAGCTTAATAAGCTTCTTCATGAGACCTGTTCCAAGAGGAATGTCATCAGGCTCATGTGTGCCATGATCTCCATAAAGCACTTTCTTCACAGCAGACTCCTTTAGAAGCTTAATTCTCTGCTCAATGGTTTTACACTTCTTGGCAGCCCATGGCAAATCATCTCGGGAAGGATATCTCATAGCCACAGCCAACAGAAGGCGTGTCCACAAGCTAACCTTACCAAGAGGACTTGCTAGGTATTTGTCCACTCCACTCTCCCTGGTGAGTGGCCCTAGCTGCTTGGCAGACTTGTCTACTTCCTGCAGGGCATTAGCACCAATGCTACGACATCTCACCAGCCAGGCTAGGATTGGCTCACCTGATTCCCTTGAGTATTCCTTCCTAACTTCCCTGACCTTTCTGAGAGGATCACTGGATTCCTGGATGTCATCCTCCTCCTCCTCTTCCTCTTGTTGATCTGTTTGTCCCTGGCCTAGAAACAGAACTTTCCTAAGAGCATTCTTAAACTCATCAGAACCATCCTCTCTCTTGGCAGCCATCCTCTCATCAGCGTACTGGGATCTGAGCATTTTCGCCAAGTCCCGAAGACTATTTGCCTCCACTTCCTCCTCTTGCTCACCAGAGGTCCCCTCTCTTATCTACTCTTTTGAATCATGCTTTGTCAAATGTGGCATCTTGGCTTTCACTTTAGCAGGTGCCGATATGGCCTGCACAGTGACAGACTTTGACGTATCTACTGGAGGGTTTGAATCATTGGGGGTCTGACCTGAGGCCTGTGAGTTCAGATCTGCCTTAGAGCTAACAGTGTTCTGGTTGTCTGCTGGCTAGGGATTTGAACTGGCTGAGTTAGTGTTACTAGTGTTATTAGTAGAGGGAACATCTTGGCTTTGATTATTTGGCTGTACTTCTGGGATGCCTGCCAATCCTGCCGTGTTATGATTCCCACTAGGAGTATTGGCAGCATTCCCAGATTCTGGAGTGGGAGGTGTAATGACTGTCCCTTGCTGGGAAGGAGGTAGTGCTCCTTGCTGTGCCCTGAGTTATCTTTGTTTTGGTTTCCACTGGATTGTTTATCTTTTGTTTTGGACACAGAGACCTTCCTGGTTCTTACAGGCATTGCATTCGATTTTTTTACACATAATGCCAAAATTAATATGAAAATCAAAATAACAAGACCTAAAATCACACCCACCAGAAATGCCACAGTTTGAAGTGAATAAAATTCTGAGCAAGGGTCTGGAATCTCAGTTCTGGGTAAGATAACCCTCATCAATGCAGTAGATAAGGCAGTGTTTTGATTGCTTGTAAAATTATTGGTAAATACCCCTATAATGTTACTGGCAAAATTTTCAGTGACATTAAAACCAGCATACCCAAGAATGAGATCACCCCAGGCCCAGAAAATGTTTGTAAGTTTAGCTTTGACCTTCTTAAAAATTACATTAATCATGAAATAAACAATGTGGGCTTTGATCCAATTATACACAAGAAAACGGTAAACAGGCCACACAATAGCCCTCACTATGTAAAATATCTGCTTCATTAGCTTCATTCTGATTCCCAGAGTTAATTAACAGTCACTTAAAATGCATTTGCCCCACGTTGGGGAGCCAAATAAAAATATATGATGGTTTGGGTGTTCCCCAACCCCCCACACTTTAGATATTACCCACACTAGTCTCAGACAGCTCTGGGAATATAAATGAAGCTATTTATTTACAGCTAGCACAATATACAAGCAGATATTTACAGTATCTACAGTTATATACAGAAATACACAAGGTAAAAGGTAATACAGAAACACAATTCCCCTCCCAGAGCCCTGAGTCCCCAGCAGGGGCTCTCAACCACCCCTACACCTTCCCCCTGCCCCTCTCAACCTTACCCCAGTCCTAAGGAAGAATAGAGGTTCAGCCAAGAGGTTATGAAGCAAAGTGGGTTAGGCCAAATGGAAGGTGAGGTTAGGGAGTAAGATGTTGCTCAGTCAGCAGCCCAAGCGAGAGTGAGAGAAAATGGCGAGAGTGCTATCTAATGTTTTCATTTCTTCTTCACATACTCCTTAGAAAGACTTCTGAGAGAAGTAGGCATCACCATTGTTTTCCTTTCACAGCCTGTGATCTAGTTCTTGTCACCAAAACATTCTAGCTAGCTTCAAACTAGCACACTGGCCTTGAACCTCACCAGGGAGAATGCCTCCACAACCTCCATGGACAATCTATTCCAGTGTCTCACCACCCTCACTTTAAAGAACTTCTCCCTAATATCTAGTTTGAATCTCTCCTCTCCCAGTTTAAACCCATTATCCCTTTTCCTGTCATTACAAGACTTTGTAAACAATCTCTCTCCAGCCTTCCTATAGACCCTCTTCAGATACCGGGAGGCTACTATGAGGTCTTCTTGAAGACTTCTCCCCAGCTCTTGTAGCCTTTTCTCATAGCAGAGATGGTCCAGCCCTCTAATAATCTTCTTGGCCCTCCTCTGGACTCACTCCAACAGCTCCATGTCTCTCTTTTGTTGGGGGCTCCAGAACTGCACACAGTACTCCACGTGGGCTATCGTGATACCAGAATAAAGAGGGAGAAACTCCTCTGTTGCTCTGCTGCCACACTTCTCTTGAAGAAGACCAGGATATAGTTGGATGTCTGGACTGCACATGCATGCTGCTGGCTCATCTTGAACTGGTTTAGGAGGCTATAGGCTCCTTTTATATAAATGCACAGGCTTAAATGAGCTCTGCATCTAAGGTACGCACACAGATTATCTGCGTTTGAATCAAAGCATGAGGTCTGAGCCTCAGAGAGCATCGGATCAATGATGGCATCTGAGCATGTGAGTATGAGTGGCTGAGTGCTTCAGGTGAAGGTCAGAGCTGTGTCTGATCCTTGCAGGTGAATCAGAGAGCTGAGCTGTGCTTCAGGCACAGTCAGAGAGCTGAGCACGTGGTTCTCCTGTGCACCCCTCTTTATTGAATTTATTGAAGGGCTGAGATTAAAGGGCCCTTTGGCCACTACAGTGACCAATCAGGTTGGCAGTCAGCCAAACCTTACCATAATAGGCAGAAGGCTCTTGCCTGGACTCTCCCAAATATGGGGATCACATGGATTTGCCCCAGGGAGACACGAGCTGGGTGTGTGTGGCTTACACAACTTGTTTACAACCAGGGGTCCTGGCAGAAAAGCATGTCCAGACATGTAGAGGCATAAATAAGCCTCTGTTCAGGCCTACAGGCCCTCCATGACACTGTGCCACACAGCTTGGTGCCATCTGCAAACTTGCTGAGGGTGCATGTAATTCCTCTCTCCATATTATTGGCAAAAAATGTTAAACAGCACTGACCCTAGCACTGACTCCTGAGGGATGCCATTTGTCACTTCTCTCCAAGTGGACATTGTGCTGCTGATCACAACTCTCTGCATGCAACCATCCAGCCTGTTCCTTATTCAGCAAGTGGTCCATTCAGCAAGTGGTCCAGGATATCATGTGGGACGGAGTCAAACTCCTCAGCCAAGTCCAGGTAGATGATGCCAGTTGCCCTTCCCTTGTCTGCTGTTGCTATGACTTCATCACAAAAAGCCACTAAATTTGTCAGGCATGATTTGGCCTTGGTGAAATCATGCTGGTTACCACCAATTGCCTCTGCTTTGTTTTCCATTTGAGTTAGTAGAGCCTTCAGGAGGATATTCTCCATGATCTTTCCAGGCACAGAGGTCAGACTGACTGGTCTGTAGTTCCAAGGTCATCCTTCTTTCCCTCCTTGAAGATGAGCATTATGTTGCACTCTTCCATTCAGGAGGAACTTCACCAGTTTGCGATGAACTTTCAAATACGATGGACAGTGGTTTAGTAACTTCATCCACCAATTCCCTCAGGACCCATGGGTGGATATCATCAGGCCCCATGGAATTGTGCATGTTCAGATTCCTTGGGTGCTCACGAACATGATTTTCAATTATAGCATGGAGATCTTCTTTCTTCCAGTCCTTACTGTTGCACTTTGGGACTTTGACATTATGGTTGGAGCCCTTACCATTGAAGACTGAGGCAAAGTCACTGAGCACCTCAGCCTTACCCATATCTTTTGCCACTGGTTGTCCATTTCCCGTCCAGAAGGGTCTCACATTCTCCTTATTCCTCCCTTTCTCACTAATATATCTGAAGAATTTCTTCTTGCTCCTCTAACGTCACTAGCCAATTAATTCTAGCTGTCCTTTAGCTTTCCTAACCTGAGTTCTAATTGCGCAAACAATCTATATTCGTCCAGGTTACCTGTCCTTGTTTCCACTCTCTGTAGGCTTTCTTCTTGCATATAGACGTGTCCAGGAGCTCTCCATCCATGCAGCCCTCCTGGCATTTTCACCTGCCTTCCTCTTCTTTGGGATTCATTGCTCTTGGGCCTGAAATAATTCATAAGGTATTATAAATCTTGGAGCAAGACCAAATTATTAAAGCAGTTAGAACTGCTATTTTAACTGCTATAAGAAATTTGTTATTAGATATTGTCTATATAATCTATTATTTAAGAACCTAAATTCATAGTAGATTTTCATAAGATGAAAAAGGGTTCGGTTCAGCATGCAAATCTCACTATCCTGTCAAGTTCTGAAGAACGGAGATTAACAATATCTCTGTCCAGAGAAGCAAGATCTGTTCTTATAGATTTCCATGTTGTGAAAATAAGGTGCAAGTGAGACCATATATCACCACAAAACTATTTATTAAAGGATAAATTTAAACTTAAGGAGAGAGAGAAGGGGAGAGAGACAGAGGGAATAATGGAGAAAAAGAGAAGAATCAGGGAAGGAAAATAACAGGGATTATGTTACCATTAGTTGAAGAAGGGCAAAGAGAGACGTGTGTGTGGCCCAGGTATGTTCTTCTGTGAAGTTCATCAGGAGTTCTTTTTATGGCGGTGTCCTGGTGGAGGTGCACTTCTGGATGTTCTCCAGTGGAGGTGCACACTTTGGCAGTCATTGCTCTTGTCTTTTTACAGTTTTTTAGATTGGTGTCCAGGTGCAGCTCCCCAGGAAATCTTCCTGCTTATTCATGCATTTGCAGGGGTCCAGCTGAGAGAGGCACCAGGGAAGGCCCATGCTCCTTTCCTTGCACCAATTACCTGTCCATACCCCAAATACACATAAGCCTTTTCTCTTTGGGGCAGATGATTTAAGATGTACACTTTCTGGGCATTCAAGCCAGGCTGAAGTCCAGGAAGTCCACAAAGGCATTGTATCTGTGTTGATTTGCATCCCTGAGCTTTTGGCCTGGAGCCTCGGCTGAGCGCAAGAAGGTAACAAAGGCAAGCTTTGTTGATGAACGAGGGAGAGATGATTTAGACTCTCACATACCCACATGTGAATTGCTGTAAAATTACAAATAAATATGATTGAAGTACATTCTGTCATGGTGTGGTAGTAGGACTGATAGGGCAAACATTGGCTTATCCATATTGTCTGTTGTAAATGGGACTAGTTGAAATCTGAGTTTGGGGTAAAATGCAATGAGGCAGATTTAAAAGTTATGAAATATTTATTAATATACCCAAAATAATTCCCTCAAACTTATTTACAACTATCTACACAAGTTCTTGGATGTGGTTAGCAGAACTATTTCACAGAATGTCTATGCACAATGGAATTTTGTAAGGTTTCAGAAAATGTCTTTGATAGAGAGTCCAGCGGCTTAATTCACCGCTTGTGAGATTGATTAAAATCCTTTAACAACTTGAACAAAGAATGGAGAATACTCACTAGTCCTAATGTCTGTGTCCCAAAAACATAGGCAGGAAAATATCCAACAGAAGTCCTGCGGCAAACTCCACGTGGGCCGCAAAGATCTGCTGCTGGCTGAGGTGGCTTGAGGCGGTGGCTGAGGTGATGGGCAGGCCAGTGGCAGATCAGTGAGGAATGAATGAATACACCAGCAACATTTTCCCTGTTCACTCCCCAATTCATAGGGTAATGGCTGAGGCTAATGGTCTCATTGACCACACAATCGCCCAAGTAGACACAGAAATGGAAGACCCCACAGGCAGTTGTCTTCCATAGAATGGGAAGGCATATGCCTACCATGGGACAGGGTTGCGGTCCCCATGAAACCCCTCACAGGCAAAGAAACTAAGTTGCCTGGGTTTCTTTTGTCCTGTTTTCCCACCTCTGGCTGCAGTGCAGGTGGGCAGGTAAATAAGACAGGACATGCTTAAGCCCATTTTTATGCCCTTTAGGACTATTCACCACATGTCTTGCCCAGACATATTCCCCTGATCTCCCCACTTCTGTGCTAGGTGGGGAGACAACCATGGGAGGGGAGAGTGAAAGTCCTGGCTTGACCGAATATGGCAAAGTCCCGTTCTGATTGGCTAATCTATGTCCAATGCCCCATTAGTCTTGGGCTGGATATTGATAAAATGGATAAACAGGTAGAACAGGGGCTGTTGCTGCTTCATTTTGCAACCTGAATTTTCCTCAAGAACTGTCCTGGTAGTCCATAAATCCTGCCAGGCAGATTTAACCCTCCTCCTCCTGTCATGCTGGGGTCCAGGAGTGAGTTAGATGAGCAATGCCTTGAGGCCTAGGGGGCTTAGCACCATATGTAAGGTGTCTTGTGCTGCCCTCACCGTGCCTGTGTGATCAAAGGAAGCACAGAGCTTTGAATTCATTGCCCAGAACAAAGGTGCTAGTGCCTATTGGCCAGTTTGATTTTCAAAATCAAGTATATAAAGGGGGATGATTTAGAAACAGTACTTTTCTGTATCCTGTCTTTCTGCACCCTGTCTTTCTGCACTGTGCCTTTTTGCATTCAGTACAGAGCCTTGCTGCCTCTCCTCATTTGCTGCTCTTTAAAGGCAGCCAGGTGTATGCATCTCACACCTGTCACCTTACAGCATCTCTCCCCTCTGCCTAAAATGTTTGTATTTTACCCTGGGATCATAGCGAGTTTGAAAGTGTCTTTGACATGGGAGACTTAGTCAATGAACAAAAGCATTGTGAGTATATATGCTGTATTAATGCCAAGAATCCATAGGCATAGTTAGAATTCTTCCTATTCTTGCATTTCTATTTTCCAAATTCTGATTGTTTAAACTGTTTAATTCTGTGCAATTGCTTCCTGTTGACTAAAAATCCAAAGAACTTCAGGGAATTTTCCTGACTTTTTAATATTAATAATAAAAATTAATATTCACAGGGGAAATTAATAGTCATAATTCATAATGATTGTTACTTTTTGATACAGGAGCTTACCAGGAACAGACTCTAAATGCCTCCATGTGATCAACCTGCATAGCCAGCATGACATCGTACTGAGACTGCACATCGCAAGACATACTGCCTGCACCTGAAAGTCTCCTCCTAAGATAAGAAGTCCTGGAGATGCACAGATCATCCAGAGGAGCCAGGAGACAAGGTTAGAGATTGTCTGCCTCCTTTCCGCAGGTGCCTGAGAAGAATAAAGTCTCAAAATCTGACAAGACAGAGTTCCTTGAGAGTGCTTGGGTACTGTCTGGACTGTGGCTAGCCACATGAGTTTGGTAACAATATTTTTGGGAGTAAATACTTAGAAGCCTCTTCCAGTATAATATTTGTATTTGCCACTTTAAGTGATCTAGTTTTACCTGTTCCCTGTGTGTATAAATTTCCAACCTGTGCATTTTTGAACCTGTGAATAAGTTTTCTGGGAAGTTTTAATGTTAATAAACAGTTTTCATAGTTATTAACATCCATCACCTGCATATCAAAATTAATACAGGTTATTAATTTTGCATGATCTGTCACCCACGACTACATCAATCATGTACCCTGTCTTGGTTCTTGTTGCTTTATATGTTTATCTGAAAGAGAAGTAAGCTTTTAATGTCATAGCTGAATCTGCAAACACTAGCAGTTGCTTGCTTTCCTGAGTTTTTCAGATATTGTGTGAATATAATGTTTGCATCTAAGAATTATGCACTGGCAATACACATGTGATAAATTATTTCAGCTCTGGTGCCCTTGAAAACTTCTATAGATGGGCTGTAATCATCACCACCAATTATTAACCAGAGATCAAACTGGATTGCTGAAGTATGTATTGGTCTTGTGTTAGAACAGCCCGCTCTCACAAATATCCTTCTTCTGACAGACAAGAGGGAAAGCAACACAAAAAAATGGAACAAACAAACTATTGGCTGAGACAGAGTCTGACTGGAAGTGAGATAATATAATGTACAATTAATCTCTTTGCATGAAAATGCAGCAAAATGAAGATGCAGCAGCAGAAGCCAACAATTCAAGAGAGATGTTGAGGTGCTGGAATGTGTCCACAGAAGGATGATGAAGCTGGTGAAAGGCATGGAACACAAACCCTATGAGGAGAGGCTGAGGGAGCTGGGATTGTTTAGCCGTGAGAAGAGGAGGCTCAGGGGTGACCTTATTGTTGTCTATAACTACCTGAGGGGTGGTTGTGGCCAGGAGGAGGTTGCTCTCTTCTCTCGGGTGGCCAGCACCAGAACAAGAGGGCACAGCCTCAGGTTGCGCCAGGGGAAATTTAGGCTCGAGGTGAGGAGAAAGTTCTTCACTGAGAGAGTCATTGGACACTGGAATGGGCTGCCCGGGGAGGTGGTGGAGTCGCCATCCCTGGGGCTGTTCAAGGCAAGGTTGGATGTGGCACTTGGTGCCATGGTCTAGCCTTGAGCTCTGTGGTAAAGGGTTGGACATGATGATCCGTGAGGTCTCTTCCAACCCTGATGATACTGTGATACTGTAAAACAGTTCCTCCCCACCAAACACACAGAAGCCAGCCCAGCTGAAAAGACCAGCACCCTAAACACAGAAACCAGGAGTAGTCTCATATGTTACAATCTGAACATCAAGTTCCATGATACTTTGCTCCAGACAGCATTTTAATTTTGAAGTATTATGGCAAGATGGTATTGAATATCAGCAGTAGATTGGACCCAATCCATGACAGTAGGAAATCTTGAAATGTTTCAATCAAAAGTTACATGTGTCAATGTCCTGATTAATCAGCCATATCTCCCTCATCTGGCAGAAGTTTTCTGGTTTCTGGTCCTTCCCATTATTCACTGGAAATGTAAAAAAGGCATTACTAACTTTGATAGATTTCCTCTAAAACTTCATTTAAATTTTATTCTGCTTTTTCCTTAATGTTTGAAAATTATTGGTGTCTTTTATTCCTCCTTAAAAATAACTCTGTCTTGCAAGTGGTTCTATTTATGGTGAGTTATTTTGCTCTATTTTTCTGTCTTTTTGTAGCCTTGTTTTGGTTTTCATAGGAAAACAGGTACAAGTTGAATTATTTATATTATTTTCTTAATTGTGGAGAACCTCTCCTATGAGAACAGATTGAAAGAGTTAGGGTTGTTCAGTCTGGAGAAGAGAGGGCTCCAAGATGACCTTATTGTGGCCTTCCAGTATCTCAAGGCAGCCTTCAAAAAAGCTGGGGAGGGACTTTTCAGGATATCAGGGAGTGACAGGACTAGGGGGAATGGAGCAAATCCAGAGGTGAGTAGATTCAGACTGGACATGAAGAGGAAGTTCTTCACCATGAAAATGGTGAAGAGCCTGGAATGGGTTTCCCAGGGAGATGGTTGAGGTTGCATCCCTGGAGGTGTTTACGACCTAGATGGATGAGACTTTGGACAGCCTGATCTAGGGCAGGGTGTCCCTGTCCCATGGCAGAGGGTTTGGAACTAGATGATTCTTGTGGTCCCTTCTGACCCTGACTGTTGGGAGTCACGTTCGGTGGAGCGCTATGAGAAGATGACTCTTTGTTCACCAATATGGTTAGATGGTCAAATCCACTTTATTTCCGTGATACAGTGACTTATATGCATTCTAGCAAGAGGCGTGCTCAGCTTAAGATTGGTTACAGGTGATAATTGAAAGGTTACATGTAATGTGCACATAGGTTAACTTATCACAACATTCCAAGGGTCAACCCTCCAGACCACCCACTCCAGCCCCCTAGGTTATCTAGTCTCTGCCCACTACAGCTGTGTGTGGGGTGCTCAGTTGTTTACATCTCGGTTTCCTGGCCCCGCTTGGAACCAAGGACGTTCTCAGCGCCAGTTACCCATGTTTATGACTTTATGTCCTCGACTGGTGAGAAATTTTTCCACAATTCCCTCTTTTTCTTTTTGAGCAACCCACACCTGGCTAACTACCTTAGTTAAGCTCTTCTTAACGCAAGCAAAGATAATACAAGCGCATAGCAAAACTATTATGAAAATAACAAATAGCCGTAAGCCTTCTCCTAATAAACTACTTAACCACCCAGGGATTTCCCCAAACAGGTTCTGCAACCAGTCATCAAAAATCGATATTTCCTTTTTGATCTTATTAATATGGCCTTTCAACCAGGTTATACTCTTGTGAATGGACTCACCATGATCTGATAAATTCAAACAACACATCCCTTCGAAGTCCTGGCAGCCATGTCCTTGGGCTAGCAAAAGAAAATCAACGGCTGCTCGATTTTGCAATAGGGCATGACGAAGGCTATTTTGATCAACCAATAGTTGTCCTAAAACCTTTGTGGTGACGTTGGCTTGTTTTGCTGACCAACACGCGAGTCTCTCTAGCTGTTCTAATGCTTTTCCAGCTGCTCCTCCTGGTAGAAATACAGCTAAGGCAACACGAGCAGCTGTAGATAACAATTGAACGTTGTCATCGCAATTAGGACTCAATTTTAAAGATCGCTTAGACCGGTGTCTGGCTAGGTCCCTGAGCTGACTAAGATGAGGGGCAAACATTGTCAGTTTACCCAGATAACATGGACCTCCATAAACATTCTTTGGTATACCTTGCCAGGCTCTATCACCACAAATAAGGAACACACCAGTGGGAAGTGCCTTGGCGGTTCTGTTGTTCCACAACAGATGACCTCGGCCCCTTCTTGATGCTTTAACACCATAACGCCAATTGTTTACTCCAGAAGCACCTAAAGGTCTAACATGGGCCTTGTCACTGTCGTTTGAACTGCAGTGTCCACCCTCATTGCTAAGGAAGTTATCATAGGCTGTTTAACACAGGGGTGAATGGTGCAGCTACAAATCAACAGTGCTACAATCAAAAGGAATAAACCTGTTAGAGCTTTCATCAGTAGCATTAGTCTGGCAAGCTAACAACCCAAGCTTAGCTAACAATCCCAAAAGCTATTTCTGCAAGCGATAGTAAGCCATTCGTTCAGAAACCCAAAAGTGCAGACGAACATCACAGTCACAGGAGAGTGCAGGTGTGCCACGTCTGCGCTGGCTCTGTGTGGCAGTCGACGCTGCAGACTCGCAGATCACTCAGCTGTCGAGTATTCTTCTCAGACTCCCATAGTTCTGGATTCACTCGATGTTCTCATTACACTCCTTAGCTATGAGCTGTGTCTGACTATTGTGCTTAAGAACTACAGACCTCTAAATACAATACAAAGATATGCCCTAGATGTTACTATCAGTCTATTCTACTTAGGCCTTTCCCCACAGTTCTTCATCTGCTTTCAGAATTTAGGGCAGTGTCTTTTTATCTCTTGCAGGGCCCTTGCAAGAGAGAAAAAGTCACATTGCCATCTTATTCCAATTTGAGTGGGCTTTGGCCTTTACAAAGCTGTTAAACTGAACTTATTCCATTAAACCACAATCACTGAAAACTCATAAAAATACACAAATTCGTTAGCCATGGTCCAAACCTTTAAGATCCATACAAATACAATCATCATGTCAGTGCTTCTTTCAAGTCCTTTCACAGTTCTGCCATCTGAGCAAGACTTCTGCTCACTTTAGGAAAAAACAAGTTGGTCATAATCAGGTTGGTCTTCATCAAGGCCTGTGAAGATAAATGGTCAAACACAAGCAGATACAAGAACAAATGCAGACATATCCATTGCCTAGGCTAGCGGATCCACTGGCCTAGTCTGTATGATGTGATTAGAAAGATCCCGAAAAGGAAAAGATTTCTTCTGCTATCCTACTGTCCTCTAACCCATATTCCCCTTTTCAATAATGCCTAAATGTACCCAAGAAAAACATCCCATAACATCCTTATGTCCTAAGTTCCCAAAACTACAGACCCTTACTCTTAACTTATCTTACTCTAAAAATCTATCAGCTATAGGAACTTCAAGAAAAGCAAAGAAAATTCAAGAAGATAACAATACCATGGTATTCTCAGGAAAAGGAAAAGTCAGAATTGTCACAAGGCTCAGTTCATGCAATTAGCAGCTGTTCCAGTAAACTTCTATGCTAGTCCTGTCTTTATCTGTTATTGGGGGAAGGAGCTGACTGGCCTTAGCCTACAAGCTCTATCATTCCCTGCTCCTAGTCCAGAATCTGGTTAGTGACTTGCAATGTGGATCTCAGTGCCTACACCCTCGCTGTGAGAGGCAATGCATCTGAGTTCTAGTCTGTCCTGCTTGGTGCCTTCTGTGTCTGTATAAGTTTCCACCCATGGTCAGTGGCACTGGCATCTCTGCTATGTCCTAGCAATCTCCCTCTTTTTCTTTTTGCCACTGAGCAGGGGGTGCAAAAGTCATTGCTGCCTAATCTGTAGAAGGAATTAACCAGCAAGGCGATGGTGAATACCCCAGCCAGGAACTATCAGCTATCATCCGGAATGCAAACTGTCATCATCAGGTGACTAAAAAAATACACCTGTGCGTGTCCATGCCTGTAACAGGGGCAAAAATGGTCCTAAGTCATCCTTGTCATTCTTGCTACCATTTCCATAAACTTTCTGACATCTGTCTTCAGTAGCACAGTATCACAGTACCATCAGGGTTGGAAGAGACCTCATAGGTCATCAAGTCCAACCCTTCACCACGGGGCTCAAGGTCAGACCATGGCACCAAGCGCCACGTCCAACCTTGCCTTGAACAGCTCCAGGGCACCAGGGACGGCGACTTTACCACCTCCCCGGGGAGCCCATTCCAGTATCCAATCAGTCCCCCAGTGAAGAGCTCTCTCCTCACATCTGGCAGTGTCTAAACAGCTTCGAGGCTTCGCTGCCTCCTAGCAGGGAAAAAAAATTCCGTAAAAGAAACAACGGGCGGGGGGGAACGGGGCCCCGCGGGCCCTCCACAGGTGGCTAGAGGGGGGGGGAGGAGGAGGGGGGGGAGGCCAGCAGCCGCAGCGCCGCTTTTGTCCTTGGCCCTCCATCTCGCCCAACCCCCAGCTGTTTCAGGTCAGCCACCACTTGTTGTTTCCGTCCGTCTCCCATCCCACTATCGATCCCTGGGACACAACATGAAATCTACCCTGAAAACTTCCACACTGCTGTCCTCCCTCTCAGGCTCTTCCAGAAAAAAAAAGGCAGAGGTCAAGCTGTGAGCTATCGAACAGCTAATCTCCCTGTAGCCATACAAATGCAAATTGACTAAACTCCGAAACGACCCAAGGAAACCCACAAACTCTTCCCACCCCACCGACCCCTCAGCATCCCCCTCAGTCCCCCAGCTATTGAAGACTCGCGGGAGACCCCTCGGCTTTGGGATGCGGTCCGTCGGAGATGGGCGGTCATGCGGCGGTGAAGGGGGTGGATCTGAAGACTGTTCCGCCGAGCCGCGGGAAAGGGAGGGTCCCGAGCCGTCCGGTGCGGTCGCGTCTGCCGTCGGTCCATTTTCTCTTTACCGTCCGTTCCTCTGTACCTTCAGTAACGTCTTTTACCGGCTGAAAACTAAAAGTCCGTGTCCCGTATCGCATGCAGCCATCCGCGGGGACGCGCGGGCCACAGCGGCAGATTCAGCACAGTACACACAGCGGCAGGCAGCCGCCCTCCGCGCGGCAGGGCCGAAAACTTTTCCAAGCCGAGAAGCGATTGTAACTGGCTGCCGGCGGGTCGCTACGGGCAGCTGCCATCATGGGTGTGTCAGTGAGTCGCTATAGGCAGCCGCAACAACTCAGTCCCAAGCACGTCTCTCCGACCTCCCGCTGCACTTTCGATCTGAAAATCATGGGAGGCTCTTTACTCGCATGACCCTGCGCATACGCCCGGGCCAGCAGCTCTCAGAGCTCAGTGTCCGGCGAACTTCTCTCACGAGATAAATACGCCAGCAGACGCAGTGCCCCAGCAAATCCACTGTGGGCCTTACCTGCCTTACACACGGGCTGTTCACTCCGGAAATGAACGTCCAGACTACTGCCACCTCGGGGCAGCGCTACCCGGCCCAGCGGCACCGAATGACGCTTACTCTCTCCGATACGGAGAACGTCCCACAAGTTGATCAGACCCCTCTGTCTTCGGGCCAACCCTCCGGCCCCCAACGCAGTCTCACCTGCGGCCGGCTTGTGTCCTGACTCCTCTGTTCGAGTGCCAGATGTTGGGAAACACGTTCGGTGGAGCACTATGGGAAGATGACTCTTTGTTCACCAATATGGTTAGATGGTCAAATCCACTTTATTTCCGTGATACAGTGACTTATATGCATTCTAGCAAGAGGCGTGCTCAGCTTAAGATTGGTTACAGGTGATAATTGAAAGGTTACATGTAATGTGCACATAGGTTAACTTATCACAACATTCCAAGGGTCAACCCTCCAGACCACCCACTCCAGCCCCCTAGGTTATCTAGTCTCTGCCCACTGCAGCTGTGTGTGGGGTGCTCAGTTGTTTACATCTCGGTTTCCTGGCCCCGCTTGGAACCAAGGACGTTCTCAGCGCCAGTTACCCATGTTTATGACTTTATGTCCTCGACTGGTGAGAAATTCTTCCACACCTGACTGCTTCTATGTCTCTAAATCTAGGATTTTAATAATGAATGTATACCAGAAAAAAAAAAATCCAATGACAAACATTAGGATGAAGATCTCCAGGATATTTGCCATCTCACCATAGATCACACTAGGAGGTAGGGAATCTTCTCTGGAGAATGCAGCCTCCTTATAGGGTTTGACTTCCCTCATGGGTTAAAAAAAAACCCAACTTATTTTTTATTAAATGCCTGGTTTCACAGTATCACAGTATCACAGTATCATCAGGGTTGGAATTAAAAATTAACATCTGCTTGTCATGGTAGGCCGAATAGGCCAAAAATGGGCTTAATACATATCTTGGATTGCCTGGGCATATTTTTTCTGCTCCATGAGAGAAGCAACTGCAGGAAAAGAAGACAAAAGAATCTGGAGCCACTGAGTCTAAGGACTCTGGCTTGCCCAGACTTGTCTTAGTCCTGTGGTAAACAAGGTGCACACACTCAGCTTGTGCCTGTAAGGCCTGTGTTTTCCCAAATTTGGGTAAAGCAAGCCTATGACTTTACCTTATATGGTCAGGTTTGGCTAACTGCCATTCTGATTTGCTCTTCTGTGTCCAAAAGAAAATTAATCTCGACCACTTTGATAAAAAGAGATAGGCAGGTAAACTACATTCTCTGACATTGTTCTGCTGTGCTCTGCTGTTGTACTTGTGCCTGCTGTTGGCTGTTGCTATTGCTTATTGCCCTAACTCACTGTCATGAGTTTACTAGAAACAGACTCTAAATGTCTCCATGCAATCAGCTTGCATAGCAAGTGTGACATTATTCTGAGACTGCACACCGCAAGATATCTTGCCTGTACCTGAAAGACTCCTACTAAGATAAGAAGTTCTGGAGATACACAGATCATCCAGAGGAGTCAGGAGACAAGGTCAGAGATTGTTTACCTCCTTCCCCCAGAAGCCTGGGAAGAATCAAGTGGCCACCAAGACAGTCCTCTGAAAACATTTGGGTGCTGTCTCATACTTGGGCTAGCCTTGCAAGTCAAGCAATAATAGTTTTGTAAATTAACACTTTAAAGCCACTTTGTGATTCTCCATTGCCTTTTGCCATAAGCAGAAAGAGCTCCTTGAGTCCATCTAGTGCATTGACCACAGCGTCATTTGACCGTGGGAATCTTCTCTTCCAGTTCATTTAATGTTTATATTTTTGCTGGTTATTACTAGATCTATATCTATCTATAGAATGTTTCCATGACCATGTAAGAACTTAAATATTATTAAAATTAGTGGTTAAGAATGGCAAGAATCCTGAATCTCAAAATCAATAACCCATTTTAATTTTTGAAAAAATATAATCTCACATTAATTAATTTCCCCTTTGTGAAACTGCTTTTATGCTCAAGTTAAGGACAGTGTAAAATATGTGGAATTAGACTGAAACTTTTGGCAGTAACTCCTACTTAAAAGGTGTAATTTGACCCTGAAACAAATTGCCTTCCCCAAAACTGTATGTAAGCTTTTCATGCACACATCCAGTACATTGTTTGAGCTGTAAGTTCAGGATAATTAAATATTTTTAGAGAAAATGTAATGTAGAAAATAAAACTTCTACAGTTGTGATGATTTGGCTGTTACCCTCACCCCCACACTTAGGAAGATCACCCAGACTAGAATCAGTGGCTGGAAATTAAAGAATGAAGCTATATTTACAGCTTAGCACAATATACAAGCAGTTATTTACAATGTATGCAGCTATAGTGAGAAATATACAAGTTAAAAAGTTAATACAGAAACACAACACCCCTCCCAGAGACCAGAGTCCCCAGGAGGGGCTCCCAACCACCCTGCCTCCTCCTTTCCACCCCTTTACATTATTCCAGATTTTGCCTTATGTTCACAGTGATTTTGGAGAATTGGCTTGGGGGTGAGGAAGCAAACGGATTAGTTAGAGAGCAAGTTAGGGAGAGAAGTGCAGCCACAGCGCAACTGTGTTATCTACATGTATGTTCTTGCTTTTATACATCTCAGAAAGCCTATGAGTGAAGCAGACATCGCCATTGTTTCTTTTTCACTGCCTATAATCTAATTCCTCTCACTAAAATATCCAAGCTGGGCTCAAACTAGCACAATTCACCCTGTATATTTCACTCAAACTTACTGAGAGATATCTATTTAATTTAAACAATATTTATAATAACAAATATTAAAAGTTCACTTCACACTTTGTTCTGATTATCTCAGATATAGGTGATTCAAAAGCTCAGAAAACAGGAAATAGTTTGTCTCCTCACAGATGAGATGACAACAGGGACTTTCAGGTGACATTGGGTTTGTGATCATGTACTGCAGATTCTCTTGTAGAATGTGTCTTACTGGGTCATCATGGTACCTAGAACTGAAGACTTCTAACAACTTATATTATACACTCTGGATTTAAACTCTTTCAGCTAAAGTTAGATTTCTCTGTGGAATGTACTGGATTTTACCATTCTCCATTACACAATGTGACCGGTAGGACAAGGGAGGTTATTCTTCCCCTGTACTCAACACTGGTCAGGCCACACCTTGAGTACTGTGTCCAGCTCTGGGCCCCTCAATTCAAGAAAGATGTTGAGGTGCTGGAACATGTCCAGAGAAGGGCAACAAAGCTGGTGAGGGGCCTGGAGCACAAATCCTATGAGGAGAGGTTGAGGGAGCTGGGCCTGTTTAGACTGGAGAAGAGGAGGCTCAGGGGTGATCCCATTACTGTCTACAACTACCTGAAGGGGCATTGTAGCCAGGTGGGAGGTGGCCTCTTCTCCCAGGCAACCAGCAATAGAACAAGGGGACACGGTCTCAAGTTGTGCCAGGGTAGGTATAGGCTGGATATTAGGAGGAAGTTCTTCACAGAGAGAGTGATTTGCCATGGGAATGGGCTGCCCAGGGAGGTGGTGGAGGCACCGTCCCTGGACGTGTTCAAGAAAAGACTGGATGAGGCACTTAGTGCCATGGTCTAGTTGACTGGCTAGGGCTGGGTGATAGGTTGGACTGGATGATCTTGGAGGTCTCTTCCAATCTGGTTGATTCTATGATTCTATGATTCTATGTGTGAACAGGACCTTCAGCAGATACCACCCTTCAAACAGGTTTCCCTTTCCTGAAAGAAAATACTCAACCAGTTTTTCTTAGAATCATAGAATCAGCTAAGTTGGAAGAGACCTTCAAGATCATCCAGTCCAACGTAGCACCCAGCCCTAGCCAGTCAGCTAGACCATGGCACTAAGTGACTCATCCAGTCTTTTCTTGAACACCTCCAGGAAGCGTGACTCCACCACCTCCCTGGGCAGCCCATTCCAATGGCAAATCACTCTCTCTGTCAAGGACTTCCTCTTCACATCCAGTCTGTACAACCTCTGGCACAACTTGAGACTATATCCCCTCATGCTGTTGTTAGATGACTGGGAGAAGAGATCAACTCTCACCTGGCTACATCTTCCCTTCAGGTAGTTCTAGACAGCCATGGGGTCATCCCTGAGCCTCCTCTTCTTCAGGTTAAACAACCCCATCTCCCTCAGCCTCTCCTCATAGGGTTTGTGTTCCAGGCCTTTCACCAGCCTCATCATCTTTCTATGGACACATTCCAGCACCTCAACATCTCTCTTGAATTGAGGAACGCAGAACTGCACACAGTACTCAAGGTGTGACCTGACCACTGTTGAGTACAGGAGAAGAATAACCTAGATTGTCCTACTGGCCACACTGTTCCTGATGCAGGCCAGGATGCCATTGGCTCTCTTGGACACCTGGGCACACTGCTGCCTCATCTTCAGCCTACTATCTATCAGTACCCCCAGATCCCAGCCACTCTGTCCCCAGCCTATAGTACTGTTTGGGATTGTTGTGGCCAAAGTGCAGAATCCTGCACTTGGCCTTGTTAAATCTCATCCCATTGGCCTCTGCCCACCTATTCAGGCTGCCTAGGTCCCTCTGCAGGGCTCTCCTACCTTCCAACAGCTCCACACCTGCTCCTAGCTTGGTGTCATCTGCAAACTTGCTGATGATGGACTCAATCCTCTTGTCCAGATCATCAATAAAGATGTTGAACAGGACTGGGCCCAGCACTGATCCTTGGGGAACACCACTAGTGACTGGCTGCCAACTGGATGTGACACCATCCACCACCACTTTCTGGGCCTGGCCTTCCAGCCAGTTCTTGACTCATATCAGAGTCAATCTGTCCAAGCCATGAACTGCCAGCTTTGCCAGGAGCTTGCTGTGGCAGACGGTGTCAAAGGCTTTGCTGAAGTCCAGGTAGACTACATCCACAGCCTGCCCCACGTTCACCAGTCGGGTAACCTGATCATGAAAGGAGATCAGGTTGGTGAGACAGAACCTATGCTTTCTAAACCCATGCTGTCTGGGCCTGATCCCTTGGATGTCCTGAAGGTGCTTTGTGATAGCACTCAACATGACCTGTTCCATACCCTTGTCTGACACTGAAGTCAGTAGTTTTCTGGTTCCTCCTTTCAACCCTTCTTGTGAATGGGTATCACATTGGCCAGCTTCCAGTCTTTGAGGACCTCTCAAGTGAGCCAGGACTATTGATAAATGATGGAGAGTGGCTTGGCCAGCTCATCTGCCAGCTCTCTCAGAACCCTAGGGTGGATCCCATCCAGTCCCATGGACTTGTGAGGATCCAAGTGTCTCAGCAGGTCCCTTACTTCTTCCTCATGGATTAGAGACGGACTATATTGGGCCCTGACTCCATCTGCCACTGTCTCATTGTTGAAGATTGAGGCAAAGAAGGTGTTAAGCACCTCTGCCTTTTCCTCATCCTTTGTCACTATATTCCCCTCTCTATCTAATAAGAACTGGAGGTTGTCCTTGGCCCTTCTCTTGCCATTAATATATTTATAGAAATATTTTTTATTTTCCTTAACAGCCATGGCCAGCTTAGGTTCTTAATGGGCTTTTGCCTTTCTAATTTTTTTCCTCCAAGACCTATCAACATCCTTGAACTCTTCCTGGCATACGTCTCCTTTTTTCCAAAGGTGATATACTCTATTTTTTTATCTTTAATTCCTTTAGCAGCTCCTTGCTCATCCAGTCTGGCTGCCTCCCTTGTCAGCTCGTCTTCTGACACAATGGCACAGCTGTTCCTGTGCCTTCAAGAGATCTTACTTGAAGTAGGTCCAACCTTCCTGGAACCCTTTGTTTTTAAGGGCTATTTCCTAAGGAACTTTCCAAATTATTTCCTTAAATAGGCTGAAGTCTGACCTTCAGAAGTCCAGTGTGGAGGTTCTGTTGATATCCCTTCTGGTTTCTCCATATGTTGAAAACTCTATAATTTCGAGGTCACTGGACCCCAGGCAGCCTCCCACCACCACATCCTCAACCAGCCCCTCTCTATTTGTGAGCAGCAGGTCAAGCAGAGCTGCCCCCATGGTAGGCTCATGTAACAGCTTGTCATGGAGGGCCTGTAGGCCTGAAAAGAGGCTTGCTTAAGCCTTGTCTTGCCTGGAATTATTTTTCTGCCAGGACCCCTGTTTGTAAACAGACTGTGTAAGCCCACACACACCCAGCTCATGTCTCCCTGGGGTAAACCCATGTGATCCCCATATTTGGGAAAGTCCAGGCAAGAGCCTTCTGCCTATTATGGTAAGGTTTGGCTTACTGCCAACCTGATTGGTCATTCTAGTGGCCAAAAGGCCCATTAATCTCATCCCACATTCAATAAATGGGGGTGCACAGGCAAACAACATGCACAGCTCAGCTCAGACTCATCTGCATGACTCAGACACGTGCTCTGACCCTCACTTGCAGTGCTCAGCCACTCAGACCCTCAGGCATAGATCCTGCATTTCCTTTACCTAAGGAGCTCAGACTCCCAGCAGCCGCACACACTTTGCATGCCCGCTGCCTACCATTGCCTGGTAAGTGCTGTTGCCGCTGAGATACCAGGAAGCAGATTTCGGATTGTCTGCACACACACATTGCCTGAAGCCATGAAGAACTGTGCCAGAGACAACATGATATTCTCTTCCTGTGATACCTAAAATCCTGCCATCTGATAATTCCTGGACACAGCATCCAGCAGGAGCCAGAAGCACCAAAGGCAGAGATTGTCCCTCACCAGGAGAACAAAGGTTAGAGAAAACCTATTTCCCCAGAAACTGGGAAGATTTATCCTTTCCCCACAAGCCAGGAAGATTCCAGCCTCAGAGTCCACAGGCAGAGACCCTGGAGAAGTGTGGACATCAGACATAGGCTGTGATGCAGCCTCAGCAGATGATTAATAATTAATAAGAATTGTGAGTAAAAGCTTTAATACCTCTGTAATATAAGTAATCTCTGCCATAGAGCAGAAAGAGTTTCAGCCCACTCTGCTGGGCAAATGGCATAAAGATCCCAAACAGCATTAAGCCGTGGGGAAAACCCCTCTCTGTGTTTATAGTTTGAATGTTTGCTAGTTAAATAACAAATTCCCTGTACATATTTTATCCAAAATTATTTTCATAACCGTGTACTGAACTATGATATAATATACAGTGGTTGGAGCTGGTGAGAGTTCAGAATATTGAATTTAATAAATTTATATTTTTATATAAAATTTATATCACCCCAATTAATTTCTCTCCTCTGCCAAATAGGCATAGGTATTGAGAACTCCCCTCTGAAACACAGCTGGGATAAGAAATTGTCTTCCACACACTCTATAAACCTTCGAGATTGCATCTTCTCTGCAGTATTGAAGTCCTAGCAGATGTCTGGTAGGTTAAAGTCGCCCACCAGAAAAAGGGCAGGTGATCTTGAGGCAGCCTCCAGTCACTTAAAGACTAATAAATCAACCTCTTCTTCCTGATTAGGTGGTCTATAACAGACTCCAACCAGGATATCAGTCTTGTTGGCCTTCCCCTTAATTCTCACCCATAAAGACTCAACTTGATCATCCTTAATTTCTGCCTCCATGACATCCAGAACATCCTAAATATACAGAGCCACTCCTCCACCTCTTCTCCCTTTCCTGTCTCTCCTGAAGAGTCTGTAGCCATTGATTACAGCACTCCAATCATGCCAGTTATCTCACCACATTTCTGTGATGGCAACAACTTCATAGTTTTCCTCCAGCACCAAGGCTTCCAGCTCCTCTTGTTTGTTACCCATACTCCATGCATTAGTATACATGCACTTCAGCTGGGCTGATGATTTTACCCCTATCTCTAGCCCACCATCCTCAGTTTCCTTTGGTTTATCTCTAGTGCTGTCGTGTTTAATCTCCTCCCCTTCCACTCTAGTTTAAAGCCCTCTCAACAAGTCCAGGCAGCTCATGTGCCAGGGTCCTTCTCCCGCTCTGTGTCAGTTGTACTCCATCTGTTGCTTGCAGACCTGTGGCAGTGTAAAGTTCCCCAAGATCAAATCTTAAGACATTCTTTTCATGTACAACAGGAAATTTTTCACCATCCACTGTTTAGACCAAATCTGATTGTTCAGGTCCTGCTGTTTTTACTGAACCTCTACTATTTACCAACCAGGTAGCTTGTGATAAATGTTTGTCCCCATTTTTCAAAGTTCCACTCCCATGGCTTTTAGGGTGCTTTTCAGCAAACCGTTGTAACGTTCAATCTTCCCTGAAGCTGGTGCATAGTAGGGTCTCCATATGATCTGTCGCTCCAAGTCAAGAATGGTGTTACATGCAGTAGCATGTGGAACTGGATAGGTTTCCAGCCACCAGGTGCTGGCCTCTACCATCATTAGTACATACTGCTCATCAGAATGAGAATGAGGTAAATTGATTTAGTCAATCTGCCAGGCTTCACCATACTTTCACCATCACTCAGCATACCATAAGGGCTTGATTCGCTTAGTCTACTTAACAGCAGCACAAGTGTCACTGTCATGGATGACTTGGGTGATATTATCCATGGATAAGTCAATTGACCTATCATGTGCTCGTCAGTATGTTGCATCTCTGCCTTGGTGTCCAGATGAACCATAGGCCCACCAAGCTAAGAACAGTTCATCTCAGTGTTTCCAATCAAGGTCAAGATGAGAGTTTGTATCAACTTGAGAAATTTTAGCAGCCTGATCTGCCTGCTGGATGTATTGGTATTCTTCTATAGCTCTGCTTTTAGGCATGTGCGTCTGTGACTTCTGCCCAGTTGGTGATCACTTCCACCAGATCAGGACGATCAAAATTACACACTTGTGCTCGTTGGGTTATCAAATCCATCCATTTAGACCAGGTTGCCTCTGTGGCATGATGCGTTGATGAATATTTGCTTTTGAACATCCAGTTTAGAACTGGCAATCTAGGAGCTAAAAGCAATTGTGACTGAGTTCCAAACAGCTGCTTTCACTCCTTCATAGGCTGGTAATATCACTGTCTCTGTTGGAGTGTAATTTGCCTATGAAACTTTGTAGGTATGACCTCAGAAACCAAGTGGATGACCACATGTCTCATTTGAATCTCTCTGCCAGAGACTACAAATTGGACCATTGTCACTCACAGATATATCAAGAATGTTTTTAATGTCTGGACCAGATGGTACAGGTCCCAAGGCCTCTGCATGGACTACTTCTCACTTGATCTGACCAAAGGCTGATTGTTGTTCAGGTCCCCACTCAAAATTGTTTCTCTTACGAGTCACATCATGCAGAGGTTTGACAGTTTGACTGAATCCAGGAATGTGTAGCCTACAAAATCCCACTGCACCCAAGAAAGAGAGAGTGTCCTTCTTATTGGTGGGAACTGCCCTGATGGAGACTTTATTGATCACATCCTGAGGAATGTAACGGTGACCACCCTGCCACCACACTCCCAGAAACTGCATTTCTCTGGCAGGTCCTTTGACCTTGTTTCTCTTCATGGCAAAACCTGCTTGCAACAGAAAGTCAATGATTTTGTTACTTGTGCTAGTTTGAAGCAAGCTAGAATGTTTTGGTAACAGAACTAGATAACGGGCAGTGAAATGAAAAACAATTCATGTCAACTTCTCTCACAGTTACGCTGAGAACTCTGGGAAGAAGAAAGACTTTTTCTCCATTTTGTTTCTCACTCTTGCTTTTGCCTTAGACCTGGTCACATCTCATTAACCCTGCTCCTACTAACCTTGCTCCCTAACCTCTTGGCTGCACCTCTCTTCTTCCTGAGAACTGGGGTAAGGTTGAGAGGGCCGGGGGGGAGGTGTTGGGGTGGTTTGAGAGCCCCTCCTGGGGACTCAGGTTTCTGGGAGGGGAGTTGTGCTTTTGTATTGTTTATCCTTTGTATATTTCTGTATATAATTGTATATAACTGTATATATTGTAAATAGCTGCATGTAAATTCTGCTAGCTGTAAATAAATTGCTTCATCTATATTCCCAGGGTCCGTCTGAGTTAGCTGGGGCAAATACAAAGTGTGGGAGGGGCGGGGTAACCCCCAAACCATCACATTACTTTTCTTGGAGGCTTCCTCAGCAGTTTGGCCCCAAAAAATTATCTCGTTGATGAATTGTAAATGGATGACTAAGTGATAGGTTAATGAATTGTGATTCCACCCCTGAGGCAAACGATTAAACTGGATTCCTCTCCAGGTGAATGCAAATGGAGGCCTGCACTCCTTTGCTGTGGGAATAGAGAAGAAAGCATTAGCAATGTCTATGATAGCATACCATTTAGCCTTCTTTGATTCCAGCTCATACTGGAATTCTGGCATGTCCAGCAGAGCTGAGCTCATGAGTGGAGTCACCTCATTGAGGGCAAGGAAGTCTACTGTGAGATGCCAGTCTCTGTTAGGCTTATACACAGGCCAAATTGGACTGTTGAAAGGTGAATGAGCTTTCTCGATGACAGCCTGACTCTCCAGATGATGAATCAGCTCATAAATGGGCTGAGTCCTGGTTAGTTCTGTACTGCCTGTTGTGTACAGTTTTAGTAGCAATCGGCAGTTTCAGATCCTCTATGTCATGGTGTCCCACAACTCCAGATTCATCTGAAAGTTCAGGTCTAATAGACAATTTCAATTTACCATCCGCAACTTCTACAGATGCTATTCCAAAAGCCGGTTTGTGACCCTTAGGATCTTTGAAACAACCTTGTCTCAAAAAGTCAGTTCCCAAAATGCAAGGCACATCAGGACCAGTTACAATAGTATGTTTCTTCCACTCTCTACCAGCTAAACTTAGTTCTGCCTGAAACTTAGTTGACTCTTGAGATCCACCAGTGATTCCAAAAATAGATATGGACTCTGTCCCTTTGCAATTTGATGTCAATAAAGTACACTGAGCACCTGTGTCAACTAAAGCCCTGTCTTTCTAAACTTTTGAACTGCCAGGCCACCTAATGAATACATTCCAATAGATTCGGTTCTCTCCACTATCCCTTTCCTCCTCCTTGATGGAATCAGGGCATCCCTAATGCTCAACCTGGCATATTGGGTGTACACAATGATTGGTGTTGTTGTGAGAGAAGTTGCAACTGTTGGAATAATTGCAGTTGCTCTCGGGAGCTGAAGAAATGACAGCTACTTTTCTGGCATTGCTGCTTCTGTTTCTGCCACTCTGCAGTTCCCTGGCTCTCTTTGGAAGAGCTGAAGTAGGTTGACCATCCCACTTGTTCATGTTCTCACCAAATTGGTCATGCAGGATTATCCACAGTGACACATGTGATTGCTGATATCTAGGTGCAGTTTGTCTCCTGGGCTGGAATTGCCTTGCAGGAGGTGGTTGTGTGTTCCTGATGGCAGAAACATGCACCCATTCAGATGATGCAGGAATGGTATCCTTTACTAGATTGGAAATTGAGGTTTTAAGATCCTCCTTCAGTTCTTTCATGCTATCTTTATTGTCATCCGTTATGCCAACTTAGTGCCATCTTTTATCTCCTTTATCTTGGTACCCAGATTTTTTATGGCAGAGACTAGGGCAGAACACAACAAGTTGTCTTCTATCTGCCTGAGCTGGTCAGTGAATTCACCAACAATTTGAGACCTTCCATTATCATTCTTTGATAGAAACCTGATAGCCAAGATGTTAGCATAGGATGAAGGAGCAAGCTTAGTAAGCTTCTTTGTGAGACTATTCCAAGAGGAATGTCATCAGGCTCATGGATACCATGATCTCTATAAAATACTTCCTTCACAGCTAACTCCTTCAGAAGCTTAATTCCCTGCTCACTTGTTTTCCGCTTCTTAGCTGCCCATGGCAAATCATCTCAAGAATATTACATAGCCACATCCAACAGAAGACGTGTCCACAAATTAATCTTACTGATGGGACTTGCTAGGTATTTGTCTACTCCACTCTCCTTGGTGAGTGGCCCTAGCTGCTTGGCAGACTTGTCTCTCCCACCTGTAGGGCATTTGCTCCAATAGTATGGCATCTCACCAGCCAGTTTAGGATTGTGTCTCCTGATTCTCTTGCATATTCCTTTTTAACTTCCCTGACCTCTTTGATGTGACCATTAGAATCCTGGATGTCAACCTCCTCCTCTGTTTGTCTTGGATGTTCTTGGCCTAGAAACAGAACTTTCCTAAGAGGACTCTTAAACTACTCAACGCCATCCTCTTTCTTGGCAGTCAATTTACAGAGCTTTTCCTGTCAGAATATTGAGATCTGAGTATGTTGGCTATGTCTTTAGGGATGTGTTTCTGCTTTTCCTCCTCTTGTGTACTAGAGGCCCCCTCCCCTGAATCCTTTATTGATTCTACCAAATGCTTTGTCTCAACCTGTGTCTTCACTGAGGCCCGAAAAATTGGAGCTGAGAAGTATTTAGAAGTGTCTTCTAGCTGGTCAAAATTATTGAGGGACTGACCTGATGCCTGTGAATTTGACTCTAGTTTAGGGTTAGAGGTTTCTGTTGCCTGATGATTTGAACTAGGTGAAGAAACAGCAGAGACTTGAACAGCTGGACCTGTTCTTTGGCTGCCTGTCATGTTATTGTCAACAACCTAGACTTCAGCAGTTGTCCCAGAATCTGTGGGAAGAGGCGAAGCAGTGGACACAGTGGTCCTTCATTGCTTTTTCCTTGAACCAACATTGTTTTCATTTTTTTATGGCTTATTTCAGACACTCTTTGGAAGGATGCTCGTATCTTTTTCTGTTTTCTTAAGAGAGCTACATTGGAATTTATGTTCCACAATACCAGAATTAGGGCTAAAACTAGAATTATTAGGGCTATATTCATACATGATAAATATACCGCTGTGTTATGTGTGTAAAGTTCACTACAGGGATTTGATAACTCCATATTAGGGAGAATTTCTTGCATTAAAGCTGTTGAATAAATTCCAGCATGTATATTATTTTTTGACAATAAAATCAGATTTTATAACAGCATCAGTAATAGTAAAGCCTACCCAGCCTAGAAGATAGTCTCCAAAATTAAAGGACATTCCTTTAACTTTCCTCCACAGTAAACTAAAGAGAAGGGAACCTAGCTGGGCAACTATGTATCTATGAAGCCACCATATAAAAATTGGTCAGGTAACTGAAGAAACATGTAAAATAGCTTCAATAGTTTCATCTCCATTTCCAGACTTAGTTAACAATCAATCAGTTTTAGTTAGCCTCACAGTGGGTGCCAAAATAAAAATGTGATGGTTTGGGTGTTACCCACCCCTCCACACTTAGGAAGATCACCCAGACTAGACTCAGTAGCTGGAAATTAAAGAATGAAGCTATATTTACAGCTTAGCACAATAAACAAGCAGTTATTTACAATGTATATCGCTATAGACAGAAATATACAAGTTAAAAAGGTAATGCAAAACCACAACACCCCTCCCAGAGACCAGAGTCCCCAGGAGGGGCTCCCAACCACCCTGCCACCTCCTTTCCACCCTTCTACATTATCCCAGACCTTGCCTTATGTTCAAGGTGAGTTTAGAGAATCAGCCAGGGGGATTAGGAAGCAAACGGATTAGTTAGAAAGCAAGTTAGGGAGAGAAGTGCAGCCACAGCGCAACTGTGTTTTCTACATGTATTTTCTTGCTTTTATACATCTCAGCCAGCCTATGAGTGAAGTAGACATCACCATTGTTTCCTTTTCACAGCCTATAATCAAATATCCCAGATATGCTCAAACTAGCACAATATATAAATGCAATTTATAATAATCTAATTTATAATATATATATAATTAGAATAAGCACTGTTATGTCCATTTGTTTTCCTTACTTTTCTAAGTCAGTGGGTGAGCAAGATATATAAAGAATTATAGTTTTTAAATAAAACCAGGCTATATGTGTGTGGTGGAGGGGCCATAGGCCTGAAATCAGAGGCCTCCCTATGCCTCTGCATGCCTGGACATGTTTTTCTGCCAGGACCCATGGTAGTAAACAAGTTGTGTAACACACACACACCCAACTCGTGTATCCTTGGGTGATCCCAAGCCCATGTGATCCCCATATTTGGGAGGGTCCAGGCAAACAGCTCTTACCTATTAAGGTAAGGTTTGGCTTACTGTCAACCTCATTGGTCACTTTGGATGGCAAATGGGCCACGAATCTTGGCCTACAGTCTATGAAGAGGGGTGCAAAGGTGCACCACATGTTCAGAGTGTTCAGACTCAGCTCAGCTCTCTGATCCACATCGTAGCATCCTGCTGCCTGACTTGCTTGCAAGGCCTAGACAGAGTCTGGCCCTCACCTGCATGCTTTCTGAGGCTCAGACCTCGTGCATTGATTTCAGTCCTCAGTTATCCTGCCTGCAAACCTTAGAAGCAGAGCACATTCAAGCCTGCACCTGATACATATATAGGGAGCTGATAGTCCCTAAGCCTAGAGCCAGCCATGCGTACTGGCTACCTATCTAGCATTTATCTATGGAGCACAGACTCCCAGCTTTAGCCTGGTAAGAAGGACCAGGATGGCAGACCTTTTAGATTGTCTGCAAACCCACACGAACAGCCTGCTAGCTGTACAGAAGACTGTGCCAGAAGTTGCACGGACATCCTTCTCCTGTTCCTGGAATCTTGCCAGCTGATCATCCCTGGACACGCATATCCAGAAGTAGCAGCGCCAAGGCAGAGATCACTTCACCAGGACGAAGGTTAGAGGAAACCTGTTTACCCCAGAGACTGGGAAGATTTATCATCCGTCCTCAAGCTGGGAAGATTCCAGCCCACAGAGTCTCCAGGCAGAGCCCCTGGAAGTCTGGATACTGGGCACAGGCTGAGACACAGCACCAGGAGGGTGATCAATAATTAATAGCAAGACTCATAAATAAAACTTCAATTCCTCTGTAATATAAGTTGCCTCTGCCTTAGAGCAGTCACAGTTTTTGACCCATCCTGCTGGGCAGACAGCATAGTTCTTAAGCGGCATTAAGACTGAGGGAAATCTCTCTTTGTCTATAGTTGATTATCTGACAGTTATTAAACAAATCCCTGTATATATATCATATCCTAGTTGTTTTCATAACTTTGCACAAAAGAACTAATCAGTGGTTGGGGGTGGCAAGAGTTTGTAAATATTATTTTAATAAATATTTTTTTATAAAAAATTAATACCACCTCAAATTGATTTCTCACCTCCCCCAGATAAGGGAGACAGAGAGAAACCCCCTCCGCAATGATGTGATGGTGTGGGCCAGGTGCCCTTAAGAAGACAACAAAGACACAGTCCTCCAAAAAGAGAGAGAGTCCCAGGGAATGGACTTAGTCATCTCAGCATATTGTTACATGGTTGTTATTATTTTCTATTTTCCAGCATCATAATTTATAAAGCAGTGCCTCGGTGATACCACTCTCTTCTCCTCCTTTCACTTGTCCTCTGTTTGGGAAGGGCACATGTCTTTACTTATCTCATGGTTTGTGAGAGACAGCTTCCAGCTGGCAGGGAATTTTGAGATGCATCATGAGGCCTGCTGAGGCCTTGTAGGCCTTAGCTGGGGAGGGCACTTTTGGCCTACTCTCAGTCTTGCTGAGGTTGAATGAGATGCAGGAGTCTAGAAGGTTTTAATCTGATAGACTTGGCCTACTTTGCAAATGTATTCATTCTGTCTGAATGCTTTCTGTACACACACAATCTTAAATATAATCTTCCTTTAAACTTCCAATCGATGAGCAGTGTTTTCATTTTTGCTTCTCAAAATAAGTAAATATCATTTCTGTCTTCCGGTGCTGGGTAGCTTGTGTGCCTAAACTGAGACAATACCCACACAGAAGTGATCTTTTACATCAATGTGTCTGTTATCAGTTATCTCCACTGGATACCTTTTTGCTATAAAAATTCTCCACACATTTATATATGAACAACTAATGGAATCTCTTTGGTGAGTGCTTAGTCAGATACCTCATAATTCAAGAAAATTATATGGGAAGATATTAAAGAAAATGTCAGTCAGAAAGGGCACTGAAGCATTCAAAGTAGCTCTTGCACATAAGTACTCAGACTCTGCAGAACCTCACTTTTGGGAAGATTTGGGAAAAATCTTGTAAACTCACTGCAAAGTGCTGGTGTTGTAGTCACAGCTATCAATAATATTTCTGTGACAGTTATCATCAAAAGAAAGTCAAAAAGCCAATTAGTAAAATCAAATTTACAAACATATTCTCAGCTCCAACTTACGTCCAATTACTTTGACAAAAAAATAAAGTAAGCCTAAAGTATGTGTAGGTAATATGTGAGTGATTAAAATAGTAACAATGTTTGATAACAGATGCTGAGTACTAGCAGAGAACCAAAATTCATAGTTATGAGGTTCATAACAAATTATCAAAAGATTCTTAGACTTTAATTTAGGTGAAAAGCTTTTCTTGCCATAACATGTAACTGTGATAAAGCTGGGAGACCTGTGAACACATCATGTGTTTTCTAATTCACCCTACTTCAAGGCAAGGAAAGCCTTGGTTTCATAAGTTCAGAAATACAGAAGGCCCTTTCTAAAGTAATCGGTCAGAAGACAATTGTAAACTAAAATCTGAGGCTGTTTGATTTCTTCATGGAACACATGACTGTTAAAAATCAGCACAGATTTACCAAGTAAAATCATACTTGAAAAACCTGATCACCTTTTGTAATAAGGTAATGTGTTACGTTGATGTCCTGGGTTAGGGTGTATCCCTCTCCCGGTAGAATGAAATCACTACAATACGGATTTTTGGAAAGTCGGGGGAAAAAAAAATGTATTTCTTATAGTTTAAGTATAACAGTATAAGGAGAATAAACTACTAGAGGAAATAAAATAACTTTAATAAAGATGGGGAAGGGGTCAATCGGTGGCAAAGCAGCAAAAGTAGCAGGAGCCAAAACAGCAGTGGGGAAAGATAGCAGTGGGAGCAGGTGTAGAGGCAGAAGCAGCAAGAGGAATGGACAAACTGTGCTTCCAGACTTACAGCTCTTGATGCTCCAATAAAATCACATTAACTTATCCATTGTTGCCGTTATATGGCCTATCCCTATAATGTTCACCTCTCCACTCACAGTTTCTATGTCTAAGTTTCTCTGTTCTGACTATTTTTATGTCTAAGCTAGAAAACTAGCTCAAATGGCCATAGCTGAGCAGTGGATGCTGTCTATCTCTACTCCCACAGTCTTCTCCTAGAGGAACTAATGTGTTATGAGCTAGACAAGGAGTCTGTGCAGTTGGTGGGAGCTCTCTGTGGCAGGCCATGCCCAGAAGGTGTCAGTAAACAGCTCTTTTTCAAATTAGCAATCTGTCTGAAGTAGAATGACTAACGGATCAATATTGGGCCCAACACTGTTCACTACCTTCATAAATGGTCTGGATGATGGGATCAAATGCACACTGATGAAGTTTACTGATGATACCAAACTGAGTAGGAGGGTAGACACTTCAAAAAGTGAAAACTGTTCTGCAGTAATATATGGATAGGCTGGAAGAGTGCAGTAACAAATATATGCACTAAGAAATATATGAAGCTCAGCAAGGACAAATGTAAGGTCTTGCACATAAGAAAACATAATCCAGGAGTGCAGGTCTGGGGCAAAATTAAACAAAGGATCAACATCTTGCCCACAGCACATGGTTAAAAGATAAGTTGAAAAGAAGCATTCCTGCTGGGACTTCCTTAGAAAAGCTTACTTCATGCCAAGACTGTACTTTGAAATCAGTTTTCCACCCACTGCTCAGTTCTGCTGACTCTGGAGAAATACTTCATAAGATTTCTGCCTCTTTGGTGGTCAGAAGATCCCATTTTACTGATCAATCTCATTTTATGTTTTCCAATCTCACTCTACCAGACTTTCAAGTTTTGAAATTTTGTGGTGTTTTTGTTTATTTGTTGATTGGTGTTTCTGGTTTTTTTTTTGTTTTTTTTTTTTTTTTTTTTTTTTTTTTTTTTGTTGGTTTTTTTTGGGTTTGGTTGGGTGGGTGGGTGGTTTTTTTTGTTTTGTTTTGTTTTTTTTTAACACCAGTGGTTAACTGGGAAGGGAAGGAATGAATGTACCTAAATGACTGCATGAAATAAAATTCCTTCAATAGCCACAATTGTCAGTTCTGGAAATCTTACATGATTATAAGGATTCTCAGAGCTGCAACCTTCTGTTAGATAAATATATGCAAATAATCATTGGACTGAATCTTTATTCCTATTTTTTTCATTTGTTACACTTCCTCTGTTGATTTACTTTACAAGAAGAAAAATCTGTTTACACTTAAATAATTATCATTGCCTTTTCTTAATTCACTGATCTTATTCTTCATATGGTCTAAAATTTATTTACTACGGTAATTGCTCGGGTTTTAAAACGTTATTTCAAATAAGCTTTCTTGAAAATAGTAACAATAATGTTATTATAAGTTTCACAATATTTTATTTGAACTCCTGGTTCATATGCATTTTGCATTGTATGTTATCCAGCTCACAAGTAGGTTATTGTTTTGTAAAACAACATGATTATACCATTGTTACTTCATTAGATATTCATAAGGATTTTAACACTTCTCTAATATTCTGTATAGAAGAAGTCCATGCTACATAGAAGTGGATTTTGTAACTGCAATTTATTATGTCATCAGCCATTCCCTAAGAAGATATTATGGATTTATTCTGAAGGGGTTTTAAAATGTTGTTAATGTATATATGATTTTAAAATTACTTTTCTTTCCATTTTTAATAGTATATGTGATGCATGATACCAAAAATAATCTTACAATTTACATCACTAAGTGTAAAAAATGCTGACATTAACTATATCAGATATAAAATCCAAGTGAGCCAAGTAATTCTAAAGATGTGTTATTTGAAAAAAAAAAAAAAAAATCAGTATATAGATCTCAGTGCCAGAGGCTGTCCAAGACATTATGGTACTGCTCTTCTGTGACAACAGCTGTATCATGATTATCATTAGACTAGGAAGATAAAAACTAGAAGAAATATTGAGAAGTTTTGGCTATTATCTGATTTTTTTTTTGTTGTTATAAGAAATATCCAAAGCATTCAGGAAAAGAATTTTACCACAGTTGTAGAGAATGTAGATTTCTGGATTCTAATAATATCATGAACTGTCTAGTCCTGCTAATAAATAAATAGAGATCTGTTGTGGAGGCAGGGAATTAATGTGGCTGAGTCAGGAATTTTATACAAAAATAGAGTTATTTTATTTTCCCAAAAGCCCACCCCCCAAAACTATATACAGAAATTAATTTAGTTTAATTACCAGATTCAGTTCCTTGAGAATATCTACAGGATGCCATAGATAATCTCACTGTTTTGAAGTCAGAAGTTGGAAAAGGCTTGAACTATTAACTGAATAGCATTTCCTACTTAATAATAAAGCTGAGCCAAAATAACTCACGGTCAGGCTGACCTGGTCCCGCGGCCTGTCCCTCTCGTTCTCTTTCAGAAGCTGCAGGAGGGTCATTAAGAGGTATTCAGGTCTGCACAAAGGACGGTAATGGCTGTAGCAGTCCTTTGGAGTGCTGGACTCTTTCTGTATCCAGGCCAGGCAAGAGCGGGGAGAGCTCTCAGGCAGGTACAAATGCTCAGGCAGGAAGAACTCCAAGGTGGAGTGGATTGTGAATGTGTAATGACAGGCAGGAAGAAGTTGCATAGCAGTAAAGACCAGAAATTATGAGGAAATGAGTTACTTTATGAAGTGGGAATTTTAAAAGACCAATACCATCTTCACAGATGAAAGAGTACATGTCATCAATGATGGAACTAGACAAATAGCCTTATTCACAAAGGTATATGTGAAGGATTATGTAAAATTAATAATATATCTTAATTTTTATATCCAGGCAATGACTGTTAATAACTATGAAAACTGTTTATCAACATTTAAACTTTCCAGAAACTTATTCACAGGTTCAAAAAATACACAGGTTGGATATTCACCCTCCCTGGAAAGAATTGGCAACTAAATCTAGTTGAGAGACTTCCCTGCACATGACTGAGGGATTGAAGTGGATGATCTCTGAGGTCTCTTCCAATCTAAATCTTTCTATAAAATCAAAGAATGGCAGGAGGTGGAGAGGACCTCAGGAGATCACTGACATCAACCCAAATCAAGAGTTGTGCTAGATAATAGCTTACAGAGGTCTTTGATCCTGCCTCATTCCAGTGATGTTTGTGGAAAAATTTGTGCTCTGGTGTTCAAAATATCATTTCACTGTTTTTTTTTAGGAGGGTTTTTTTCTCCCTCACCTCCCTCTCTTCAAGCTAGGGTCTGGAAGGAAGAGGATTGTGAAGGCAGTGCTGTTATTTGGGATAAATTATCCCATTTACTCCCATATTTACTTGCAGAGCCAGCAGCTGGAGATGTCCTGATCCCTTCAAAATCCAGAACGTGGGGTACTTTGGCAGGGATCTCTCCTTTCTCCTCCCTTGAAGGTCTCCAACTACATCAAGCCTTGGAAAAGAGAATGAATTTTGAAGGCCTTTGAGGAAGTTGTTTTGCTATGAAAGAAGTTCAAGTTCTTGTGATCTGTGTGCACAAGGATTCCTGTCCTGGAATGGGTTCCTCAGACCCTTGTGGCAGGCGGCCCTGTTGTCTTAGTGCTCTCACACTCCTTTCCAAGATGCTCCAAGGGGGCTTGTTTTGGTTTAAGGAGAAGAGGACAAGAAGGTAGGAGTTTCCTTTCTGCTTGCCAAGGCAGGAGGCAAGACTCTTCTGAAGCTACTGCCAAGCTCTATTACCCTCAAGTGCTTCTTGTCATCACCTGCTATTACCAGACATTTGATGAACTTCCCCAGTGGCTCGTGTCAGACTGAAGTGTCCATGCTCCTTCTAGAATCTGCTGCTCACATGCTGCATCCCAAATGTTGAGGGCATGGGAGACATTTTCAGAGCATCTCAGGCTGGAGCTGTAAACTCTTAGAATACAATCCTCACTATCAATACAGACTAGGGGAGGAGATGGTAGAAAGCAGCCCTGAGGAAAAGGATGTGGGAGTGCTGATGGACAAGAGTAGGCAGTGTGAGCTTGCAGCCGGGAAGGCCTAGGCTGCATCCAAAGAAGTGTGGCCAGCAGCGGATCCAGAGAGGTGATTCTACCACTTTACTCTGCTCTGGTGAGACCTCACCTGGAATACTGTGTCCAGCTATGGAGTTCTCAACATAGGAGACATAGACCTGGTGGAGTGGGTCCAGAGGAGGGTCACAAAAGTGGTCTGGGGGGTGGAGCACCTCTGCTACAAAACCAGGCTAAGGGTGCTGGGGATATTCAGCCTGAAGAAGAGAGGGCTTCAGGGAGGCCGGATAGCAGCCTGCCAGTAGCTGAAGGGGCTACAAGAGGGCTGCAAGAGAGGCTGCTTGCAAAGGCCTACAGTGACAGGACAAGGGCAGTGGCTTCAGTCTGGAGAAGATCAGATTGAGATTGGATGTTTTGAACAAGATCTGCTCTATGACAGTGATACAACACTGCAACAGGTTGTCCAGGGAGGTGTTCGAGGCTCCATCCATGGAGATATTCCATATCAGGCTCCACAGAGCAACCTGCTTTTGTGGAGGATGTCCCTGATGACTGCAGGAGGATAAATTGGATGACTCTTGAAGGTCCTTTCTAGCCCAGCCCATTTTATGATTCTACAGTACTCCATTAAATCCTGGCTCAGCTGCAGCTGGGGAACATGGACTGCCTCTCAACAAGGGAAGGTGAGAAGCTGGTTGGACTGGGACAGCCAAAGATGTGGACTTCAATTATGCAGTTCTGTCTCACCCAGGAGTAGCAGAAATTGCTGTTAATGGCCAGTTGAAAATTTTGAGACCACTGGTGCCACTTCTGGTGGGCTCCCATTCAGGTTAGAGTTCTTTGTGGAGTTCATTGGAGTGTGTCCAGGTAAGAGCAGTGATGCTGCTGATGAGTCTGGAGAAAAGGGCTGGGAAGGAGCAGTGGAGGGAACTGGGGGGCACTTAGCCTGGAGAAGAGGAGCCTGAGGGGAGACCTCATTGTTCTCTACAACTCCCTGAAAGGAGGTTGGAGTGAGTTGGGGGCTTGGTCTTTTTTCTCAAGAAACAAGCCATAGGATCAGGCAACCAGCAACAGAATGAGGGGACACAGTCTCAAGTTGTGCCAGGGTAGGTCTAGGCTGGATGTTAGGAGGGAGTTGTTGTCAAAGAGAGTAATTTGCATTGGAATGGGCTGCCCAGGGAGGTAGTGGAGTCGCCATCCCTGGAGGTGTTAAAGACTGAATGGGGTACTTAGTGCCATGGTCTAGTTGACTGGATAGGTCTGGGTGATAGGTTGGACTTGCTGATCTTGGAGGTCTCTTCCACCCTGGTTGGTTCTATGATTCCATTTATACACACAGGGGACAAGCAAAATTAGATCACTTCTTAAAGTGGCAAATTCAATTATACTGGAAGAGGCTTTTAAGTATTTGTTCACAAAAGTTATTATTACCCAACTTGCAGGCAGGATGTCTTGCAATGTGCATGGTCTCAGTATAGTGTCACACTGGGGGCTACACAAGGCAACCATGTGCAGGCATCTGGAGCCTGTTCCTGGTAAGCTCTCCAGGCAAATTTGGGATACAAAATGAGGTAGCATCAGCCTTGTGCTACCTGCTCATCCCTTTTATCAATATCTAGCCCAAGACTAATGGGGCACTGGACATCCATTAGCCAATTGGAATGACATTTGCCAGGCCTCACAATATTAGGCAAAGACAGGGCTTTTGCCCTCCTCTCCCAAGATTACTTCCCCAGCACAGAAGGAGGGGGTGCAGGGGAACATGTTTGGACATGGATAAGCCCATGTTTGCCTCATCAAGCCTACCACCAGAGCACATATACCATTTGTATCATTAAGAATGTGTGATGGGTTAGAGTGGATCCCTCTCCCAATAATGTATTATAAACCTGTCCCTGAGACAATAAATTCAGTACAACTCAGAATTTGGAAAATCAGAATAGTGAAATTGTATTTTTATGGTTTAAATTAAATGTAACAGTATAGACATAATAAACTATTATAGAATGTAGTTACATTAAAGAAGATGGGAATGAGGACAAGTGATGTCAAAGCAGAAAAGCAGCAGCCAAAACAGCAGCAGAGGAAGATAGCAGAAGCAGCAAAGGGGAAGCTGTGCTTCCAGACATAAAAGTTTTGGTGCTTCAATGAAATTATATTAACTTATCCATTTTTGCCATTTTATGGCCTATACTTGGAATGTTCACCTCTCCACTCAGAGACTCCAATATTCTTCCACTTCTGAGATTTTTCTGCTAGAAATCTAGCTCAAAGAGCTACAGTCCCCCCTTTAATATACTTCCTATTGGAGCGTCAAGACATCCATCTAATTAAGGACAGTATCAGTGTGATGGATGGCAGTCATCCAGGCTTCATGTATTTCTCCGTTTCCCAGCCATTCGTTATTCATTCCATCTCTCTCAGATGTTGGCTGGCTCAGAGGTTAAGGAAACAGTCAAATATTTCTCAGTAAATGGGAGAGAACAGAATTCTTAGAACTCACAGGATTCATGTTTATGTACGATGGATTCTTCGTGGGTTTTACAGGCACCACAATTATCTGCAAAAGAACTCATAATACCTTATATCTACATTATTTCAATCAGAGTTCCTTTGTGGAATACATTGTGCCTCACCTTTTTTTTTTTTTTTTTTGCATAACCCAGTATTTATGACCAGGTCCTTCATCAGAAACCACTCCTTGTCCAGGCATAGCCTCACCTAAAGGGGAAAATACCCAAATCATCTTTCTCAAAAGATTCTTTTCATGAATAACAGGAACTCTCTCACCTTCTACCTTTTGTAATAGATCTGAGTGAGCTGGACATGCACGGTTAACAGAGCCTCTACTATTCACTACACAGTTAGCTTATGCTAGATGTTTCTCCCAGTGCTTTAAGGTTCCTCCCCCCTGTTGCTTTTAAAGTTGTTTTCAGTAAACTGTTTATGCTGGTTTGAGGCTAATTGGAATATTTTAATGAGAGAAATTAGATCATTTGCTGTGAAAAGAAAAATAACAGTGATATCTTTATCACTCATTTGTTCTGCCAAGGGACAAAACCAGTCAAAATATAAGATAAGGCAATCACTTCTCACTCTTTTGTCACTTATTCTCCTTCTGTCTGCATGTCTAGTTGCATCTTACCTTAACTCCTTTGCATGAAACCTATGTAACCCAATCTAATAATTTTTCCTCTAAGCTCCTTGGCAGCTTTTGAGATCTCACCTCATATCTCTTCAGATTTATCATGTCAGCCATACAGAGATTTATCTGGTTATTTCTGAGGTGGGGAAAGGAGAGGGGTTGGTCAGGAGCCCTCTTGAGCAGGCTGGCTGCTCAGGAGGGATTTTGAATTTAATTTCTATATTATTTTCAACTTGTATATAATTGTAAATATCTGTATATATCCAGGAAGACCAGTGCATGTAGTCTACCTTGACCTTAGAAAGGCCTTTGACACCATCTCCCATGATATTCTAGTGAGCAATCTCAAGAAGTGAGGTGGGTTAAGAGCTGGTTACAAGATAGAGTTCAAAGAGTGGTGAGCAAAAGTGCCAAGTGCAGCTGGAGAGATGTAACCAGTGAAATCCCTCAGGGATCAGTGCTAGGTCCAGTCCTGTTCCACATCTTCGTCAATGACATTGCTAAGGGGACAGAGTCTGCACAGCAAGTTTGCTGATGAAATCAAACTGGGAGGCTGTGACCATCCAGCAAGACCTGGATAGACTGGAGAGCTGGGCACAGAGGAACTAAATGAGGTTCAACAAGGACAATTGCAGAGTCCTGCACCTGGGAAGGGGTAATAAACTGCATCAGTGCAGGCTGAGAGGTGATCTGCTGGAAAGCAGGCCTGTGGAGAGGGACCTGGGGGTCCTGGTGGATAACAAATTGTCCCTGAGACAGAAACATGCCCTTGCAGCGAAGAAGACTAATGGGATCCTGGTGTGTATTAGGAAAAGTATGTCAAACAGATCCAGGGAGGCTCTCCTTCCCCTCTACTCTGTCTGGGTGAAACCTCATCTTGAATACTGCATTCAGTTTTGAGGTCCCCAGTTTAAGAGAAACAGGGATCTGCTGGAGAGGGTCTAGGATGATTAGGAGACTGGAGGGCATGCCTTATGAGGAGAGGCTGAGGGACCTAGAGCTTTTTCATCTGGAGAAGAGAAGACTGAGAGAGAATGTAGTAAATATTTATAAACATCTGAGGGCTGGTCAGGAGGCAGAGGACAGTCTCTTCTCACTTGCTCTCTGTGATAGGACAAGGAGCAATGGGTGTAAGTTGCAGTACAAGACGTTCTGTCTCAACACAAGGGGGAACTTCTTTACTCTAAGGGCCACAGAGCACTGGAACAGGCTCTCCAGAGAGATTGTGGAATCTTTTTCTCTGGAGACTTTCCAGGCCTGTCTGGATGCATTCCTCTGTGATCTGTGCTAAATTGTGTGATCCTGCACTGGCAGGGGGGTTAGAGTCGATGATCTCCTTGGGTCCCTTCCAACCCCTAACATCCTGTTATCCTGTGATATTGTGTATATATGCTTATGTGCTTGCATACTTTTGCATGCTAAATATAGATTCATTCCTTAATTTCAGCTGGCTGAGTTAGTCTGGTTAATCGTGTGTGTGTGCATGAACTCCGAAACCATGACGCCTCACTGATCAGAAGTTTTTCTGTACAGTTCCCATACCTCCATTCCAACATCTGTTCAACCAACCCATCAACAGTTCTTGTTCTTTCCAGGCATAATCTTGCCTAATATGCTTGACCTCCTTCCTCGGTAATGGGGTTTTCTCTTCACACTACTTTCATCTGTTTGCTGCATGTATTTACTCTTAGCAGTAGCCTTTTCAATCCTTTTATCCACTAGCCTTCTCACCAACAGATATACCTTCTCCTGGGTCCTCTTGCCTTTGCTTCATTACTTGAGCAAACTTCTCAAACCCCTCAGTAGCAATAAAAGGGTCCTTAAAAGTACCCTCCTGTTGTAGGTTTTTGTGTAAGAGTGTAACAGGCTGAGATTATCTTACTTTACTTTTTTCCTAACAAAAAAGGTCAGTAAAATAATTATGCTCTTGCTGAATTAGAGATTAATACAGAAAGGTTGTATATAAAATTGTGTAGAAAAAGACACAGCATACATGAATCCTTAACACTTAATAAAGGATACATTAGAATACAATCAAAACCTTCCCCCCAAGCAACCCAAAACCAACCAAAAGCCCCAGTGCTCACTTTCTCCCATCTCCTATTATTTCCCAATTAGTCCCCAAACAGGCCAGATTCACTGTGGCCTGTGGCCTTGAAGAGCATGGCCTTCCTGCATAGTTACCAGATAAGGATCCCTCCTGAGAGTTGAAAGGAAAAGGAAGAAAAGAGAACAATTTGACCTTGCTGCTTACTTTTAAACTGTTTGCAGAATTTATGGGAGTGAATAACAAAATTATGATATCCAGGATGACCAGTCCATCCCCTGTGACAGATTTTGGGTATTCATAAACATATTTAGAAAATCAAGAATAATCTGGAACCCCTCAAATCATGACATCTCTTTAGGACTACTCTGCTATGGTTTGTCCCCATCATCTGTGTTATCCTGACCCCCAAGACTAGCTGCCAGTTTTCTTCTTGTCTTAATTGGAGTGATAGAGATCTTATCTTTCCCGTTTGAATCCTCCTGCTCACTACCATCTGTATGAACTTCCTTGGTTAGAGTAAGATGTGATTTAATCTGGGAGGTGCCTTTAATTAGATCATCTATATCTGGTTTATCTGACTTGCTCCACAGCTTCTACCCTTATTTTCCTCCATCCTATGTGTTACTTCCCTGCTTTGGTTGGAGACTATGTTTTTGACCCTGTCAAGGTCCAGAGAACAGAGATTAACAATACCTCTGTCCAGAGGAGCAAGATCTGCTCTTACGGATTCCTGTGTTGTGAAATTAAGGTGCACAAGAGACCATGTATCACCACAAAACTATTTATTAAAGTATAAGGTTGGACAAAACAGAGGGGTGGGGTGGGGAGGGGGAGAAAGAGATTCAAAGAATGATGGAGAAGAAAAGAAGAAGCAGGGAAGGAAAAGAGCTAGGATCGTATTACTCTCAGTCGCAAATGATGGGGGGAGGAAGAGAAAGACGGGTTCATGGCTCAGGGATGATCTTCTGTGGAGTTTGTTAGGGGTTCTTCCAGTGGTGGCGCAGCTCTGGTAGTCTGGTAGAAGTGCGCCCTTGGTAGTTGTCATGGAAGGTAGCAGAGCCCTCTTGCAAAGGCGTTGTTTGTACACAGGGTCATGGTTCACATGGAGGCCTTCCATCAAAAAATCAAAACATTGCTTTCTATCTGCCTGCCTGGCGACAGCCATTGTCTCAGCAGCTGTACACCCCCTGGGAAGATCTCTCTCCCAGGGGGGCAGAGGCATAAACATAGGCTATGTTTTGGAATAAGGACCTTGGTTCTCATCACCCGATGAACACCTGTTGGAGGCTGACCCGTGGATGGTTCTACAGGTTGTTTTTGGCAAGAATTATCCAATTGTATGAATTGATTATAACTTTGTACCAATCTGTAAAGTTCACATAAAACCGCCTGAATTGGCTGAAACACACCTCTTTTGGACACTATAAAAATGCTGCATTCGCCTTAATTGAGCAGCCTTTATACCTCCTTGATGCCTTGCTCACACACGCATTGGCACTTGCTCGGCATTTGCACCGCAGCCAGCTCAGGACGGCACGGAACTTGGCAGAGCCCCGATCCTCGCAAGCCTCAGAAGCCAGCATCCAGCTTGGTCCGGACCCGCGGAGGCTCGGACAACGTGCCTTAAATTCACAATACTCTAAGACTTCTCTGAACTGCATTTGGATAGTGAGTAACTGATAAAACCTTAATTTGAAAGACTGAATAATCTCTCAAGACTCCAATGAACTCTCTAAAAATCATAGACTCTGTTCATTTTAGCCATTCCGTATTTTAATTAACAACCACAAACCAAGAACTTTCATGGGATAGTTATAGATAAGTTTGGGGAAAGGGGATTTCTAGTGTTTTAGTAATAAATCATTTACACTTTTTTATAAATCGGCCTCACATGTTATTCCCCGAAATTCCCCTAAACTCTGTTCTATGACAGTAGTCTGGTAGAAGTGCACACCTGGTGGTCCGGTGGAAGTGCACCCTATGTGGTCTGGTGGGAGTGCCAGTCTTTGGCAGGCATTCCTCCTGCCTTTTATACAGTTTTCCGCTTGGTCTCCAGCTGCAGGTCCCCAGGAAATCTTCCTGTGTATCCTCATGCATCTGCAAGGGTCTGGTGCCACCAGGGAGAGGGCCTCCACCCCCTCCCTGGCTGTACCTGTCCATACCCTGAATACACATAAGCCTTGTCTCTTCGGGGTAGCTGAGATAAGATGTATGCATTCTGGGCTTTCCAGACAGGCTGTGGTTCAGGAGTTTCCAAGGCGTTGTCTGTTGATTTGCATTCCTGAGCTTCAGGCCAAGCACCTAGTCTGAGTCCTGGAAATTAACAAACACAATCTTTATCCTTGTTGATGACCAGAGACAGAATTTAGACTCTCACAGACCCCTAACTCCCTGCTACTGCCTCCAGACAAGCTTAAAACCTCACTTGTAGCCCATTTATTTCTACATTTCTCTCTTATCCAAACTACAATCAGACATCATATTGCACTGCAGCAGTAAAGCATTGCTGAACTGATAAGGTCAAGACTGAGGCTATAATAATCCACAATATACCAAACAAATTAATTTTTTTACTTCCTTATCCTGTTTATCAGTCAATCAAACAAATAAACGGAAATTGTGCCCCACATTTGGAAAAGTGCCAAAATTAATGTGGTGGGTTACAGTAGATCCCTCTCCCAATAACTAATTATAAACCTGACTCAGAGAGAGTAAATTCACTACAAGTCAGAATTTGGAAAGTCAGAAAAATGAATCTACATTTGTACAGTTTAAATATAACAACATAGACAGAATAAACTTTTATTATGGTAATATGGTAACCTTAGAGAAGATGGAGCTGGAGACAAGCAGTGGTGAAGCAGCAAAGCAGCGGCCAACACAGTGACAGGGAAAGACAGCAGCAGGTGCAGCAGAAGTAGCAAAGGGGAATATAAAAGTTGTGTTTACAGACATAAAGGTTTTGATGCTTCAATTAAATATATTAACTTATCCATTATTGCCATTTTATGGCATTAATATGCCACTTTATGTCCATTAATATGCAATGTGAACTGATGTAGATGAAGCTGTGTAACAGAAACTGTAACCCTTGACATCCTCACTGCAGAGAGATGTGTTGAGGAAGATGAAATTTGGGACTATGAAGGAAAGATGCAGAAATTCCTGGAGGTGTGCTTCTGAGATAGCATTTTACTTCTAAATGGTGTAACTCAAAAAGGCTGACATTGAATTTTTGAAGAGTTGGAGTTTAGATTTTTGTTTGTTTGTTTATTCCATTTATTTGTTGGAGTTTTGTTTTTTTTTATGTGACAAAAGTGTAAGACTTATTAAAACCTGGTAATAGTGATTTGAAGCAGATGTCTGTGACTTTGCCATGGAAATTTGTTATTTCCCTATACACCTGGTGACAAGCTATCTAGAAAACTGCTTCATAAAATTACATACTATAAAATAACATTTCTACAATATCCACATTGTTCAGAATGTATTCCTCACTGTTAAAATGTTAGTGTAAGGTAGATTTTTCTTCAAATGGCATTGGAAGTCATTGCAACACATTTTAGATGTGGCATCATGAGAAAGACACACATCACAGGTCACGGACTGAAGCTTGAGAAATATACCAAGAACATGTCAGCTGCATGAACTGGATGCCCGTGAGAGAATGTGGGAAAGGGTGGAAAGAGAAGATACTTAACAAACCCATAAGTCAACCTGATCTTACTAAAAAGCAGGAATGGATTTCAGGTTTGGGTTATTTCTATTTCATATGATTATTTAATGCAAGAAACTATACAATCATTGTAAATGAGTACCTCTTTTTTGATAGGTGGTCTTTTGGTAAGACCAAAAGGCAAAGAAAGCCTCACCCAAACCAAATAGCCTGTTTTATAATGTAAAGCATTTCTGAATCTTTGAAGGAACATTGTAGAACTGTTTAAATAATTTGATGCCAAGTGATGTCTTTGAGATTGTTTTGTTGGCCCATTTTAGGAGGCATGCAGCTAAAAAAAATGTGGTTTTCTATTCCTTGGATGTTGTCTCCTACAAACTAAAGCTAAAATATTAAAGTACAGGAGAAGCAGAAACAGCTGAGAGAATGTTAAGTAAAAGAGGTTGGTTTAGTATGAGACACAAAGACTTCAATTTGCAGCAAAACTTTTCCAGCTCAAACTACCAAACAGCTGTATGAAGGAGAATGTTGGGGAGAAGCACAGTTTATAACAGAAACCCACTGAATTTATTACTCAAAGGATGGGAATAACAATAAAATGGAACAGCAGAGCACAGTGACAGAAAAAGGAAGATTGACAAAGAGTATACCTGAACAACAGGGCTGGGAGAAAGACAGTTTGGCCACAAAGAGGCATAACAGGAGAAATAAAATAAGAACAAAACAGAGGCAATATGTAAGACTGTCCAAGAAAATTGTCAGAAATAAAAGAAAGTGTCTCCAATGCAATAGGTAAAGCATGGGCAAAAAATGTTCTATCAACTCAGAAATTTTGTTTCCAGAAAATATTTTAGTTTTATTATTTTTTTTATTTATTCCATTTAACCTTTAGCTTTCAATTCAGACAGAGTTTCACCTGAACTTTGTCTTCAAATGAAAAAGAAAGGTTTAGAGAAACAATAGTGTTGTCAATCTCAAACCCAGGGAAAGTGATGGTATAATTAATCCTGCAAGGCTATTCCAGGCATATAAAGGACAAGAAAGATATTAAAAACAAGCAAACAAACAAACAAAAAAACCCCAAACAAATCAAACAACAAAAAAAACCCAACCAAACCCTAATGAATAACCCAAACAAAACACAACAACAACCCAAAATCCTGCAAAAACACACACACACACAAATATTCATCATAGATTAAGCAATGGAAGTCAGTCTTGACTAAACTGACAACTTTTGTTATGAAATGACTATCAGGATAGGGAGGCCAATGGATATTGCTGTCTCTATAGTCATCACTAAGGCTTTCAACATTGTCTCCCATATCATCCTCTAAGAGAACCTTGTGAAGGATAGGCTAAGTGAGCACACTTGGCATAGTCAGACTCTTTTCAGTATTCAGTCATAGGACAAGATGCAAGGGATGCAAACTGAAACACAAGACATTTGGCCTGAACATATAGCTAAAACATTTTATCATGATCTTGGTCAAAGGCAGGCATGGCTTGCCCAGGGAGACTGGAAATACCTTCCTCATTGGAGATACTCAAAAGCTGTCTCGATTTGGTCCTGGACAACCTTACTCTAGACGGTACTGCTTGATGAAGTCCTGGACAGGAGTTTAGACCATAGAATCACAGAATCATAGAATCAACCAGGTTGGAAGAGACCTCCAAGATCATCTAGTCCAACCTATCACCCAGCCCTAGCCAGTCAACTAGACCATGACACTAAGTGCCTCATCCAGTCTTCTCTTGAAGACACCTAGGGACGGTGCCTCCACCACCTCCCTGGGCAGCCCATTCCCATGGCAAATCACTCTCTGTGAAGCCTATACCTACCCTGGCACAACTTGAGACTGTGTCCCCTTGTTCTATTGCTGGTTGCCTGGGAGAAGAGGCCACCTCCTGCCTGGCTACAATGCCCCTTCAGGTAGTTGTAGACAGTAATAAGATCACCCCTGAGCCTCCTCTTCTCCAGGCTAAGCAGGCCCAGCTTCCTTAACCTCTCCTCATAGGATTTGTGATCCAGGCCCCTCACCAGCTTTGTTGCCCTTCTCTGGACTTGTTCCAGCACCTCAACATCTTTCTTGAATTGAGTGGCCCAGAACTGGACACAGGACTCAAGGTGTGGCCTGACCAATGCTGAGTACAGGGGAAGAATAACCTCCCTTGTCCTACTGGCCACACTGTTCCTGATGCAGGCCAGGATGCCATTGGCTCTCTTGGCCACCTGGGCACACTGCTGCCTCATCTTCAGCTTACTATCTATCAGTACCCCCAGGTCCCTTTCTTCCTGGCTGCTCTCCAGCCACTCAGTCCCCAGCCTATAGTGCTGCTTGGGGTTGTTGTGGCCAAAGTGCAGAACCCTGCACTTGGCCTTGTTAAATCTCATCCCATTGGCCTCTGCCCACCCATCCAGCCTGTCCAGGTCCCTCTGCAGGGCTCTCCTACCTTCCAACAGCTCCACACCTGCTCCTAGCTTGGTGTCATCTGCAAACTTACTGATGCTGGACTCAATGCCCTCGTCCAGGTTGTCAATAAAGATATTGAACAGGACTGGGTCCAGTACTGATCCTTGGGAAACAGATGTCCCTTTCAATCTCCACCTTTCTGTGATTCATCCAAAAGTTCAAAGGAAATATTTTAGACCCGTCAAATTTGTAGTTTCCAATAAGCCATGACAGTAGATAAACATATTACTAAACTTAATAACAGACTACAGTATGCTAGCAGTAAGGGTCAGACTTCCCAAAGTACTACACTTGATACCAAAAAGGCGGTGGGGACGGGGGGTGGGGGAGAGGGTGAGCGAGAAGGAAAATATAAAGATAAAAAAGTAAAGGAGACCTTTAAAAGATGAAACCCCAAAATAAAACGTCAAACACGTGACATGGAAGCTGAAGAGAGAGGAACAGAATTCCAAAAAAGATATCTTGAGAGGCGGTTTTAGAAAGCAACTCCATAGCTATCTGCAACTGCAGCGTCTCTGGAAATGCTTTAGTAAAGAAATTTGAGTCAGAAACAAAAGGACACTGTAGCCAAATGGGGATTGGTCTCTTTTCTCAGGCAACCAACAACAGAACAAGTGGACACAGTCTCAAGTTGTGCCAGGGGAGGTATAGACTGGATGTTAGGAGGAAGTTCTTCCCAGAGAGAGTGATTTGCCTTTGGAATGGGCTGCCCAGGGAGGTGGTGGAGTTGCTGTCCCTGGAGGTGTTCAAAAGAGAACTGGATGAGACAGTGCCATGGTCTAGTTGATTGGATAGGGCTGGGTGCTAGGTTGGACTGGATGATCTTGGAGGTCTCTTCCAACCTGTTTGATTCTATGATTCTATGATTTTATGATCTGGGCTGTAGACAGATGTGACGAAATGGGGGGTTATTAAATATAATAAATCCAATATATGACATCTGACTGCTGTCTTCTGGAAACAGAACAAAATAGAGTGTGATGGTTTGAAACTAACTGAAATATTTTACTGAGAGAATTTAAATCCTTAGCTGTGAAAATAAAGAAGAAAAACAGCAGTAAGCTATATCACCATTCTTCTGCTGAGAAATTAATCTAGTTAAAATATAGATGAGATGAGTACTTCACACACACACACTGTTCAGATCTCACTTCAGGCTGTGCCTTCTTTCTGGCAGTCTGGTCTTTGGCTAACTCTGCCTTTAACTCTCTGGTCCACCTAATCCCTTTTTCCTCTAACCTCCATGTTGTCTCTTTTTGACATCTCATCTCAGATCTCCAGATTTATCACATGAGATATACGTGTGTTGGTCTGATTATTTCTGAAGGGTGGGAAAGAGGGAGGGGGAAGGGGGTTTGGGTTGGGAGTCCTCCTCAGGGCTTTAATTGTTTCTAGGAGTGGTATTGTGTTTCTGTGTTACTTTTAATTTGTATATAATCGTATATATTTGCATATATAACTCCATTCCTTAACATCCATCTGTCTGAGTGTGATGGTTTGGGAGCTGTCCTGGAGTCCTGTATACCCCCAAATTCTTCTCCCTTTGTGGCTTGAATGGGAGAGGAAAAGCTGCCTGTTCCCCGCCCCCCTCCACCCCGTGCTGGTACGAGGGGTGCCCGTGCAGTGCCTGCCTGAGTATCGGGCTGTAATTGGCTGTGCTCTTCTCACCTAGAAAGTGGTAACTCTGTTCTTTGTCTAGGGAGGGTATAAATATTGGGGGACTTCCCATCTTTGGGCTTCCCGCCTTGGAGTTGGTTCCCACCTTAGAGATCGTGCCTGCCTGAGCATTCCTGCCTGCCTGAGACTTGTCCCCCACCTTGCCTGACCTGGATAGATTCTACAGAAAGAGCCCAGCACTCCACAGGATTACTTCACCCATGAACACCTTTTGTACAGACCTGAATACATCTTAATGACCCTCTTCTATGGCTTCAGAAGAGAGAGGGAGAGGACAGGCTGCTGGACCAAGTCAGCCTGACTGTGAGTGATTTTGGCTCAGCTTTATTATTAAGTGGGAAACGCTATTCATGTAATAGCTCAAGCCTTTTCCAACTTCTGACTTTCAAAATAGTGAGATTATCTATGGTATCCTGTAGATTTTCTCAAACAACCTGAATCTGGTAATTAAAACTAAATTAATGTCTGTATATAGTTTTGGGGGTGGGCTTTTGGGAAAATAAAATAACTCTATTTTTATATAAATCCCTGACTTGTCCACAAGTCTTGTCGTGCCTCCACAACAGGAGTTCCCCACCCCCACACACTTTAGAAATCACCCAGACGAGACTCATCTGGCTCTGGAAATATGAATGAAGCTTATAATTTGCAGCTAGCACAATATACAAGCAGATATTTACAGAATATACAGTTATATACAGAAATAGACAAGGTGAAAGGTAACACAGAAACACAACTCCCCTCCCAGAAATCTGAGTCCCCAGGAGGGGCTCTCAACCACCCCTGCACCTTCCCCCTACCCCTCTCAACTTTACCCCAGTCCCACGGAAGAATAGAGGTTTGGCCAAGAGGTTAAGAAGCAAAGAGGGTTAGCTGAAAATGGAGGGTGAGGTTAGAGAGATGCAGTTCAGCCGGTAGCCCCAGCAAGAGTGAATGCCGAGTGTGCGTTATCAAATGTTTTTATTTCTTGTTCCTATACTTCTCAGCAAGACTGTGATCAAAGTAGACTTCACCATTGTTTTTCATTTCACAGCCTATAGTCTAGTTCTTCTCACCAAAACATTCTAGTTAGCTTCAAACTAGCACAATCCACCCCTGTCTACTTCACTCAGAGTATTGCTGAGAGCTCTCTGATCTAATCTAAAAACCAATATTTACACTAATGAATATCACAAGTTCAGTTCACACTTCACTCCAGCTATATCAGATGTAGGTGATTCAAAAGCTCAGAACAGTTTGTCTCTTCTCAGGTGAGATGAGAACAGGGACGTTGCGTTCGTGCTCACATACAGTAAATTCTCTCATAGGTTCTTTCATTGTTGGATGCCAGTGATACCTAGAACAGACAGCTCCTAACAGCTTGTATTATGAACTCTGAATTTAAACTCTCACAGCAAAGGTTAGATTTCTCTGTGGAATACACTGGATTTCACCTTTCTCTTGCATTACGCAATAGATATAACCAGGACCTTCAGCAGATACCACCCCTCGGACAGGTTTCCCTTCTCCCGAGGGAGAAAATACCCAAACAGCTTTTCCCTAACAGATTCTTTTCACATACAACAGAAACTTTATCACCGTTTGGACCAAGTCTGATTGTGCAGGTCCTGCTCTGTTTACTGAACCTCTACTATTTACCAACCAGGTCACTTGTGCTAAATGTTTGTCCCAGTTTTTCAGAGTTCCACCCCCCATGGCTTTGAGGGTGGTTTTCAGCAAACTGTTGTAGCGTTCAGTCTTCCCTGAAGCTGGAGCATAGTAGGGTATGTGGCAGATCCACTCAATACTATGCTCTTTGGCCCAGTTTTTCACAAGATTGTTCTTGAAATGAGTGCTGTTTTGTTACTTGATTCTCTCTGGAGTTCCATGACTCCACATGATTTGTCTCTTCAAGCCTAGAATGGTGTTATGTGCAGTAGCATGTGGAACTGGATAGGTTTCCAACCATCCAGTGCTGGCTTCTACCATTGTCAGCACATACTGCTTGCCAGAACGAGATCGAGGCAAAGTGATGCAGTCAATTTGTCAGGCGTCACCATACTTGTACTTTGACCATCTATCACCATACCATAAGGGCTTAATTTGCTTAGCCTGCTTAATAGCAGCACAAATGTCACAGTCATAGATGACTTGGGTGATAGCGTCCATGGACAAGTCAATTGACCCATCACAAGCCCATCGGTATGTTCCATCTCTGCCTTGATGTCCAGATGAGTCATGGGACCACCGAGCTAGGAACAGTTCACCTCGGTGTTTCCACTTAAGGTCAAGATCAGAGTTGGTATCAACTTGAGAAATCTCAGCAGCTTGGTCTGCCTGTTGGTTATAGTGATGTTCCTCAATGGCTCCGCTCTTAGGCATGTGTGCGTCTACATGCTGCACCTTCACTGAAATTCTCTCCAGCCGTGCATCAATGTCCTGCCATAGATCAGCACACCAAACAGGCTTTCCTTTCCTCTGCCAACCATGATTGTTCCAGTCCTTTAGCCAACCCCATAGAGTATTGGCCACCATCCAAGAGTTGGTGTAAAGGGTAGGCCAATTTTCACATTCAGCCATATCAAGAGCAAGTTGGACAGCTTTTACCTCAGCAAACTGACTGGATTCTCCTTCGCCATCTCTCGCTTCAGTAACTCTCTTGGTAGAATTCCAGACTGCTGACTTCCATATTCACTTGTTCCCAACAAGACGACAGGAACCATCTGTGAACAAAGCATAGTTCTTTTCCTGATCAGAGAGATCACCATAGGGAGGAGCTTCTTCAGAATGTGTTTTTTACTCCTCTGGAGGTTTGGAACAGCCTGTGCCTTCCGGCCAGTTGGTGATCACCTCCACCAGACCAGGTCGGTCAAGATTACCCATTCGTGCTCGTTGGGTTACCAAAGCCATCCATTTAGACCAGGTTGCATCTGTGGCATGATGTGGTACTGAACCTTTGTCTTTGAACATCCAGTTGAGAACTGGCAGTCTAGGAGCTAAAAGCAATTGTGACTCAGTTCCAATCACTTCAGAAGCTGCTTTCACTCCTTCCTAGGCTGCTAGTATCTCTTTCTCTGTTGGGGTATAATTTGTCTCTGAACCTCTGTTGCTATTACCCCAGAAACCAAGTGGACAACCACATGTCTCATTTGAAGCTCTCTGCCAGAGACTCCAAGTTGGACCATTGTCACTGGCAGCTGTGTACAGAATGTTCTTAATGTCTGGACCAGATCGCACATGTCCCAAGCCCACTGCATGGACTACTTCTTGCTTGATCTGAACAAAGGCTGCTTGTTGTTCTGGTCCCCACTCAAAATTGTTTCTCTTACGAGTAACATCATGCAGAGGTTTGACAGTTTGACTGAATCCAGGAATGTGTAGTCTCCAAAATCCCACTCCACACAAGAAAGATAGAGTGTGCTTCTCATTGGTGGGAACTGCTTTGGTGGAGAATTTGTTGATCACATCCTGTGGAATGTGACAATGACCATCCTGCCACCGCACTCCCAGAAACTGCATTTCTCTGGCAAGTCTTTTGACCTTGTCTCTCTTAATGGCAAAACCTGCTTGCAGCAGAATGTCAATGATTTTGTTACCTTTCTCGAAGACTTCCTCAGCAGTTTGTTCACACAATAATGTCATCTATGAATTCTATATGCTCTGGAGCTTTACTGTGATGGTTTGCGTGTTTCCCGCCCTTCCCCCCCCCCCCCCCCCCCCCCCCCCCCCCCGCATTTTAGAAATACCCAGATGAGACTCAGCCAGCTCTGGGAATATAAATGAAGCTATTTATTTACAGCTGGCACAATATACAAGCAGATATTTACAGTATATACAGTTATATATGGAAATATACAAGATAAAAGGTAATACAGAAACACAACTCTCCTCCCAGAAACCTGAGTCCCCAGGAGGGCCTCTCAACCACCCCTGTCCCTTCCCCATGCTCCTCTCAACCTTACCCCACTCCTAAGGAAGAATAGAGGTTTGGCCAAAAGGTTAAGAAGCAAAGGTGGGTTAGTCTAAATTTAAGCTGAGGTTAGGGAGATGCAGCTCAGTCAGAAGCCCAAGGTAGAGAGTGAGACAAAATGGTGAGAGTGGTATCTAATGTTTTCGTTTCTTCTTCGGCAAGACTCTGAGGGGAATAAACATTACTGTTGTTTTCCTTTCACAGCCTATGATATAGTTCTTCTCACCAAAATATTCTAGCTTGTTTCAAACTAGCACATTTACCTTTCTCCAGTGCCTTGCGGATGACTGACAGATCATTGAGCTGTGTTTCCACCCCGGAGGCACACGGTTGAACTGGTACTGGATTCCTCTCCAGGTGAATGCAAACCAAGGCCTGCTCTCCTTTGATATGGGAATAGAGAAAACAGCATTAGCAATGTCTGTAGTAGCATACCATTTAGCCTCCTTCGATTCCAGCTCATACTGTAGTTCCAGAATGTCCACCACAGCTGCATTCATGGGTGGAGTCACCTCATTGAGGGCATGAAAATCAACTCTATTAGGCTTGCGCACAGGCCAGATGGGACTGTTGAAAGGTGAATGAGCTTTCTCAATGACAGCCTGACTCTCCAGCTGATGAATCAGCTGATGAATGGGCAACAAAGAGTCACAGTTAGTTCTGTTCTGCCTATGGTGCACACTCTGAGTAGCAATTGGCACTTCCAGATCCCCTATGTCATGATGTCCCACAACTGCAGATTCATCTGAAAGTTCAGCTGTAATGGACAATTTTAATTTACCATCCTCAATCTCTACAGATGTTATTCCAAAAGCCCATTTGTGACCCTTAGGATCTTTGAAACAACCTTGTCTCAAAAAGTCAATTCCCAGAATGCAAGGTGCATCAGGACTAGTTACAATAGCGTGTTCCTTACACTCTTTACCAGTTAAACTTATCTCAGCCTGCAACTTGGTCAGCTCTTGAGATTCACCAGTGATTCCAGAAATAGTGATAGACTCTGTCGCTTTACAGTTTGGTGGCAACAAAGTACACTGAGCACCTGTGTCAACTAAAGCCCTGTATTTCCAAACTCTTGAACTGCCAGGCCACCTAATGAATACATTCCAATAGATTCGGTTCTCTCCACTATCCCTTTCCTCCTCCTGGCTGAAGGCAGGGCACCCCTAATGCTGAACGTGGCATATGGGGTGTAAACAATGATAGGTGTTGTTGTGAGAGAAACTGCAATTGTTGGAATAATTGCAGCTGATCTGGGGATCTGAAGTAGTGACATCTACTTTTCTGGCACTGACAGCAATGCCTCTGTTTCTGCCACTCTATAGATCCCTAATACTCTTTGAAAGAGCTGAAATATGTTGACTATCCCACTTATTCATGTTCTCCCCATATGTGTCACGCAGAAGTATCCACAGTGACACACGTGATTGCTGCTGTCTGGGTGGAATTTGTCTCCTCCTGGGCTGGAATTGCCTTGCAGGAGGTGGGCATCTGTTCCTGATGGCAGAAACATGCATCCATTCAGATGATGCAGGGATGGTATCCTTTACCAGTTTGGAAATTGAGGTTTTATGATCCCACTTCAATTCTTTCATGCTATCTTTGATGCCATCCTTAATGTTGTCTTTCATCCCCTTTATCTCCATAGTCATAGTGTTTATGGCAGAGACTATGGCAAAATGTGACAAGCTGTCCTCTATCTGCCTGTTGTAAGGGGACTAGTTGAAATCTGAGTTTGGGGTAAAATGCAACAAGGCCAATTTAAAAATTATTAAATAATTTATTAATATACACAAAATAATTCCCCCAAACTTATTTACAACTATCTACAGAAGTTCTCTGATGCGCTTAGCAGAACCATTTTACAGAATGTCTATATACAATGGAATTTTAGAAGATTTCAGAAAATGTCTTTAATAGAGAGTCTGGTGGCTTAATTCACTGCTTGTGAGGTTGATTAAAATCCTCTAGCAACTTCAACAAAGAATTAAGAATACTCACTAGTCCTAATGTCCATGGCCCAAAACATGGTCAGGAAAATATTCACCAGGAGTCCTGTGGCAAATTCCACGTGGTCTGCTAAGTGGAATCAGCTGCTGGCTGAAGTGGCTGAGGTGGCTTGAGGTGGCTGCGGTGATGGGCGGGCGAGCGGCAGGTGAGTGAGGAATGAACAAGCACGCAAGCACCTTATCCACCTGTTCACCCCCATTTATAGGGTAATGGCCAAGGCTAATGGTCTCATTGGCCAATCACCTCTGGCAATCACCGAAGTAGACCCAAAAATGGAAGAACCCACAGGCTGTTGTCTTCCAAAAATGGGGGGCGCATACACCTTGCACGTGACAGGGGTGTGGTCCCCATGAAACCCCTCTCAGGCAACCAAACTAAACCAGACTAGGTTGCTTGGGTTTCTTTGTCCTGTTTTTCCACCTCTGGCTGCAGTGCAGACAGGCAGGTAAATAAGACAGGACGGTAAATAAGACAGGACATGCTTGAGCCCATTTTATGTCCTTTGGGACTATTCACCACACTGCCTCATCTGGTCAATGAACTCACCAACTGTGAAAGACCTTCCATTATCACTTCTTGATAGAAACTTGCTGGCCAAGATGTTAGCATAGGATGAAGGAGCAAGATTAATAAGCTTATTCATGAGACCTGTTCCAAGAGAAATGACAACAGGCTCATGCGTGCCATGATCTCCATAAAGCACTTTCTTCACAGCAGACTCCTTTAGAAGCTTAATTCCTTGCTCAACGGTGTTCCGCTTCTTGGCTGCCCAAGACAGATCATCTCGGGAAGGATATCTCATAGCCACAGCCACAGAAGGCGTGTCCACAAGCTAAACTTACCAAGAGGGCTTGCTAGGTATTTGTTCACTCCACTCTCGTTGGTGAATGGCCCTAACTGCTTGGCAGACTTGTCTACTACCTGCAGGGCATTAGCACCAATGCTACAGCATCTCACCAGGCAGCTTAGGAATGTCTCTCCTGATTCCCTTGAGTATTCCTTTCTAACTTCCCTGACCTCTCTGAGGAGATTGTTGGAATCTTGGATGTCATCCTTCTCCTCTTCCTCTTGTTGTCCTGATTGTCCCTGGTCTAGAAACAGAACTTTCCTAAGAGCACTCTTAAACTCATTGGAACCATCTCTTTCTTGGCAGCCAACCTCACAGAGCTTCTCTCATCAGAGTACTGAGATCTAAGCATGTTTGCCAAATCTCAGAGACTTTATGTCTCCTCTTCCTGCTCTTGCTCATCAGAGGTCCCCTCTCTTACATCCTCTTTTGAATCACTCTTTGTCAAATGTTTCATCTTAGCTCGGGCTTTGGGTGGCACTAAGAGGGCCTGTGCTGTGACAGACTTTGATGAGTGTGCTGGCAGGTTTGAATCACGGGGGGTCTGTCCTGAGGCTTGTGAGTTCAGATCTGCATTAGAGGTAGAGTCTTTTTTGTCTGCTGCCTGGGGATTCAAACTGTCTGAGTTAGTGTTATTAGTTGAGAGAACATCTTGGCTTTGATTATTTCCCTGTACTCCTGCAAATCCTGCCTTGTTATCATTCCCAATTGGAACATTGGCAGCTTTCCCAGAATCTTGGGAAGGAGGAGGTATTCCTTGCTGTGCCCCTGAGTTATCTTTGTCTTGGTTTGGATCGCTTTGTTCATCTTTTGTGTGGGCCACAGAAGCTTTCCTTTTTGTTCTTACAGGCATCACTCTCACATTTTTCACACAGAATGTTAAAATTATTATAAAATGAAGAATTATAAGACCTAAGATCACACACACCAGAAGTGTCACAGTCTGATGTGAATAAAATTCTGAAAAAGGATCTGCCTGACTTTTAGGTAAGATAACTCTCATGAGGACTGTAGATAAAACAGAAGTAGTACTGCTTCCATTGCCTGTAATGTTACTGGTGAATACTGATGTAATGTTACTAGTAAAAGACTCAGTGACATTGAAACCAACATAGCCAAGGATGAAATCCCCCCCAACTCCAAAAAATGGATGTGAGTTTAGATTTGATCTTCTTAAAAATTATATTAAACAAAAAATAACTAATCTGGGCTTTGATACAATTATACACAAGAAAACAGAAAACAGGCCACACAATAGCCCCCACTAAGGAAAAAATCTTCATTCTGATTAGCTTCATTCTGATTTCCAGAGTTAATTAACAATCATAAAAAATGAATTTGCCCCACGTTGGAGTGCCAAATAAAAAGATGTGATGGTTTGGGTGTTCTCTGTCCCTCCACACTTTAGAAATCACCCAGACGAGACTCATCTGGCTCTGGAAATATGAATGAAGCTTACAATTTGCAGCTAGCACAATATACAAGCAGATATTTACAGAATATAGTTATATACAGAAATAGACAAGGTGAAAGGTAACACAGAAACACAACTCCCCTCCCAGAAATCTGAGTCCCCAGGAGGGGCTCTCAACCACCCCTGCACCTTCCCCCTACCCCTCTCAACTTTACCCCAGTCCCACGGAAGAATAGAGGTTTGGCCAAGAGGTTAAGAAGCAAAGAGGGTTAGCTGAAAATGGAGGGTGAGGTTAGAGAGATGCAGTTCAGCCGGTAGCCCCAGCAAGAGTGAATGCCGAGTGTGCGTTATCAAATGTTTTTATTTCTTGTTCCTATACTTCTCAGCAAGACTGTGATCAAAGTAGACTTCACCATTGTTTTTCATTTCACAGCCTATAGTCTAGTTCTTCTCACCAAAACATTCTAGCTAGGCTCAAATTAGCACACTGAGTCCAGTCAGAGTGATTTTCTTTAATGTTGAGGAGCAAGTAACTCCCAAAACATTACGCAGAGAAAACCCAAACCAGTTTCATTGTCTAACATTTATCATTCAGGGTTAGATCGTAAAGATGACAGTAATGTATCTATTAGTGTTAGAATCTGAAAGTGATTTTGTCACTGCAACCATTATTATTAATAATAAATTATTATACTCAGATTATACTTAATATTTATTAATTTTCTGAGGAAAAACATTTTTTGAAAGTGTACAAATACGTCTGGTCATTAGACTATATGACTGTTTTACTCAGCAATTTACAAGACTTTATCAAATGGCTTCTTCTCACTCAAGTGAGTAGGTTGTTTTTGAACAAGAACTTGTTAGGAGTAAGCATAGCAGGGACAGCTGGCCTCAACTGGCTGCATGGAGTGAAATTAAGCCTTAGGTAAAGGAGAAAGAGGAGGGACCATTCATGATTACTGCAGCTGTACTGATACCCTGCTTTTCAGGAAGTGACTAAAGATCTGCCTACAATCGGAAGCAGTGGCTGAACTCCCCTCTCTGATTTCCTTCCAAGTGCAGATTTTTCTTTACTTATTAAAGTAATAATCTATCTCAGTCTTTGAGTCTCCATAGCTTCCATTTTTCCACTGTTCCATGTAAGAAAGGGATGAACAAGTGATTATGTAGGTGCTTTACTCATTGGCTAGATCAACCCACAAGAGAGGCTTTCATGCTCATGATGCTTGCTTGCTTATCAGCCTATGCTCCTTCTGTCTCCCTGTGCATTTACTAATCCTTGTTCACTGATGTTGAGGTGCATGATATAGATCTATCGGGTAATTAACAGTATTTAAAACTCATATTCTAAACCATCTGTGAGAATACAGTGGTATGGTGCTGACAGCATAAATTTAGCACATGTGGTGATGATCCCTGATGAGATCTCTTCTTAATCTAGTCATGGAGGTCAGTATTGAAAGCTTTTTAACAGGAGAATTTTGAACTAATAAGCTGATTTCATTATCCATTTTTCTCCTAAATGTATGGTGGGGTTTTTTTCTCTCTTCATCTTACACCTTTTGTTCCCACTATTACTTTTTTTTTTCTTCTTTTTGTCAGTTATTCTTCCTTATATCCAGCAGGGATTTATGCCTGTAGGAAGCCCTTTGTCCCTTATCTGCTGTGCTGCCTACCCACTTTTTGTTATTAGAGGTACCAATGGCACCCCTCTTATTTTATTTGCCCCTAGGGTGGTTACTTTTCTCTTACATTTATGTAGCAGACTGACAAATTTTGCTTAGAGATTTCATGACCGTGTAACAAGTATATAATGTTTGAGATGCATAGTTTGTGAAAGGTGGATGAATTAAATGTTCAAGTTGAAATAATATTATTTTCTATATCCTCATTAGAATTACTTTGATTGCAGTGATTTCAATTACATTTTGGAATGGGTGAGTTCTAAAATGCACATCAATTTCTATGAAATAGCCATCTGAGCAGAATATAGGGACCCATGATACTTACTGCAAATGAAAAACCTTTCAGTGATCTCAGATACAATATTAAACACTCCATGAGTATTTGCTGGGTAGCTGGACATAGTTCACTAAAGCTCCAAGAAGCTGATTTTCATGTTATGTTATTCACAGAATAACATACTATGAGAAACTCTTGCTTGATTTCCTGCCATTTTGGTAGGAGAATCACTAATACAAATCAATGAATAAAAGGCTACCAAGGAAACCAGTGGTTGCCATGTTTCATGAAACAGTAGGAGTTTCATTTGTGAGTGCAAACAGAACAGCGGTGTGATGGCAAGACCACTCTCACTAAACAAAAAGCGGTGGTGAATGAAAGACATAGGTAACAAAAAAAAAAAAAAAAAAAAAAAAAAAAAAGAAAGTGTCATTTAATCATTTGTCTTAACTTCAGCCTCCCTTTTGTTTATTGAGGAAAAAAAAATAGTTTGTTCCCAAACACATGAAATATGTGAAGGTAATAAGGAATTACACTTATCTGTCTGGAGATACTCAAAACCTGCCTGGATGTGTTCCTGTCTGATCTAGTATAGGTGATCCTACTCTAACAGGGGCACTGAACTAGATGATTTTTGAAGGTCACTTCCAAACCCTAGCATTCTGTGATTCTGTGATTAACCAGTATGCTTCCTTTCTATGTTAAATGTCCATCTTCATCCACAAGAGGATCTAATATACATTTTGCTCTATTAATGCTATTGACAGTATTCCCCATAGTATTTGTCCCAGTCCAGAGGAGTCCCAACTATGGGAGGTTCAGATTCTCGGGCACAGAATTAAGGCACAAATAGTGTCAAATGCATAGGCTAGCTTTGTTGCATTCACATGACATATACACACAAGAATAGGAAAGGATGTGGAGACGACAAGAGTAAGAGAGGAGGGAGTAAAAAGAGAAAGAAAAGAAAGAAATACCCCCATGCAGAGAGAAGAAAGGCCTAGAGAAAGCCCCAGAGGTCTTCCACAAACCCAGCAATTGCTTAGATTAAAAGCTTCACACATGTATTTTGCCAGCAAAATAAGTTCATTACTCTCAGGAGAATTATGTGGATGAAGAGGGAGGGGACTGTCCTCTCCTCTGCATTCTGAATGAGACTAAAAAAAAAACAAAAATAGCAAGAAAGCAGCCATCTTCCTCTGCAGGCACAAGTTGTGGTTTCTTTCTTCCTCCTAAAAATGAAAGAATTTGCTTCTTGGTGAGAGAAACAGAGAAAAAAAAAGGTAAAAGCAAATGTGGGGTGGGAGGGGAAGCGGCAAAAAGGAGGAAGGGAGTGCACTGCAGTGAAGCAACAATGAAGGATCTATCTACTTGGTGCCAATACAAGTTTAGTGGTGGGGAGTCCTTCCACCAAATCTCATGGAATCCCTTTATTTTTTCCAAGCTGCCATTCACACTGCCAATCGAGAAATTTACCCTGCATCTGACCACTTGGGTAAGGTAAGCCGCTTTGCTCTCTAGGAGATAATTTTTGTGGCAGTACAATTTCCATCATTCTCATAACCTTTGAGTTCACTGTGTGCTATGATCCACCAATAGGACCATATTTTCTCCCATAATTTATCAATTCCTGGGCTCCTCTCCCCCCGCCCCCCATGTCCACGCCTTCCTACCACTTATTGGTCTATCAGAGGTGATTGCCCTTCCCAACACAACATTAATTCTGTCTGTCTCAGAGGCATTCTTAATCTTCCCCTGCAACTGAATAGCTATTGGTTTGAGTGACTCAGGGATCCCATGGATCAGAAGTGCCATTTGCTCTGAGTCTACTGGAAACATCATCTGTGAACTAAAATGAGGTTTTAGTTCTCTCTCAAACATCATCTGCAGACAAGCTGCCTTCTGAACGTTTTCTACAAGGTGGTCTACAGACCCCACAATAGCACGTAGATCACTGTATTCTAAGAGGTTTAAGATGCCCACCCAAAATGACGCTCTTTGGGTCAAGCTATAGGGTGCCATGTTATCTCCTGTGGTCAAAAATACCTCTGGACTCTAATAGCCTTCTGCTTTCTTCTCTGGCAACACTATTCCATTACCTCCTGATAGAGAGACTCCCCACACATAGTCAGTCTCTGACTTCTTTGGAGATCTAGAATATTCCTTCTTTAATTTTGCCAACTCGGTTGGAGAGCAAGGCGTTTCTGTAGTTACTGTCATAGAGGGGTATTCTGCCGCCTACGCCAATTTTGGCAGAGGAGAGAAATTAATTGGGGCGAGATTATATTCTATAAAAATATATATTTATTAAACTCAATATTCTGAACTCTTGCCACTGCCAACCACTGTATCTTTAATATTAAAACGGATTCTACATGGTCATGAAAACATCCTAGGGTAAATATCTACAGTAACTTGTTAATAACTGGCAAATAGTTCAAACTATAAACAGAGAAAGGATTTTTCCCTGCAGCAAATACCGCTTGGGGTCTATATGCTGCTTGCCCAGCAGATTGGGCTGAAAACTCTTTGCTGCTCTATGGCAGAGACAATGGATATTACAGAGGCATTAAAGCATTTACTTACAATTCTTATTAATCAATAATCACCCTCCAGGGCTACATCATAACCTATTACTAGTGTCCAAACTTCAGGGGAGTCTTTGCCCATGGACTTTGAGGCTGGAATCCTCTGGCTTGAGGGGAAAGGAGATTATTCCTGGCTTGTGGGGAAATGATGGTCTCTGATCTTGTTCTCCTGGTGAAGGATGCAATCTCTGCTCTTGTCTCCTGGCTTCTTCTGGATGCTCTGTCCAGGGATTCTTAGGCATATCTCAGGTGCAGGAGTAGGATGCTGTGCAGTCTGAGCACAGTTCTCACATGGCTAGCAGGCCAATCGTGTGTGGACAATTCAGAGTCTGCTTCCTGGTAACTTGGCATCAGTGGCATTTACCAGGCAATGATAAGGCAGCAGGCATGCAAGGTCTGCATGGCTGCTTGGGAGTTTGCACTCTGTGGGTAAAGGCAGGCAATACAGAATCTGGTCCTGATAACACAGTGGTGTGCAAGTGTGAATAGCTGGCTGGGAGACTATGGTCTCCACATACATATAGGCAGGCTTAAGTGAGCTCTGCAAGTGAATACGCAGGCAGGTGAGTCAGAGCTGCAAGTGAGTCAGAGCTATGCAGGGAGTCTGAGCACATTGTTTACCTGTGTACACCTATTTATTGAATGTGGGCCAAGATTAATGGCCCCTTGGCCACTAGAATGACCAATTAGGTTGGCAGTCAGCCAAACCTTACCATAATAGGCAAAAGGCACTTGCCGGGCCTTTCTCCAAATATGGTAATCTAATGGGCCTACACTAAGCAGACATGAGCTGAGTGTGTGGGGCTTACACAACATGTTTGCAAACAGGGGTCCTGGCAGGCCAGACTTTGTGGCACCAGGCCTGTTGTGCCTCTTTTATTGATTTAATGTGTTTACCTCTGGTTTAGGCAGAAAAACATGTCCAGGCAGGGCAAGGCATAAACAAGCCTATTTTTGGGCCTACAGGCCCTCCACAACAGTTACAATGTGCAGTTGGCTATCTGTGTCATCACAGAGGTACTCTGTTTTGACACAGACAGGGAAGGTTCTGTTCTTTTATCTCCTTAGCTCTTTCCAACTCCCTTTGACGATATATTTGCCTTATACCTTTCTCTGCTAGTTGTGAGTTTACCTCTGCAAAACAACTGTTCTCCTCCAACAACTGACTTTGCAGTTCCTCTTTCAAGAAAGCATTTTGCTGCCACTCTTGTTCCAGCTGCTTTTGCAGTAAATTCTTAACAGCCACCTGCAAAGAGTTAATGGCTACATCAACCTGATTACATCTCTGTCTACGATTTTCTATTTCTGCTGCCAAACTCACCCCTAAAATGGTGTAGATCAAGCCATTACCCCTGCCAGATCTAACCTCTGCCTTCTTCTGTAGGACAGTTATCCTATCAATAATACTCTGAGGCTGAGACTATTGATCTTTAGCCCATGTTTGCCCTGGGATGGAAGGGTGATGTGCTAGTTTGAAGCAAGCTAGAATGTTTTGGTAAAAGAACTAGATAATGGGCAGTGAAATGAAAAAACAATTGTGTCTCCTTCTCTCACAGTCACGCTGAGAACTCTGGGAAGAAGAAGTAAAACATTCTCCATTTTGTCTTTCATTCTGCCTTTGCCTTCAGACCTAGTCACATCTCATTAACCTTGCTCCCACTAACCTCGCTCCCTAACCTCTTGGATGCACCTCTCTTCTTCCTGAGAACTGGGGTAAGGTTGAGAGGGGCCAGGGAAGGTGTTGGGGTGGTTTGAGAGCCCCTCCTGGGGACTCAGGTTTCTGGGAGGGGAGTTGTGTTTCTGTATTGTTTATCCTTTGTATATTTCTGTATATAACTGTATATATTGTAAATAGCTGCTTGTATATTTGCTGCTGTAAAATAAATAGCTTCATTTATATTCCCAGAGGCCGTCTGAGTTAGCTGGGGCAAAGTCGAAAGTGGGGGGGGGGGGGGCGGGTAAGAGCCCAAACCATCACAGGTGAAAAGCATGTATTTCTAAAAACTTAAACAACTTCTCTATTTTTCCCTTATATGAGGGGGCAGAATCATGAGTGGTTTCTGTAATTACAGAGCTCTTACAAGAAACAACGTCCTGAGACTGAGGTGAGTCACACTGAACCTATGAAGGTCCCAACACTTCATGAGGCTTCAAATGGACCCAAAAGCCTCTAAACACAATGGTAGCCTAATAACTATCATGGCAACCCCTGACTGTGATGCCTACAAGTGAATGTCATGCGGGAAGTAGTAAAGTACTCTTCACCTCACAATGGTAACTTAATACCTTTCAGGGCAACCAAATGTGATGTCCACAACCAGATGCCATGCAGGAAGCAACAACACTCTTCCCGTCAAATTGGTACCAAAAGTTGTTCTCAATGGACACTAAACACTACACAGACAAAACAAAACCATACAATTAGGCTGTTCTTGCGTACGCCCACTTTTTGCTTCATTCTTACTCCACACTGACACTGTGTCTCACACATTTGCAGACTTCACTCTCCCCATGCACTTGTGTTTCCAAAAATCCCACTACTGACACCAATTAATTTTCCCTTTCTGGAGGAGTCCTGCGTATGGGTGGTTTGGATTCTCAGGCATAAAAATAAGGCACAAATGGTGTCAAACGCATAAGCTAGCTTTATTGCATTCAGATGACGTACATGCACAAGGATAGGGAGGAATGAGGAGAGGAAAAGAGTAAGAGAGGTGAGAGAGAAAAGAGAAAGAAAAGAAATACACCTATGCACAGAGAGGAAAGGTCACCCTGGAGTCATTCAGCATCCTCAAAGTCTGGTTGAAGAGAGGGGGTGGGGAGTCTGCAGTATGGGGCTTCTCTTCTTTTACTTGGCTGCCTCATTGAATATGCATGTTTTTTTCTGAGAATCACTTAGCATTTTCCAGGAGTGATTTGCTTAGCCAGGCCCACGGTGCAGTTGTGTTGGGCATGCTCGATGTGACAGAGGGTTTCCAGAGTTGAGTCCCACCACATCCAGCTAGTTTCTCTGAAATGATTGCTGATATTGATAAACCAGGAGCTGCTAGACTGCAGCTGGGTCAGAAGCAGCGTCACCTGTCACAACAGGAAGCCTTCGCCTCCTATGTGTGTTAGGTGACAGGAGTTCGGTTCCAGGTGTGGTGGTCCATAATGGTAGTCTTTCAGTCCATGCAAGCTGAGAAGTCAGGCAGGTGATCCTGTGGTAGCATGCACAAGTTCACTCTGCATTTCCTGTCTGTTTTTTTGTCCAGTTGTTGTTTACTGGGGAGCTCTTGGGGGTCTGAGCTCATGCAGGAGGGGATTTTTTTGGGCAGTGAGTACAAACAGGATACTCACTTAGCGTTTCTCAGAAATTTAGATCAAAACAATTTTTTTTCTGAGATGTTGGGACATATTGTTTATCTCAGCCTCTGATAATATTCCATTTTGGAAGCACAGGAGATATGGGATAAATGGATGCACTTTTAGTTGATCTAAGAACTAAATCTAAAGGCAAACAATGTCTCAAAATCAATTATTAAATTAAGTGCCTTGATGCTAGGACTGATATTGTACATTAACTTTATCAGCTTCATGGGGGGTATGACAAAACATGGTATCTTCATCTATGATACTAGTGCAGAATCTGTGTTTGATGTATCAAGTGGTAGCACTTCAGAAGGATCTTGAGCAGCTTAAGGATCAAGACAGAGATAGAACCAGGTCACACCAGAAAATTCCTAATATTCACAAGGAAGAGAAGACCTCCAAAATGAGCTTACACATCAGGGAAGGCCAAGCACTCACTGCCAAAGTGCTGATGAAAAAGGCCAGTTTGTATCACAGTGTATGCCAAGCTCTGCATGAGCCACTAGTATGCTTTCAATAAAGCAGAAAACAGACTGAGGTACAGTAGGAGTAGTGAGGACAACTGATTCAAAAAGATCACGATTTTCCCTTTTTTGCCAGGTCTTACATGGAATATTTTACCAAGTTTTGTGCATCACACTCATCTAAAGGAGGACATTAAAACCAGGAGAAGGCTCAACAGAAGCTACTAAGGTTCAATTACCTCAAAGGAGGATTAGAAGAAACCAGACTAGTTCAATATGCTGAATAGAAGTGTTGGGGTACAGAGGCTGGCGAGAGGCGAGATCAGGGTACTGACGACTCGAGACAGCAGCTTCTAGGCATCTGTGCATCAGTACCATTTATTAAAGGCAATACAGCGGCTTATATAGTGCCTCGTAGGAGGTGTGCACAACCAGCCTGGGGCTGGCAGAAGTGGACAGTACAGATTGGCCCCAAGTTAAGTGTAAGGCAGAGATAAGTTATCTGTGGTAAACAACCTGTGAGTACCACCCAGGGGGGCTGGCCAGGGTCAGCCCCCCAGGGGCTGTGCCTGCCTCAGGGGTGGGCAGCTTCCACTCCCTGGCAGCTGAGCGTGGGTTGCTCACTGTTCTCAGCCTAGGCCCCTGGGAATCAGTAAGACTCCAAGGACACTTCCCATCACAGGGCCTGATGTTTACATTCCATACCTCGTTGCAGGAGAAAGCTTCCCACATAGAAGAACAGGAGATCTCTAAATCATTGAAAGGATGTTATGAAGGTGATGAAGCAGAACTGATTTATATAGTGCTAGATGATGCGATTACTTCTGTAGCTACAAGTTTTGTCTTGGTGTGTGATGGTTTGGGCTCTTACCCGCCCCCCCACACTTTTGAATTTGCCTCAGCTAACTCAGACAGCATCTGGGAATATAGATGAAGCAATTTATTTACAGCTAGCAGAATTCACAAGCAGCTATTTATAATATATACAGTTATATACAATTATATACAGAAACATACAAAGGATAAAAAATACAAAAGCATAACTCTCCTCCCAGAAACCTGAGTCCCCAGGAGGGGCTCTCAAACCACCCCAACACCTCCCCCGGCCCTCTCAACCTTACCCCAGTTCTCAGGAAGAAGAGAGGTGCGGCCAAGAGGTTAGGGAGCAAGGTTAGTAGGAGCAAGGTTAATGAAATGTGACCAGGTCTGAAGGCAAAGGCAGAAGAAGAGACAAAATGGAGAATGTTTACTTCTTCTTCCCAGAGCTCTCAGCGAGACTGCGAGAGAAGTTGACATCAATTGTTTTCATTTCACTGCCTGTTATCTAGTTCTTATACCAAAACATTCTAGCTTGCTTCAAACTAGCACAATCCACCCCTGTCTAATTCGCTCAGAGTATCGCTGAGAATTATCCAATCTAATTTAAACCAATATTTACACTAAAACAATATATATAAGTTCAGTTCACACTTTAATCAGATGTAGGTGATTCAAAAGCTCAGAAAAGAGACTCTCAGGTGATGTTGGGTTCATGCTCATGTACTGTAGATTCTATCGTATATTTCTCTCGGTGTTGGGCGCTGATGTTACCTAGAACAGAAAACTCCTAACAACTTGAATTTAAACTCTCTCAGCTAAGGTTAAATTTCTCTGTGGAATACACTGGATTTCACCATTCTCCTGCATTACCCAATATGTGTGACCAGGACCTTCAGCAGATACCACCCCTCAGACAGGTTTCCCTTCGCCCCAAGGAGAAAATACCCAAACAGTTTTCCCTAACAGATTCTTTTCACATACAACAGGAACTTTATCACCGTCTACTGTTTGGACCAAATCTGATTGTGCAGGTCCTGCTCTGTTTACTGAACCTCTACTATTTACCAACCAGGTAGCTTGTGCTAAATGTTTGTCCCAGATTTTCAGAGTTCCACCCCCCATGGCTTTTAGGGTGGTTTTCAGCAGACCGTTGTAGCATTCTGTCTTCTCTGCAGCTGGTGCATAGTAGGGTATGTGATAAATCCATTCAATACCATGCTCTTTGGCCCAGTTTTTCACAAGATTGTTCTTGAAATGAGTACCATTGTCTGACTTGATTCTCTCTGGACTTCCATGTCTCCACATGAATTGTCTCTCCAAGCCAAGAATGGTGTAATGTGCAGTAGCATGTGGAACTGGATAGGTTTCCAACCATCCAGTGCTGGCTTCTACCATTGTCAGCACATACTGCTTGCCAGAACGAGATCGAGGCAAAGTGATGCAGTCAATCTGCCAGGCGTCACCATACTTGTACTTTGACCACCTATCACCATACCATAAGGGCTTGATTCGCTTAGCCTGCTTAATAGCAGCACAAATGTCACAGTCATGGATGACTTGGGTGATAGCGTCCATGGACTAGTCAATTATAAGTCAATTGACCCATCACGAGCCCATCGGTATGTTCCATCTCTGCCTTGATGTCCAGATGAGTCATGGGCCCACCGAGCTAAGAACAGCTCACCTCGGTGTTTCCAATCAAGGTCAATGTCAAGGTTAGAGTTGGTATCAACTTGAGAAATCTCAGCAGCTTGGTCTACCTGCTGGTTATGTTGATGTTCCTCATTGGCTCCGCTCTTAGGCATGTGTGCGACTATGTGCCGCACCTTCACTGGAGAATTCTCCAGCAGTGCATCAATGTCCTGCCACAGATCAGCACACCAAAGAGGCTTTCCTTTCCTCTGCCAACCATTCTTCTTCCAGTCCTTCAGCCAACCCCAGAGGGCATTGGCTACCATCCACGAGTTGGTGTAGAGGTAAAGGATAGGCCAATTCTCACGTTCAGCCACATCAAGAGCAAGTTGGACAGCTTTTACCTCAGCAAACTGACTGGATTCTCCTTCTCCATCTTTCGTTTCGGTAACTCTTCTGGTTGGACTCCAGACTGCTGACTTCCATATTCGCTTGTTCCCAGCAAGACGACAGGAACCATCTGTGAACAAAGCATAGTTCTTTTCCAGATTAGAGAGATCACCATAGGGAGGAGCTTCCTCAGCACGAGTTATTTTCTCCTCCGGAGGTTTGGAACAGCCTGTGCCTTCCGGCCAGTTGGTGATCACCTCCACCAGACCAGGTCGGTCAAGATTACCCATTCGTGCTCGTTGGGTTACCGAAGCCATCCATTTAGACCAGGTTGCATCTGTGGCATGATGTGGTGATGAACCTTTGCCCTTGAACATCCAGTTGAGAACTGGCAGTCTAGGAGCTAAAAGCAATTGTGACTCAGTTCCAATCACTTCAGAAGCTGCTTTCACTCCTTCATAGGCTGCTAGAATCTCTTTCTCAGTTGCAGTGTAATTTGTCTCTGAACCTCTGTAACAACGTCCCCAGAAACCAAGTGGACGACCACGTGTGTCATTTTGAGCTCTCTGCCAAAGACTCCAAGTTGGACTATTGTCACTGGCAGCCATGTACAGAATGTTTTTAATGTCCGGACCAGATCTCACAGGTCGCAAGCCCACTGCATGGACTATTTCTCGCTTAATTTGATCAAAGGCTGCTTGTTGTTCAGGTCCCCACTCGAAATTGTTTCTCTTACGAGTCACATCGTGCAGAGGTTTGACAATCTGACTGAAACCAGGAATGTGTAGTCTCCAAAATCCCACCACACCAAGAAAAGAAAGTGTGTCCTTCTTACTGGTGGGAACTGCCATTGTAGAGACTTTGTCAATCACATCCTGAGGAATGTAACAGCGACCATCCTGCCACCGCACTCCCAGAAACTGAATTTCTCTAGAGGGTCCTTTGACCTTGTCTCTCTTGATGGCAAAACCTGCTTGCATCAGAATGTCAATGATTTTGTTACCTTTCTCTAAGATTTCCTCAGCAGTTTGGCCCCACACAATGATGTCGTCGATGTACTGGATGTGCTCTGGAGCTTTACCTTTCTCCAGTGCATTCTGGATGACTGAGTGACAGATGGTTGAGCTGTGTTTCCACCCCTGAGGCAAACGATTGAACTGGTACTGGATTCCTCTCCAGGTGAATGCAAACTGAGGTCTGCACTCCTTTGCTATGGGAATAGAGAAGAAAGCATTAGCAATGTCTATGGTTGCATACCATTTAGCCTCCTTCGATTCCAGCATGTAATGGAGCTCCAACATGTCCAGCACAGCTACACTCATGGGTGGAGTCACCTCATTGAGGGCACGAAAGTCAACTGTGAGACTCCAGTCACCATTAGGTTTACGCAGAGGCCAGATGGGACTGTTGAAAGGTGAATGAGCTTTCTCGATGACAGCCTGACTCTCCAGTTGACGAATCAGCTGATGAATGGGCAACAAAGAGTCACGGTTAGTTCTGTACTGCCTATGATGAACAGTTTGAGTTGCAATTGGCACTTCCAGGTCCTCTATGTCATGATGTCCCACAACTGCAGATTCATCAGAAAGTTCAGGTCTAATAGACAATTTCAATTTATCATCCTCAATCTCTACAGATGCTATTCCAAAAGCCCATTTGTGACCCTTAGGATCTTTGAAACAACCTTGTCTCAAAAAGTCAATTCCCAGAATGCAAGGCTCATCAGGACCAGTTACAATAGTATGTGTCTTCCACTCTTTACCAGTTAAACTGATCTCAGCCTGTACCTCAGTTAACTCTTGAGATCCACCAGTGATTCCAAAGATAGAAATGGACCCTGTCCCTTTGCAATTGGATGGCAACAAAGTACACTGAGCACCTGTGTCAACTAAAGCCCTGTCTTTCCGAACTCTTGAACTGCCAGGCCACCTAATGAATACATTCCAATTGATTTGGTTCTCTCCACTATCCCTTTCCTCCTCCTGGCTGGAGGCATGGCACCCCTAATGCTGAACATGGCATGTGGGGTGTACACAGTGATTGGTGGTGTTGTAAGAGGAATTGCAATTGTTGGAATAATTGCAGTTGCTCTTGGGAGCTGAAGAAGTGACAACTACCTTCCTGGCATTGCTGCCTCTGTTTCTGCCACTCTGCAGATCCCTGACCCTCTTTGAAAGAGCTGAAGTAGGTTTACCATCCCACTTGTTCATGGTCTCACCGTATGTTTCAGGCAGAAGTATCCACAGTGACGCACGTGATTGCTGTTGTCTGGGTGGAATTTGTCTCCTCCTGGGCTGGAATTGCCTTGAAGGAGGTGGGCATCTGTTCCTGACTGCAGAAACACGCACCCATTCAGATGATGCAGGAACGGTATCTTTTACCAGATTGGTAATGTTTTTAAGATCCTCCTTCAGTTCTTTCATGCTCTCCTTAATGTCATCTCTAATACCATCTTTAAGCTCTGTAGTCATAGTCTTATTGCACAGATTATACCAGAATGTGACTAGCTGTCCTCTATCTGCCTGAGCTGGTCAGTGAATTCATCAACAGTGAAAGACCTTCCATTATCACTCCTTGATAGAAACTTACTGGCCAAGATGTTGGCATAGGATGAAGGAGCAAGCTTAATCTGCTTCTTCATGAGACCTGTTCCCAAAGGAATATCGTCAGGCTCATGAGTGCCATGATCTCCATAAAGCACTTCCTTCACAGCAAACTCCTTCAGAAGCTTAATTCCCTGCTCAACGGTGTTCCACTTCTTGGCAGCCCATGGCAAATCATCTCGGGAAGGATACCTCATAGCCACAGCCAACAGAAGGCGTGTCCACAAGCTAACCCTACCAAGAGAACTTGACAGGTATTTGTCCACTCCACTCTCCTTAGTGAGTGGTCCCAGCTGCTTGGCAGACTTGTCTCCTACCTGCAGAGCATTAGCACCAATGCCACGGCATCTCACTAGCCAGCTTAAGATTGGCTCACCTGATTCCCTTGTGTATTCCTTCCTAACTTCCCTGACCTCTCTGAGTGGATCCTTGGAGACCTGGATGTCATCTTCCACCTCCTCTTCCACCTGTTGATCTGGTGGTACTGGGCCTAACACAATCTTCCTCATAGCATTCCTAAACTCATTGGAACCATCCTCTCTCTTGGCAACTAACCTCACAACGCTCCTCTCACTTGAGTATTGTTGTCTCAGCACATTCGTGAGGTCTCGCAGGCTAACTACCTCCTCCTCCTCTCCTCCTTGCTGATCACTAGGGGTCCCCTCTCTTACATCCTCCTGTGAACCACTCTTTGTCTTAGCTTTTGCCTTAGCAGGTGCCAGAAAGGCCTGAACAGCAACAGACTTGGATGTGTCTGCTGGAGGGTTTGAATCATTAAGAGACTGATCTGGAGGGTTTGAATTATTGGAGGTCTGACTTGGAGCTTGTGAGTTCAAATCTGCCCTGCTTTTAAGAGGAGGATTTTGGTTCTGGTCTACTGGCTGGGTTTGAATTGGCTGAGCTGGTGTCATTAGCATTTGGACTGACTGGGCTAGCGTAACTAGCATTAGTGGGATTGTTTGCCTGTCCTCCTGGGATGCCTGCCAACCCTGATGTGTTATTGTTGCTAGGAACATTCTGATTTTGGGTACCTGTCGTGTCCTCCTGGGGATCCTGTTAAACTCTGCCCGTTGTTTTTGCTATCCTTATCATTGTTTATGTTAGCAGCGGGAACATTGGCCGTGTTCCCAGCACTTGGATAAGGAGGGGCAGAGGCTGGCAAGGGGGAAGCCGATAACTGTGTTCCCTTGTTTTGCTGTGAAAGAGACTGCTTCTGAGACACAGAATTTTTCCTAGTTCCTTACAGAAGCTGGTTTTGAATTTTTCACCAATAATACCAAAATTAATATGAAATTTAAAAATACAAGAGCCAGTATAATGCCCAGCAACCCTGCCATGCTCTGTTTCGAGTACAAGTCCTTGCAGGGATTTGGCATTTCAGTTTGGGGCTGGATGACCCTCATGAGAGCAGTAGATAAAGCAGACTCTCGATTGATTGTAACATTTTTGACAAAAGCTCTTGTAATATCACTAGTAATATTCTCAGTGACACTAAAACCAGCATAACCAAGGATAAAATCACCCCAGCTCCAGAATATGCTTGAAAGCTTAGCTTTGACCTTCTTAAAAACTACATGAAGCAAGAAATAACCAATTTGATCTTTGATCCAATTGTACACAAGAAACCAGAAAACAGGCCACACAATAATCCCCACCAAGTACAATAGCTGCTTGATTAGCTTCATCTTAATTGCCAGAGCTAATTTCCAATCACTCAAATATATCTAGCCCCACATTGGGAAAGCCAATTAAAAATGTGATGGTTTGGGCTCTTACCCACCCCCCCACACTTTTGTAGGTACCCAGCTAACTCAGACGGACCCTGGGAATATAGATGAAGCAATTTATTTACAGCTAGCAGAATTCACAAGCAGCTATTTACAATATATACAGTTATATACAATTATATACAGAAACATACAAAGGATAAACAATGCAAAAGCATAACTCCCCTCCCAGAAACCTGAGTCTCCAGGAGGGACTCTCAAACTACCCCAACACCTCCCCTGGCCCTCTCAACCTTACCCCAGTTCTCAGGAAGAAGAGAGGTGCGGCCAAGAGGTTAGGGAGCAAGGTTAGTAGGAGCAAGGTTAATGAGATGTTACTAGGTCTGAAGGCAAAGGCAGAAGAAGAGACAAAATGGAGAATGTTTACTTCTTCATCCCAGAGCTCTCAGCGAGACTGTGAGAGAAGTTGACATCAATTGTTTTCATTTCACTGCCTGTTATCTAGTTCTTATACCAAAACATTCTAGCTTGCTTCAGACTAGCACAGGTGCTTTCAATCTGAACAGTAATGGAAAAAAAAATTAAAAATTATGAGCATAGTAATGAAGAATGGAAGAGTAACCTGAAACATGTGCAATCCTCATCCATGGAGACTTTCAAGAAAAAAAACTGGGCAATATTAAATTTAAATTTTTAAATTGGTGATAATCTTTATTTACTTTCACTCTACTTTCAATAGCTTTCTTTATTCCTGACATTTGCAGTATTTGCAGTTTTTAATTAATCTTTAAAACTTTTATAAAATAATTTTCCAAGCATATTGCATGCATATCACATTCCACGATTAGCATGAAACAGAACTGTACTATTTATAGACTGATATTGTTCATCCAATATATTGAAACTCTGTTGTGCAAAGAAAAGGCCCAGATGGAAAGAATTAGTTCTCAAAACAGACTAAAAAAAAAAAATAGCAGTATGTACTCCTTGAAATTTTAAATATTTTAAAAATAAGATATTTTTTATAAGAAATTTCATTTTATATTGCACGTATAGTATTTGATAATCTAGCAGCGTATTTTATTAAAAAAAAAAAAGATTTTTAAAACAAATAATCTCTGATATTTTAGTTCAGCCCTTATCACCTTCTACAAATTGTGCAAACAGGACTTCAACTGTGACCTTGTTGAGGCTGGCAAACAGGTTTACGTATATATATACCAGAGACAGAAATAACATTACCACTCCAAAGCTGAGAAAGAGGACAAGTACAAATATTTTTTAATAGAAGTTTTCTTCTGATTACCTTTTCAGAATCTCCAGTTGGGTAACAAGTACTGTGTTCAGCAAAATAATAGCACAAGTAGTCAGAGATGAGAGCATTAGCCAGTTATTATATTAAATGAAAATCTATCTGCTTGCTGTTTGCTTATTTGATTTCAAGGTTGATTGATATGGTTGAAATCACATAGATATATAGATAGTTTCTTTTACCTCCTTTTTATATTCTGCTGACAAAGGGAAAATATTTGTCACATGTAAATAGAGGAATAATAATAATTAAAAAAGAAAGATCTGTCAATATTGTGTAAAGATATTTGTATAGTCATCAAGGTAAGAAAGGGTCTTTAAATAAAACAATGCTTTGTTGTTTGCTTGGGTTTTGCATTTTGGTTTTGTTGAGGGTTTAGCCTGGTGTTGTTTTGGTAGGGAGTGGTGGTGTGTTTGTTGTTGTTGGGGTTTTTTTGTTTGATTGTTGGGTTTTTTTTGTTGGTTCCTTTGTTGGTTTGGGGTTTGTTTTGTTTGTTTGTTTTCAGAAACACTACATATACATGGTCTCTAAATTCTCATTTGTGTTACTGCTTAAGATATAAAGTATGCCACTCACAATATACAAGATGTGGAGTATGGCAGCTGTAGCTTAACAATTTAAATTCACATATTGTAGTCCTACTGGCCCCAGGAAACCTAGACTGTTTTACCTTGTTTCTTTAATGAGAATATACTGACAGATTTTCATTATTAAATAAAAAAAGTAGGCAGGGCATTACAGAAAGCAAGTTGCAAGCATAGTGTTAAAATTGGCTGGAACATACACATTCATTCTAATCCATTATTATTCTATTCTTCTGAAATCAAGAGGAAATAGGAAAAAAAAAGGAAAAGAATAGAAATATATGTTGTGAAATGTGTCTTAAAGTATTTGCATTTATACATGGATAACTGAAGTGAGTGGAATGCCTTTTGAAAATGTGTATTCAGCATTTAGAATACTTTTTCAAAAACAAAGTTTAACTCACATTTATTATGCATTGAAATGAACTACATATTTAAATAATTATTTTATGAAAGAATTCCATCCTAATTTTTATTTCTTCAGGCTGACAAAAAAAAAGGCCTTTTTAAGTTGATTGAAATTGCTTTATTTTGTGCAATGAGTCAAGTGGGGCCAGATAATTTGATTAATGCTTATTATTACTGTCATATGCTCTGACATATCACATGAACTCTTTATTAGTAAGCAGCAAGAAACAAATTTGTGAGATTAGCCAGTGTCAACAGAAGTTAATCAGTTTTCGTATATTCACAGTCTAAACCTTTTCTCTGCCTTTAGGACATGATCTCAAAGAAGTCACATTCCAAGAGAAGCAAGGACACAGTAAATGGCTTTCCTGATTCTTTTTATGATAGCCTACAGCTTAAATGAGATAATTATATTGATCCCTCAAAAGAACACTCATAAAACCCACAGAATAGATGTCTTTAATCTCTTGTAGGGATCAACAATTAAAAGATGATGTAAGTTGGAAAAAAACCCCAAATCAAAACCAAACCAAACCAAACCAAAAAATAAAAAACAAAAAAACCCCACAATCTCCCTCCAAAAAAAACCCAAACAACAACAACAACGACAAAAAAAAAAAAAAACCAAACAAACAAACAAACAAAAAAACAACAACAAAAAAACTGAAACCAAGCATATCAGTTGGGTACTTCTACTGGATAGGTCTGGGTGATAGGTTGGACTGGATGATCTTGGAGGTCTCTTCCAACCTGGTTGATTTTATGATTCTTCCATGACTGGCAAAGTAATGCCATAGTGAATTGTGGTGGTTTGGGTGTTACCTGCCCCCCACACACACTTTGGAAATCACCCAGACTGGACTCAGCCAGCTCTGGAAATTGAATGAAGCTTATTCTTTACAGCCTAGCACAATATACAAGCAGATATTTACAATATATATACAGTTATATACAGAAATATACAAGTTTAAAAAAGTAATACAGAAACACAACATCCCTCCCAGAAACCTAAGTCCCCAGGAGGCGCTCCCAACCACCCTTCCACCTTCTCCCACCCCTTTGCGTTACCTCAGATGTTGCCTTGTGCCCCAAGGAAGAATGGAGGATGAGTCAGAGGGGTTAGGAAGCAGGTGGATTAATCAGGTTATGTTAGAGAGAAAAAACTGCAACCCACAGCCTGGACCGAGAGTGACTCCCAACTACCTTATCTATGTTTGGATTCTTGCTCTTATACCTCTCAGCAAGCCTATGATTGAAGTAGATATCACCATTGTTTCCCTTTCACAGCCTATAATCTAGTTCTTCTCACCAAAACATTCTAGCTAGCTTCAAACTAGGACATGAATACTTTTGTATAAATTATTTGATTGATAATAATTTGATAGGGCAAGAATTACAAAAATACAGTTATTTTTATTTTCCTGAAAAACCCTGCCTCAAAACTATATGCAAAACTAGTTAAATTTTATTTACAGATTCTAATTCAGTCAGAAATTTTCACAAGGTTGTTTATGGGCAATTTTTGATAATTTAGGTGAGTCAGAAAATAGAAAAGGCTAAGCTACAAAATAGCTGTGCCGCACTTAGAAATCAGAGGCAGACCAGAGTCCTAAGAAAAGTCCAAGAGAACACTGGATTTACTTATGAGGGCAGAATAGGAATTTGGAGATGGTTCCTGGATCTCCTTTGCAGCAGCCTCTGGAAACTGCAAGTTATAATCCAATTGTGGAACCACACAGCTTAAGTCCAATGCTAGTAGAAACTGCCAAAGTCAAAGTGTCTCCAGACACAGCTTCCATAAGGCAGATTTCATACAATGGCACTGCCTTAGCAGCACAGGTAAAGCCTCACTCTTGGCATGCTTCTGAAAACAGCAGAGTTTACAGCAGAGGCAGGGTCATTCCATCTTGGGGGTAGGGAGCAAGAAATCAGGATATGCTGGTCTTAAGAAGAAGCTGAGTCCTGGTGTCACAGAGAAATCTCTTGAATGAATCAAAATGCACCTACGCACACTTTCTGGTCACTCTATTTAAACTCTTTCCTGGACAATGTGTCCAGTGCCAATATATAGCAGGCATGAAGCATCCAGCCAATCTCAATCCCAGATTCCAGCACGAGCTTTCCTACAGTTGAGAACATGTGTAGGAATGAGAGGAAAAGGGCATGCTTTGCCTTTCCTCATTCAAGCCTGCAAGCAGAGGGAAAGCAATTTCATGACTTTGTCTCTTTCCTATTCAAACCCCTGACAAAGGGGAGAAGGGAGTTAGAAGTGCCCCACAACAATAAATTACAATATGAATGCAATTTTCTTAACCACAGAAGCGGTTGAGTATACTTATTGTTACAGGTTACATTTTGCTGTCACACGAAGAGAATTCACTCACATAAAGAAGAAAGCTCAAAATATGTATTATGCTATATACATGTTAAACAAGTCTGGGTCTTTTGGCCTATATGTAGAGATGTATCTGGTAGAAAGAGGCAAAAAAGTGCTCTGGAAATGACAAAATTTTGTTAGTGTCTATACTATAAATGAGTGATGAGCTGGCTCTACACAAGAAGTTTTTCTTTCATTGACTATTAAAATAAGAAAGAAAAAAAAAAAGAAAGAAAAAAAGGACATAACTTAGAGAAATAACATGCTCTGTTCCTGAGCAGGGAGGAGAAGAAGAGTGAGATAGGAACAGGAAGACATGACTGTGGACAGATCTGGTGTGGTACCCTCATCTATGTGATAAAGGCAAGGTATTTTCTCAATAATGTAATTTGTGTATGGAAAGAAGAATAAAGTTCATGTACATTGACTGACTATACAGCTGATTTCTGAGTGCTACTTGCCAATTTTCAAAACCAGCTCAAAGAGTACACCTGAAAGAGTAAATTATGGTTCTAACTTCCATTAAAATATTATACTGACATTCTGCATATGACTATCAGAAAAATCTCAAGTTAGCAACCTCAAAAGATTTGTAAGCCACAAAAAAATTGTAATGGTACTCAAGGAGATAAACATTCCCTTCAAGGAACTGGGTGTATTTAAAAAAAAAAACCCTTGATTATACAAAAAGGGCAGAGCACAAATTAAGGACTCCCATAGGTAGTTCCAGATTGCAGCTAAAACAAACTTTTGCTGCTCTACTCTGTTGGCTAGTTTCTAATTACTGTCTGCAATGAAAATCGTTTATAACTAGAAAGGTCCCATAACAACATGGCAAAGGCATGGGGGTTGCAACATAATATTAGAGAACACTTACCCTGTGGGCAATCACTAGTAACTGAGGAAGATAATAACTGCTCAGAAACTCTGAAATAGTTTACTCATAAAAGAATCTTCATTAAAATAACATTAAGGAGTATTTTTAATGTAGCACGCAGAGACTCTGCTGTGTGATTCTTTTTAATGTTAATGGGAATTCAGTGGCTAAATCCGTATGCATTGAAATGAAAATTGCACTTACGATTTTAAACAAAAATCCATAAAAGGAAACAAATTCAGGTGAAGGCTTCACTCTGTTGTGCTGAATTATTACTAATAATACAATATATAAGATTAGCGGATAACACTTGGAATGTAAACATACTGCTGCACCTAAACTCTTAATAAAAGAAGTTGAGGAGAGGGAGGGCTTACCTCTCTAGTAAAGCAGTGATTAAACAGAAAGGACAAATTTATAATTCTGCAGCCTGAATTGTTCATGTAGTAGGCTGCAGCACAAATGTTTTGGAGAGCTATAAAATAATTATTGTATGTTCCAAAGGAGAGGAATATACCAATAGCAGGAAAATGTGTGACATTTGGTGGAAGAAGGTTCTCTGGCCAAACAGAAATTCTCATCCTTTAATGAGAATTTTCATGTAACCCTTGGAGGCCACCTGAAAGCTGACTCAAAAGACATGGGATCCATGGCAAAACCAGTTTGCTCTTATTCTTCTCACTTATGCTACCCTAGACTGGCATAAAGACAACCAATAGGGCCAGTGTGATATAGGCTTCTCATCACAATGCTAGAAAATAATCTGGCTAAAAAAAATCAAAATGGCTATGCAGTGACAACAAAGAAAGAGCCATACCTGAACTTCATCCATATCAATAAAGCACAAATTGCCAAACTGGGAGAACAAAAAGGAGCAGGTCCTATAAAGATGAATCTTTAAGCCATTTTAGATGGTAACCGCTATTTTCATCCTTATAGTGAATATCAGAGATATTTCTTCTCCACTTTATTTCATCTTGTACCTCATGCTTTGTTTTGTGAGCAGGGGTGCTGGTATTTTTTGAGTGAATGTGAGAAAGACTCTGTATTGAGGCTTAAAAATTTCACTAAATACCAATTATTTGTGAGAAGAGTGCTCTAAGACAGTATTTGGATCCAGTTTTATCAGATCAGCACCTTCAACTGAAATAATTGGAAGCTGAAAATACAAAAGTGATAAAGCAAAAGATTTTCAATTATAATCACTTATAAGACCCTCTCTATTACCAAGGTGCAGTAATGTGAAGTGGAAGATCTGTGTATAAAGCTTTCCTTATACCTTTTATTTTTGAAAGACTGTTATGAGAGCTTAACAGTACTTTTAAATGGTTGACACAATAAGTGTTCCATTTTAATTGGCACATCTGTGATTTATCACTATACCACGTTCGGAACACCCCATCAGGCCATTTTAAAGTGAATAGCAGGGTACTCTCCATCTGACAATACTTGAAGACTTCTATTGAAGACTCCAATTAAGAAGAGACACCTACTAAAAGATTTCTTGTCCCTGTTTGATGTAATGACTGAATTGGACAGAACTGTGTCTTTCCATCCTGAGCAGAAATAAAATCTTTGGCATCACAGTAAGTTCCTGGTGTTATGACAATGCCACACTTTCCTTTTCTGCAAAAGCGTGAACAATATGATTTGAGTTTCTAAATTAGGAAAAGCAGGAACCCAAATCCAACAGAAAGTAACTGTCTTGATCATCTCAGTTTGTTACTTTTCAGTCCTCCCTATAGGACCATAATATCCAGAGTAAATAAGAAGACATATGAAACCTTGGGTTTACATCGGGAGTTGGATTTCCTGGTACTGAAGTTTAAAACTGCAGTAACCTGCCACCACTGACACTGCCATGGCTCTCATACACGATTTATTTCCTTTTAAAAGCTGTTCAGGTGGATACTGAGGAGCTAACTGTCAACTGGCATCCCTAGATATTCATTCCACTTTCCAGGTTCCTTCTTCACATAGTGTTCTGTTTACTATCCTGCGTTCATGAGGTAAAGATTTATGCAGTGTCTGTACTACTCCATTTTAAAGAGCTGCATTGTTTAGAATTTTCCTGATCTGCATCAAATAGTGCCATTTCAGGATTTTGTGGTTACAATTTTAGAAAAATAATTAATCTTGACACATTGTGAAACATGCAGTTTTACCTTAGTACTTTGATCTGGCCCAAATGATTTCTTTTAAACTCCAACATTGCATATTGCATGTTTTTCGTACCATCTGTCTTAGTCAACACCTAGATACACAGATGTGCTGTTACTGTGCAAATGTTAGACACTAGCTTAACCTTTTCTATTCTAAAAAATATAATTAAAAAATTAAGCTCTTCAGTCACATCAACATCTAATATTCTAATTTGTTTCAAGTAGGCTTTTGTAAGCTTTCCTTATTCTAAAAATATGTGGTTTAGTGTTAAAAAAAAAATCCAAACAAAATCCTGCCCAAAATATAAAATTATTCATTGCATAGCGATGCATATTTCATAGAAACTACATAAATTGGAAAGTGATTATCAACAAGGAAATTTAAAACTACTTAAAATACTGATGATGGTAATATCATAGTCTTGGGGATTTCAAGGTTATTTTCTATATGCTTATTTCTGGTTTAGTACCAGTAAGCTCTTCTGTCAAGAATCAGAGTTTTAATGAAAATTAAACACCATGAATGGAGTCTTGCCAAAAAAGTCTTAGAACAGATGCAGGCTAATGCAGTTATTTCCAGAACTATTTCTCATCTCTCTCACAGAAGTATAAACATACAAGAAATACTTTGGAAAATTAAATTTAGTAGTTTTATAACAAATAATCAGTCCAGAATTATGTCACAGTGGGGAGGTACATATGCTAGAGTTAATGTTAAGGCTTCATAAGCATAGTGAGACTTTTTCCTGGTTTTACGTTCCTGTTTTCCAAGTTATGATTATTTAAACTGTTTAGTTCCAAATTTATAAACACTCTGTGTGCAATTGGTTATTGTTATCCAAAAATCCAAATTAATCTTAGGGAATTTTCCTGATATTTTAATATCAAGAAAAAATATTTGATATTCAAACACGAAACTAACATTTATAATTAACATCAAATATTTTTAGTGATAGCAGCTCACAACCCGGTTGTGGTGATCTGTTGTCTTCCTTGCCTAGTGTGCTAGTTAGAAGCAAGCTAGAATGTTTTGGTAAAAGAACTAGATAACAGGCAGTGAAATGAAAACAATTGATGTCAACTTCTCTCACAGTCTCGCTGAGAACTCTGGGAAGAAGAAGAAAACTTTCTCCATTTTGTCTCTCACTCTTGCTTTTGCCTTAGACCGAGACACATCTTTCTAACATCATTGCTTTCTAACCCTGCTCCCTAACCTCTTGGCTGCACCTCTCTTCTTCCTGAGAACTGGGGTAAGGTTGAGAGGGCTGGGGGAGGTGTTGGGGTGGTTTGAGAGCCCCTCCTGGGGACTCAGGTTTCTGGGAGGGGAGTTGTGCTTTTGTATTGTTTATCCTTTGTATATTTCTGTATATAATTGTATATAACTGTATATATTGTAAATAGCTGCTTGTAAATTCTGCTAGCTGTAAATAAATTGCTTCATCTATATTCCCAGGGTCCGTCTGAGTTAGCTGGGGCAAATACAAAGTGTGGGAGGGGTGGGGTAACCCCCAAACCATCACACCTGGTATCTTACACACAGTGATTGAGATCTCTTGTGCTCTACAGAAAGCATCCTTAAAGATTTGTCAGCTCTGCTCTGCTATTCTTCCATGAGGGCCATTTCCCACAGGGTCCTATTTACTAGCTTGTGAAAGAACTGGAAGTTTGCTTTCCTAAATTTTAGAGTCCTAACTATGGTTCTTGTGGGCTTCTTGCCGTTCAGGACAGTGAACTGCACTAGCACATGATTGCTGCAGCCCAGGTCGCCTTTGACTTTGACATTCTTGATGACTTCACTTGCATTTGTGACCAACAGGTCCAAAACCACATTCCCTCATGTAGGGCTGTTAATTTCTTATCTTAAGAAGTTGTTATCAAGGCACTCTAGGAGCCTTCTGGATTGCCTACAGCTAGCTGTGCTACTTTTCCAACAGATGTTGGGGTGATAAAAATTCCTCAGAAGGATGACAACCTGTGATTGTGATGTCTCCTTAATTTGGAGTATGGAGGCTTCATCAATAGACTCCCTTTGGTCAGGTGGCCTGTAATAGACTTCTACCACAAGACTCCCTTTGCTTTCTTGATCCCTCATACCTACCCATAAATGTTCAACCTGCTCGTGGCAACAACACTTCATACTCTATCCTATTCTTTACATAGAAAGCAACATCTCTGCCCCTTTTTCCTCTCCTATCCCTTCTAACATCTGGCAACCGCACTCCTGCCATATAATTCATTCCACCAAGTTTCCATAATTGCCACCATGTTACAGCTCTCCTGTATCAGGTTATCATCCAGCTCCTCCTGTTTGTTACCCATGCTGTGTGCATTAGTATAGAGACACTTCAGCTGAGCTGTAGGCTGTGTCACCTTCTTAGAGGGGGGCCCCATTATTCCCCTAACGCATTTCACTTCTCTTGATCTGCTGGCCACACTTCTTTGAAGCAGCACATGATAAGATTGGCTTTGTGGTCTGCAAGTGTGTATTATCAGATCACATCTAACTTTTCTTCTACCAGTACTCTGAAATACTTTTTTGCAGAGTTGCTGTCCATCTCATCATCCTTTAGTGTGTATTGGATCAAGGACTGCACTGACCCAGTTGCAAAGTCTTGCACTTCACTTGAATTTATTGAACCCCATGATGTTCACCAGTACCCACTTTTCCATCCTTTGTAGGTCTCTTTGGATGTCATCCTTTTCCTCAGTCATGCAAACTACAGAATTTAGAATCACAGAATTGACAGGGTTGGAAGGGACCTCAAGTATTATCTAGCTCCGACTCCCCTGCCATGGGCAGGGCCACCTACACTAGGTCAAGTTGTTCAGAGTCCCATCCAGCCTGGTCTTAAAAACTTCTAGATATGGGGAATAGATATCATCAGCAAACTTGCTAATGATGCTCTAGATACTACTATCTCTAACATTGATCATAATTATAATCATTATGTCACAATTCCAATACTATTCAATATTAGTCCATCTGAATTTGAAGTGCTAAGAACAAATCACAACAACATTTTTTGTCTGATCTTGAACTTAAGCACCATATCCAGGTTCTAATTAAGAACTGTGGTATGCCTGATAAAATGGTGTTACTTTTCCAATCTCCATCCACTTAAAACATGTATAAATGTACATACACAGTTTTTCTGAAAAAACTGTGTGACTAACTCCTTTCCCAAAGACATACAAATATTTTATTAAATATTTATTTTCAAGTCCACTTTTTTTTTTTTTTCCTACAAATCTTAGACATTGTCTACACATTGTCTTCCCACTAGCTTTAATGTGGAAAACAAAGGATATGGTAATTACTTATTTTTCTTTTGCTGACAAGCACTTCTGGACAAAACCCAGTGGAGGTGGACTTTGCATGTATGTGCCTGTGCTAGTTTGAAGCAGGCTAGAATGTTTTGGTGAGAAAAAGTAGATAATTGGCTGTGAAAAGAAAAACAATTGTGATGTCTCCTTCCCTCACAGTCTCGCTGAGAGGTATGGGAACAAGAAGGGTAAACACTAGATAACACTCTCACCATTTTTTCTCTTCCCTTTCTGGCTGGCTTCTGACTGAGCTACATCTCCCCAACCTCTCCTGCCACTCACCTTTGCTTCTTAACCTCTTGGCTGCACCTCTATTCTTCCTTAGGACTGGGGTAAGGTTGAGAGGGGCAGGGGGAAAGTGCAGGGGTGGTTGAGAGCCCTTCCTGGGGACTCAGGTTTCTGGGAGAGGAGTTGTGCTTCTGTATTATTTTTACCTTGTATATTTTTGTATATTTCTATATATATTGTAAATATCTGCTTGTATATTGTGCTAGCTGTAAATAACTAGCTTCATTTATATTCTCAGAACTGGGGTAAGGTTGAGTCTAGATTGGGTACCTTCTAAAGTGTGGGGGGGGTGGGTAACACCCAAACCACCACAGTGTCCCTTACTCTGCAGCAAAAAGCAAGAAAATATGTTTCAGGAAAGAAGTACATACAGAAAGATTAAAACAAAGCTATAATAGAACAAATATTACAGTATCACACAGTATCATCAGGGTTGGAAGAGACCTCACAGATCATCAAGTCCAAACCTTTACCACAGAGCTCAAGGCTAGACCATGGCACCAAATGCCACGTCCAATCTTGCCTTGAATAGCTCCAGGAACGTCAACTCCACCACCTCATGTGTATAATGTAAACAAGTGCACATCAATCCAGTCCAATCCAATCTTAAGTTTAGGTATTATTTCTGCTGTGCTTAACTTTTTCTAAAAAAAATATTTAAATACTAATTCAAGAATGACTGAGCTGAAGTAGTCATCTTTACATTCCGATGTACCTGGTGATACTGGCTCTTCTTTATTCTAGTATCACAGGACAGAGACAGAAAAATTTAAGAAGCTAGGATGAAGTACATATCCCAATGTCTTTCAAAGCTTTTCACACTTTTTTGTTGTTGTTGTTTTGTTTGTTTGATTGATTTTTTTGGGGGGAGTGGGTGGGCTTGTGGTTTTTTTCTCTTTCATTTTGATATGTTTTAGTTTTGTTTCATTATGTTTTCCTATGTTTTGTTCTCCATTCCATTCTATTCCATCCTGTTCTACTTTCCTAATCTTACTTATTTTTAGGTTTTCATTTTAATAATTATAAAAACTAATATAATCTAGAAGTACCACTTCCAAAGGTTTACATTTCCAGCCAGCATATGTAAAGAAGTAAGGATGTAAATTCATGTACATACTTACACACAAATGAATCACTTGAACTTTCAAATTAATTGGCTTAAGTGTGCAAAAAAATAGTGGCACAACTATTCTTGCATAGTATTTAACAATGTATCACCGTGTTGTGGAGGCAGGGAATTAATGTGGCTGAGTCAGGAAATATAAAAAAAATGATTATTTTATTTTCCCAGAACCCCACACCCAAAACTACATACAAAATTAGTTCAGTTTATTAGCAGATTCAGTTCAATTGGGAATATCTTACACAAAAAAAAAAAAAAAAAAAAAAAAAAAAAAAAAAAAAGATAGATAAATTTAGATATTTAAGAAGTCAGGAAATGGAAAAGGCTAAGCTATAAACACAACTTTACCCCACTATCAATCAGGCCGTTCAGAAGATTAAGGGAAAAGCTTATTCATGAAGGTGAATTGGCATTCGATAATGATGCCTTACTGGATTCCCCTGCAGCAGCAGCCTTCTGATGTTTCAGGCAATGCCCAATAATAGAGATCCATGCCACAGAAGTCTGAAACGAGTCACAGAGCCACCAAACTCAGAAACGTCTCAAGCCTTCTTCCCAAGTGGGATGTTTGCGGGATGGTGCTGACTTCACAATGGCAGGGGATAGCCAAAACTGCTAGGGTCTCCCAGCCTGGGAGGCAGCCAGGAAGTTGGCCACTGATAGGGTCTGAGAAGGGGCAGTCTAGATTCTGCTGATTCTATCTCTCAAAGGACCTGAGGCCTGCCAAGCTTGTAGGTTTGCACAAACGGTGCAAAAGTGGGGTGAACAATCCAAAAGCAGGGATGGGATAAAACCAAGAGCTGTACAAAAGGTAGGAGCCATCCAAAAGTGGAGATGGTCCAGTCATGGCAGGAGCCTATCTGGCCAGGCACTCTGTTAAGGCAGAAGCGCTTTCAAGACAGGAACTCTCAAGGCGGGACTCTCAAGGCAGGAACCCTTGCTCTATTTATCCTTTTTCTAGAGAAAGTGTCCATTTATCATTTATACTAGGTGCAAAAACATAGCCAATCACCAGCCTGATTTCAGTGCAGACTTCTACACTGGTCAGCCCATGTGCAGGAAGGCACCCTTTTGCTGCCCCACCTCAAGCCTGGAGGGCAGGAGGGTGGGAAGAGGGTTTTCATGTCTTTCTTATCCCATGGAGTGAGAGGGAGAAGAGAGGAATTTGGGGTATCCCAGGACACACTGTAACACAGGATTTCCACATTGCAGTGGCCAATGTCATTGTTTTGCCTTATGTGCCATGTTACTCAATTCCTCTATTCTTCCATTTAGGAAATAGGGAAGATGAAATTATGCAGTGTGCCTAATAGAAGCTTGATTTAAGTCATGAAGTTGTTATTTTAGCAGATTTAACAGAATATTGCTCCATCCACAAAGCTCCTATGATGGTCCAAAAACCAGCTTGGTTTTCTTTTTGTTTGGCTGTTTTTTGTTTGTTTGTTTGTTTGCTTGCTTATTTTGTTGGTTTTGTTGGTTTGTTTTTGTTTCATAATGCATTCAGTTTTCTCAACCACAACTGACTCAGTCACTTTTCTCTCATTCTCCCAGCTATTTGATCCTCCAATGGGCTATCCTGTCCAACTTCTCAGGCTTCTGACTTTTTTTTCTCTTTGTCAGTCACAGTATTGTTCCTCCATTTTTGCTCACTTCTCCCTTCCACATAGGCAAACCTAGGCCTCCTTCTGCCAATAAGTGAACAGAGGCACCACTTCCCTTTCTCTTCCTCACATTCATATTTCTCAGCAAATTAACACCAGTCTGACAGAGAAAATATTATAAAGAGATATAGGGTAAATGGAGTTTATCCTTCAGGAAAAATGAAAAATTAAAAATCTAAGAAAACTACTGTACTATAAAAAATTATATTACCTAACCTGCTACAAAGGAAATCTCTCATGCTCAAGCCAGTGAATGTCCAATAGAAATCTCAATACTGATCTTAATCTTGCTTATGTTTGTCAATAACATAAATTTCTCAAATACAGAACCTTAGAGGTTGGAAGGGACCTCCAGAGACTATCAAGTCCCAGGTGGGGATCCAGGTGGGTGTGTTGGTTTGAGACTAATTGGAATATTCTACTGAGAGAAATTAAATTCTTTGCTGTAAGAAAACAAATAAAAAAAAAAAAAGTGGTACCCTATATCACCCATTCCTCTGCTGAGAAATGCAACTGCCCAAAATATAGGTAAAACACTGGCTTCTCACACACTTCTCAGCTCTTGTTTCTGCTCCTTCTTTCTGGTGATCTGGTCTCTGTAGTTCCCTTTTTCTTAACTCTAGTCTAACCTAACCCTTTTTCCTCTGACCTCCTTATCATCTTTTTGACATCTCACCTCAGATCTCCAGATTTATCATTTAAGATATACATGGGTTGATCTGGTTATTTCTAAAGGAAGGGAAAGGAGTGGGGTGGGACACAGAGGAGGTTTGGATTGAGAGCCCTCCTGGTAATCTGATTGTTCTGGGAGGGGTATTGTGGTTTTGTATTACTTTTAACTTCTTTATAGCTCTATATATTTGTGTATATGTATGCTTGTAAATTGTGCTAAGTTGTAAATATAGCTTCATTCCTTAATTTCTAGCTGTCTGAGTCAAGTTTGGGTGATTTCATAAGGGGGGGGGGGAAAGGGGGGGTAACACCCAAAACATCACATCTTGTTTTGGCACTTCAACATGGGGCTAGTACAATTTGGATTGATTGCAAATTAGGCTCAGAAGCTAAAATAAAGCTACTTTGCTCACTTGGGTCTGTTGCATGGCAAGCTATTGCTTCTTACTTTCACTGTTTGTTAACAGTGAAGCCTGGTTCCCTCCTGTTTGATTTACTGTGAAGAAAGATTAAATGAATGTTCTTGGATTTTGGAGACTATCTTCTTGGCTGGGTTTGCCTCAATATTACTCAAACTATTATCAACTCTGCTTTTGCTAAGTCAGGAAATATTACAACTCCTCTTTCTCCTCCTACAGCTTTAATGCATGTTATCTGGTCTAAAAACAAACTCCCAGATCACAGTGGTGAGTTCTACACACATAATACAGTGATATATTTATCATGTATAAGCATAGCTCTAATAGTTCTAGGATTAGGACTAATGGTAGCATTGTGTATGAAAAAATCGAATGTGGCTGCTTTAAGAAAATGAAAGAGGCAGATTACTAAAAGTTCACAAGCTCCTGATATAGAAGGAAAACAATCCTTTTCACGTTATATAAAAAAAGGTTCTAAAATTCCTATAGGGAAAGAAAAAGGGGACAAAGCTACCACAGATTCTGGAAATTTGGCCAAGAGTTATCTACCAATAAATGGGAGATGGCCAAAGGGCTTCTTCTCCTCAAGCTGTCCAGATTTCATCTGGTTTTAACACTGCACCTAGTTCAAATCCACAGGTGTCTAACCCTAAATCAAATCAAAACTCACAAGCATCAGCTCAGACACTCAGTGATTCAGATACACTAGAAGATACTTCTACACTGTTTCTTGCTCTCACAAAGTCACAGGCTCATATATTTCACAGAGTGATTCAATATAGGGTATAGGGATCGGAACCTCTGGTACACAAGAGGAAGAGGAGAAATACAGCCTTAGAGACTTAGACAACAAACTCAGGTGTCAATACTCTGATGAGAAGAGCTATGTGAGGTTTGCTGCCAAGGAGGATGGCTCTGGGGAGTTAAAGAGTGCTCTTAGGAAAGGAGTGGTTTTAGGCCAAGGACAACCAAGACAACCAGAGGAAGAATAGGAAGATGATACTCAAGATTTGACTGATTCCTTCAAAAGATCAGGGAAGTTAGAAAAGAATATGCAAGGGAATCAGGAGAGCCAACCCTAAGCTGGCTGGTGAGATGCTGTACTATTAGTGTAAATACTCTACAGGTAATACAAAAGTCTGCAAAGCAGCTAGGACCACTCAAAAGAAAGAGTATAATGGACAAATACCTGGCAACCGGTCCTGGTAATGTTAGCTTACCAAGATATCCTTCCCAGGATGATTTGCTGTGAGCAGCTAAGAAGGGGAACACAATTGAACAGGGAATTAAGCTTCTGAAGGAGTTTGCAGTGAAGGAAGTGCTTTATGGAGATCATGGCACACATGAGCCTGCTGACATTCCTCTTAGAATAATATCTCTCTTGAATTGAGGAACCCAGAGCTGGACACAGTACTCAAGGTGTGGCCTGACCAGAGTTGAGTACAGGGGAAAAAATAACCTCCCTTGTCCTACTGGCCACGTTGTTCCTGATACAGGCCAGGATGCCATTGGCTCTCTTGGTCCCTTGGGTACACTGCTGGCTTATGTTCAGCCTACTATCCACCAGTACCCCCCATCTCCCTTTCTTCCTGGCTGATCTCCAACCACTCTGTCCCCAGCCTGTAGGTCTGCTTGAGGTTGTTGTGGTCAAAGTGCACTTGGCCTTGTCAAATCTCATTCCATTGGCCTCTTCACACCCATCCAGCCTGTCAAGGTCCTTCTGCAGGGCTCTTCTCCCCTCCAACAGATCTACACCTACTCATAGCTTGGTGTCATCTGCAAACTTACTGATGGTGGACTCAATCTCCTTGTCCAGATCATTGATAAATAAATCGAACAGGACAGAGCCCAGCACTGATCCTTGGGGAACACCACTAGTGACTGACTACCAACTGTATGTGGCAACATTCACCACCACTCTCTGGGCCCAGTCCTCCAGACAGTTCTTTGACCAGGTCTCACAAAGAAGCTTGTTAAGCTTGTTCCTTCATCCTATGCTAATATCTTAGCTAGCAGGTTTCCATCAAAGTGTGATAATGGAAGGCATTGACCAACTGAGGCAAATAGAGGACAGCTTATCACATTCTGCCCTAGTCATAGAATAGAGGAATCATAGAATCAACCAGGCTGGAAGAGATCTCCAAGATCATCCAGTCTAACCTGTCACCCAATCCTGCCGATCAACTAAGTGCCTCATCCAGGCTTTTTTTTAATACCTCCAGGGATAGTAACTCCACTACCTCCCTGGGCAGTCCATTCCAATGGCAAATCACTCTCTCTTACAACAACTGCCTCCTATACAAGTCTATACCTCCCTTGGCACAACTTTGAGACTGTCCGCCCTTCTTCTATTGCTGGTTGCCTGGGATAAAAGACCAACCTCCATTTGGCTACAACCTCCCTTCAGGTAGTTGTAGACAGTAATGAGATCACCCTTGTACCTCCTTTTCTCCAGGCTAAACAACCCCAGCTCCCTCAGCCTCTCCTCATAGACCTTGTGTTCTAGGCCACTCATCACCTTCACTACCCTTCTGAGGAGAGGTTCCAGTGTGTCAGCATCTCTTTGAGGAGCTCAGAACTGGACACAACACTCAAGGAGTAGCCTGCCCAGTATTGAATACAGGGGAAGGATGAGTTCCCTTCTCCTCCTGGCCACACTGTTCCTGGTACAGGCCACTGGCACACCTGGCCACCTGGGCACACTGCTGACTCTGCCATAAAAAACATGACTACACAGATAAAAGATACCATGAAAGAACAGAAGGGGGAACATAAAACTCCATATCCAATCTAGTAAAGGAATAGTATTCTTTCATCTTTTGAATAGATGCACATTTCTGCAATCTGGAGCAGTTACCCACCTCCTGCAAGACAATTCCAGCACAGGAGACAAACTACAGCTAGACATCAGCAATCATGTGTGTCACTGCAGATAATCCTGTGTGATCAATTTGGTGAGAATATGAACAAGTGGGATGGTCAACCTACTTCAGCTCTTTCAAAGAGAGTCAGGGATCTACAGAGTGGCAGAAACAGAGGCAACAATGCCAGAAAAGTAGCTGTCACTTCTTCACCTCCTGAGAGCAACTGCAATTATTCTAACAATTGCAATTTCTCTCACAACACCACCAATCGTGCACACTCCACATGACATGTTCAGTGTTAGGGGTGCCCTGCCTCCAGCCAGGAGGAGGAAAGACATAATGGAGAAAACTGAATCTATTGGAATGTATTCATTAGGTGGCCTGGCAGTTCAAAAGTTTGTCAACAGGGCTTTAGTTGACACAGGTGCTCAGTGTACTTTATTGCCATCAAACTGAAAAAGGGACAAAGTTAGGAGTTTTGCATTCCAGATACTGTTGGCATCCAATAAGACAGAATCTACGAGAGAATCTACAGTACATGAACACAAACTCAATGCTACCTGGAAGCAACAAAAAGTCATGGTTAGTTCTGTATTGCCTGTGATGCACAGTTTGAGTAGCAATTGGCAGTTTCAGGTCCTCTATGTCATGATGTCCCACAACTGCAGATTCACCTGAAAGTTCAGGTTTAACGGACAATTTCAATTTACCATCCTCAACCTCTACAGGTGCTATTCCAAAAGCCCATCTGTGACCTTTGAGATCTTGGAAACGACCTTGTCTCAGAAAGTCAATTCCCAGAATGCAAGGCACCTCAGGACTAGTTGCAATAGTATGTTTCTTCCACTTTTTACCAGTTAAACTTAGACTGCAACTTGGTCAGCTCCTGAGATCCACCAGTGATTCCAAAAATAGTGATAGTCTCTGTAGTTTGTCTCCTGTGCTGGAATTGCCTTGCAGGAGGTGGGCGACTGCTCCAGATTGCAGAAACATGCATCTATTCAAAAGATGAAAGAATGCTATTCCTTTACCAGATTGTGATGGTTTGAGTGTTACCCACCCCCCTACACTTTAGAAGTACCCAGCTAGACTCAGCCAGCTCTGGGAATATAAATGAAGCTATTTATTTACAGCTAGCACAATGTACAAGCAGCTATTTACAGTATATACAGTTATATACTGAAATATACAAGGAAAAAGTAATACAGAAGCACAACTCCCCTCCCAGAAACCTGAGTCCCCAGGAGGGGCTCTCAACCACTCCTGTACCTTCTCCCTGCCCCTCTCAACCTTACCCCAGTCCTAAGGAAGAAAAGAGGTTCATCCAAGAGGTTAAGGAGCAAGGTTAGTGGAAGGTGAGGTTAGGGAGATGCAGCTCAGTCCGAAGCCAGAAGCGGAGTGACACAATATGGTGAGAGTGTTATCTAATGTTTTCCTTTCTTGTTCCCATACATCTCAGCAGAGTGTGAGGGGAGTAGACATCACCATTGCTTTCCTTTCACAGCCTATCTTCTACTTTTTCTCACCAAAACATTCTACCCTGCTTTAAACTAGCACACAGATTGGATATGGAGTTTTTAAGTTCCCCCTTCAGTTCTTTCATGCTATCTTTAATGTCATCTTTTATCTCTCTACCTAGAGTTTTTATGGCAGAGACTAGGGCAGAACATTGCAAACTGTCTTTTATCTGTCTCAGCTGGCCAGTGAATGCACCAACAGTGAGAGACCTTCCATTATCACTCCTTGATAGAAACCTGCTAGAAAAGGTGTTAGCATACTATGAAGGAGCAAGCTTAATAAGCTTCTTCATAAGAACTGCTGCAGAGGAATGTCATCAGCCTCATGTGTGCCATGATCTCCATAAAGCACTTCCTTCACAGCAAACTCCTTCAGAAGCTTAATTCTCTGCTCACTTGTGTTCCACTTCTTGGCTGCCCAAGACAGATCATCTCGGGAAGGATATCTCCTAGCCACAGCCAACAGGAAGTGTTTCCACAAGCTAACCCTACCAAGAGGAATTGCTAAGTATTTGTCCACTCTACTCTTCTTGGTGAGTGGCCCTAGCTGCTTGGCAGACTTGTCTCCTACCTACAGGGCATTGGCACCAATGCTATGGCATCTCACCAGGCAGCTTAGGATTGTCTCTCCTGATTCCCTTGAGTATTCCTTCCTAACTTCCCTGACCTCTCTGAGGGGATTATTGGAATCCTGGATGTCATCCTTCTCCTCTTCCTCTTGTTGATCTGGTTGTCCTTGACCTAGAAACAGAACTTTCCTAAGAGCACTCTTAGACTCATTGGAATCATCCTCTTTCTTGGCAGCCAATCTCACAATTCTCCTCTCATCAGAGTGCCAAGATCTAAGTATGTTGGCCATATCTGGAAGATGATACTTCTCCTCTTCCGCCTCTTGTGCAGCAGAGGTCCCCTCCCCTAAGTCTTCTTTTGAATCACTCTTTGTCAAATGCTTCATCTTAACCCAGGCTTTGGTTGGTGCCATAAATATCTGAGCCAAGATGGACTTTCGTGACTCTGCTAGTGGTTTTGAATTATTGGGGGTCTGACCTGAGTCCTGCGAGTTCAAATCTGCCTTATGGCTAGGGTTTTTTCCTGTTGCTTGAGGTGTTGAACTGGCTGAATTAGCTTTGTTAGTTGAAGGAATGTCTTGTGCCTGAGCCGTTATCAGTGTTCCTGGGCATTCTGCCATGCTATTTCTTTTTAGTGGGAACACTGGCATCTTTCCTAGAATCTAGAGGAGGAGGTATAGTGGTGGCCCCTGCTTGCTCTCCCCCCTTGGTAGGAGTGTTTTGATTTGGATTGACATTTATCTCACTCTGTTTATCATTTGTCTGGGACTCTGGCCCCTCTTTTACTTCTTAAAGGCATCACACTTGAATTTCTCTTACATAATTCAAGAAAGATGTTGAGGTGCTGGAACACATCCAGAGAAGGGCAACAAAGCTGGTGAAGGGCCTGGAGCAAAAATCCTATGAGGAGAGGTTGAGGGAGCTGTGCCTGTTTAGCCTGGAGAAGAGGAGGCTCAGGGTGATCTTATTACTGTCTACAACTACCTGAAGGGGCATTGTAGCCAGGTGGGGGGTGGCCTCTTCTCCCAGGTAACCAGCAATAGAACAAGGGGACACAGTCTCAAGTTGTGCCAGGGTAGGTATAGGCTGGATGTTAGGAAGAAGTTTTTCACAGAGAGAGTGATTTGCCATTGGAATGGGCTGCCCAGGGAGGTGGTGGAGGCACCGTCCCTGGGGGTCTTCAAGAAAAGACTGGATGAGGCACTTAGTGCCATGGTCTAGTTGATTGGATAGGGCTGGGTGATAGGTTGGACTGGGTGATCTTGGAGGTCTCTTCCAACCTGGTTGATTCTATGATTCTATGATTCTATAACTCCAAAATTGATATGAAAATCAAAATTACAGGACTTAAGTTCACACATGACAGAAATACCACAATCTGATGTGAATAAAATTCAGAACAAGGTCAGGCACTTGGGTCTTAGGCAGAATCATTCTCATTAAAGCTGTAGATAAAGAGCAAGTAACACTTCCATTTCCTGCAATGCTACTGGTAAATGTTCCTGTAATGTTACTGGTAACATTAAACCCAATATAGCCAAGGATATAATCCCCCCAGCTTCAAAATTAAACAAAAAGTAACCAATTTGTGCTTTGACAAATTGTAGACCAGAAAGAAGACAATAGGCCACACAATAGCTAAGTAAAATAGCTTCATTAGCTTCATTCTGATTCCCAGAGTTAATTAACAATCACTCAAAATCAATTTGTCTCTGGGTGGAGTGACAAAGAAAATGATGTGATGATTTGGGTGTTGACTGGACCCCACACCTTGGAAATCACTCAGACTATACTCAGCTGGCTCTGGAAATATGAATGAAGGTTTTAGATTTACAGCTAGCACAATACACAAGCAGATATTTACAGTATATACAGTTATATACAGAAATATACAAGGTAAAAGGTAATACAGAAACACAACTCCCCTCCCAGAAACCTGAGCCCCTAGTAGGGGCTCCCAATCACCTTCCACCTTCTCCCACCCCTTTCAACCTTACCCCAGTCCCAAAGGAAAATGGACGTTTGGCCAGGGAGTTAGGAAGCAAACTGGAATAATCAGTGTGGTGGTTTAGGTGTTACCAGCCCCCCCACACTTTAATAATACCCAGACTAGACTCAGCCAGCTCTGGGAATATAAATGAAGCTGTTTATTTACAGCTAGCACAATATACAAGCAGTTATTTACAATATATACAGAAATATACAAAAATATACAAGGTAAAAGTAATACAGAAGCATAACTCTCCTCCCAGAAACATGAGTCCCCAGAAGGGGCTCCCAACCACCCCTGCACATTCCCCTGCCCCTCTCAACCTTACCCCAGTCCTAAGGAAGAATAGAGGTTCAGCCAAGAGGTTAAGAAGCAAAGGTGAGTGGCAGCTGAGGTTAGGGAGCTGTAGCTCAGCCAGAGCCCAGCCAGAGGGTGAAACACAAAAATGGCGAGAGTGTTATCTAATGTTTACATTCTTCTTCAGCAAGACTCTGAGGGAAAGTAGACATCACCGTTGTTTTTCTTTTTTCACAGCCTATCATCTAGTGGGTTTTTTTTTTCACCAAAACCTTCTAGCCTGCTTCAAACTAACACAATCAGTGAGACGGCAGAGAGACTGGAGAGATAAAATGCAGCTCAGAGCTCCGAAGCAGAAGTGCCTTGTGTGTGTTTGGATTCTTGTTCGTATACATCTCAGCAAGCCTATGAGTGAAGTAGACTTCACCATTGTTTTCTCTTTCACAGCCTGTGATCTAATCCTTCTCACCAAAACATTCTAGCTAGCGTCAAACTATCACAGTCTCATATCTGTGGATATTCTCAGACAATGTGCTCAACCTGAGCTACACAAGCAGCAAACCCCATCCTGTTCTTGAAGTTTTCTAAAACCTTTCCTAAATCATTTCAATGTAATCTGACTTTATATATGTGTTCTGCAAAAATAGTTTTACCAACTACATAATAGGATCTGTGTGCGTTAGTTGTAACTAACTTTGGGGAAATTTTCTTTATATATTTGGTAAACCATTTAATAATTTTTCTATTAACCTCATTATAATTCACTTCTAACCCAGATTCAAACCCTTTCTTAACAAATACCCAAACCATCACAGCGGTCTAAAGAAGGAGACTCCACAGACTCTTTGGGCAGCCTGTTGCAATGCTCCATCACACTCACTGTAACGAAGTTTCTTCTCATGTTGAGGTGAAACCTTCCATGTTCCAGTTTGTACCCATTGTTCCTTGTCTTATTGCTGCTGACCAGCAGAAAGAGATTGGCCCCATCCACTTGACACCCACCTCTCAGATATTTGTATACACTGATCAGATCTCCTCTCAGTCTTCTCTTCTCCAGACCAAACAGCCCCAAGTTTCTCAGTCTCTCTTCACAGGGGTGATGCTCAAGTCTCCCAGTCATCTTCATGGCTCTCTGGTGGGCTCTTTTGAGCAGATTCCTCTCATTCCTGAACTGGTGAGTCCAAAACTGGACACAGTATTCCAGATGTGGTTTATCTAGAGCCAAGGGGGAAAAGAACTTCCCTAGACATGCTGGCCACACTTTCCCAGATGCACCCCAGGATGCCATTGGCTCTCTTGGCCACCAAGGTCTTTTTCCACAAAACTGCCTTCCAGCAGGACAGCCCCCAATCTGTACTGGTGCTTGTCGTTATTCCTCCCCACATGCACTTGTCCTTCTTGAACTTCATAAAGTTTGCCTTCACACAGCTCTCCAGATTTTGTTGGATGACTGCACATTGCTCCTCATAAGGTTTATTCTTTAGGCCTTTCACCATCTTCATTGCCCTCCTCTGGACCCATTCCAGCACTCCTATATCTTTCTTGTGTTGTGGCGCCCAAAATTGAACACAGTACTCAAGGTGAGGCCTCACCAAAGTGGATAATCACCTCCCTACTCCTGCTGGCCACAGTATTTTTACAGCAGAGGCAGGGTCATTCGAGCTTGGAGTCAGAGAGCAGGAAGCCAGGATACACAGGTTCATGGACAAGCCAGGTCCCAGGTGCCACAGAGAAATCTCTTGAATGAATCTGAATGGAACTGCATGGTCCATCATAAGGAAAAGGGTACCTTTTGCCTTTATCTGTTCAATCCCATAGGGGGAAGGGAAAGAGATTTTACACCTTGTGTCTTCCCTCATTCAAACTTCTGCAGATGGAGGTGCAGGGAAGCAAGTTTTGGAGCACCCTACAACACCTTCATGCCATGTGTCTCAAAAAAGAAACCACACAAGGCGATCCCAGAAATGGTGAGCCCAGAAGCAGTGAGCCTAGAAGCAGCAAACCCATAAGTTGTGAGCCCCACCCCAGAGCTGGTCTAAAGGGAAATTGTGTAAACTTAAAAAAAAGGCAGCTAATATGAAATCAGAGAGAAGTTCTCCAGAAACCAGTTTTGCAGGGTTAAGGTCTTCTGAAAATGGAAACATGCCCACTTTGTAATTAAGAAAGAATTTGGACAGATCTGAGTCAGAGCCGAATGAAAATGCATATTTCTCCACATACAGGAGCTCAATTACATGAATTGTAGGACAGATTTTCTCATGAGAGAAATAAAAATGGCAACAGAATAACTGGCACTTCTTGCTTAGCAGGGGGCATATGACTTTGTTGTACCCTGAGAAAGAACTCGGATTTTGAGATCCTGAGGTTTTTTTAGTTGTTGGATCAGATGGCCCACAGAGAATTACTGCAAGAGTAGCCTTTTGGTCTGGCAGGCTGTTTCACAGAACTAGAGAAGAACTAACTGTAACCCCAATTAGAAATCTAGAGGAACTGAATGTAGGGGTTCAGAAAGCATCATGCTTACAGACTATGTGTGCCTGATTGCCTTAAAAACCCAAGAGAAGAAAAAAACTGTTGGGGAGAGTTTCCTCAGATGCATGTTCAGTGACTTCCCTCTCTGCCTCTCTCTATGAACTGAGTGACTTGGAGTCATGTGCTGCTACAGAGGACTCTGTTGTGCCTGCCCCCATGCTGCAGAAAGCTGTAAAAGGTCCAAGTCCAAACCAGGAGGAGACTTAAGCACAGCGACTGGTAAGGAGAGTGGTAAGGAGGACACTATTGGACAAAAAAACGTGTGGCCAGTGACTAGAACTGAGGTTTTGAACAGCACAGCATGGTCAGATGGCGCTATACAGATGTGCAGCTAAATGACCTGCAAGTCAAATATGCAAAGGAGACAAAGGACTTGGTTGCAGGGTATGTTTATTGAGTCTCACGTGCTGGTGGAGACAAAGTGTTTCTGGACTCTGATGAAGCAGCTGGTGACTTTGGAGACAATGTATTCCTGACCCATGAACCCAAGGGGTTTGTGCAGCCTGACAGCACAGATAGCTTTTTGGGCAAGTAGCTTCCAACCAGCCTACAGAGGGGAACCGACTGAATTAGAAATTACCAGCCCCCACCAGGGTGAACAGTGCCATTTGGAGGCTTGTTGTGTGCAGGCAATATATAAGGGGAAATATGACTGCCCCTTAAATACCCCAGTTGACCCAGAGTGGCTCCACCCTCTCCTGAAGGGGTTGCCTGTAAGGTCCATGCCTCAGTGTATATAGAAACAATTGAAAAAGCCATTGAGAAAAAATGCAAATCAAAAAAGGGTCTGCAAGATCATGTCATGACATGGGCTGAGCTCTTGATGGTTTTAAACACCCACAGGCTTCAATTCAGCTTTCTCCTTCATGGAGGCAAAAGCTCTAATGAAAGGAGCTATACTGGCTTCTGTAAAGACAGATGCACAGCAACACCAAAAGGCAAGCACGTCTCTACTAGCAGCCCATGGTCTCGATGGAATAGGGTGTGGAACAGAGAAAACAGGACAATTGTTGTGGAGGCAGGGAATTAATGCATCCGAGCCAGGGATTTATATAAAAATAGAGTTATTTTATTTTCCCGAAAACCCGCCCCCAAAACTATATACAGAAATTAATTTAGTTTAATTAGCAGGTTCAGTTCATTTGAGAAGATCTACAAGGATACCATAGGTAATTTGACTATTTTTGAAGTCAGAAGTTGGAGAAGACCGAGCTATTAAATGATAACATTCCCCGTTAATAACGAAGATGAGACAGAGCTACTCACAGGTGAGCCAGGCTGGCTGAAAGAAGCTGCTTGTCCACTTGGGTTCTCTTTCAGAGGCTTTCTGAGGGTCGCTAAGGCCTATTGAGCCTGCATAAAGGGCTCCCACTGATGGTGGGAAGCCGTCCTTTGGAGCAGAATGCCAGGGGCTCCTTCTGCAAAATCTACCCAGGCGGGAGAGAACTCTAAGGTAGGCATGAACTCTAAAGTGGGAAAGAACTCTAAATTGGGAAATTCAAGGCAGGAAATCCCCCAATATTTATACCCTTCCTAGACAAAGAGCAGAGTTACCACTTCCTAGGCACGAAGACCACAGCCAATCCCCAGCCCGATTCCAGCGACGGCACTGCACGGGGTATCCCTCATGCTGGAAGAGCCCCTTGCTTCCCCCTTCATGCCTGCAGGGCGGGGGTGGGGGGAAACAGGTCTTTTCTTGCCTTTTCCTCTCCCATTCAAACCACAGAGGGAGAGGAATTTAGGGGTATGCAGGACTCCAGGACAGCGATTTCATGCATACATCCAAGCAATCCCCTAGAAATAGTAGGTATAAATTGTTCTAAAGGACTTGCCTGATAGGAAGATAAGGACTGCAGCATTGTCTTTAAAAGACAGACACAGCAGTAGTTGAGGCAAGCCCAGGAGCAGCAGCCTACCACCACCCATTCCCACCTCCCCACACCCCACACCCCCCCGGAGGTTTCTGCTGCTTCTCAGGGAGTTAACTCTTTCTCACTTCCCCAGTAGAAGGCTAAAAACTAAATGAGGTGGTGGTTGCCACCGCTTTGTTAATGTCTGCCAACAGTATGATAATGATGGGCCTTTTATCCTAATCCCAACTGGACCCAGCAGAACTGCTATAAAGTTCTTAACTGACATAGGTGCTGAAATTAGTGTCCTAAATTTAGAATTGGCAAAGAGCCTGGGAATATAGTCATCCCATAAAAGGATAAAATTATTAGTTGCTACAGGGGCACCTAATATCTGTTATCTAGCTAAGGCAAGGGTGTGGCTCCCAGAGGACAAATGCATCACCTTGGCGGAAGTTGCCTTAAGCCCGTACCCAGGTGTTGTAAACAAGACTAGTTGAAATCTAAGTTTGGGGTTAAATGCAACGAGGCAGATTTAAAAGTCATGAAATATTTATTAATATATCCAAAAATAATTCCCCCAAACTTATTTACAACTATCCACACAAGTTCTTGGATGTGGTTAGCAGAACTATTTCACAGAATGTCTGTGTACAATGGAATTTTGACTGATTTCAGAGAATGTCTTTGATAGAGAGTCTGGCGGCATAATTCGCCACTTGTGAGGCTGATTAAAATCCTTTAGCAACTTGAACAAAAAATGCAGAATACTCACTAGTCCTAATGTCTGTGGCCCAAAACATAGGCAGGAAAATATCCAACAGAAGTCCTGTGGCAAACGCCACGTGGGCCACAAAGTGAAAAATCCGCTGCTGGCTGAGGTGTCTTGAGATGGCGGCTGAGGCGATGGGCGAGTGAGAGGCAAATCAGGGAGGAATAAATGAACATGCCAGCACCTTTTCCCCTGTTCACTCCCCTTTATAGGGTAATGGCCGAGACTAATGGTCTCATTGACCGTACAATCACCCAAGTAGACACAGAAATGGAAGAACCCACAGGCTATTGTCCTCCATAGCATGGGGATGTATACGCCTACCACGGGACAGGGGTGCAGTCCCCATGAAAACCCCTCTCAGGCAAAGAAACTAAGTTGCCTGGGTTTCTTTTGTCCTGTTTTCCCGCCTCTGGCTGCAATGCAGACAGGCAGATAAATAAGAGAGGACATTCTTAAGCCCATTTTATGTCCTTTAGGACTATTCACCACACCAGGAAATTAATGCATTGGGATTTGATGTGCTGGCTGGCAAAAGATGGCATCTTCCAAATGGCTCTCTTTGGAGCTTTGGCTCCTACGGGGTGGAGTCAAGGAGGGTGGGAACAGCTCATGTAAATATCATACAAATGGCTCCAGCATTACTCCAGGCTGGCACTACTTATGTGCCTCAATATCCTTTACCTGTGCCAGCTAGACAAGGCATCACTGAGGTGATTGCCGGCCTGGAGAAGAGACAGATAATCTGTAGGAATCACTCTCCCTAAAATTCCCCAGTCTGGCCAGTTAAAAAAAACAGATAGCCATTGAAGGCTTACTATAGATTATAGGAAATTAAATGCCAACACTCCTTCTCTTGCAGCTGCCGTGCCTAGACATCTCACTTGTGGATGGCTTCCCTGGATATCTGGGAAAATGTTTTTCATTATTCCGCTGAGGTAGGAGGATAAGCCTCAGTTTGCTTTTACCTAGGATTGGACTGCAGAGCACAGTGAGAGTCTTACAACACTTAAGGATGAGTCAAAAGCCTACCAGAAATTGGGCCCATTACACCCAAAGGATCCCTTAAGGGCTGAATGGGGCTTCTCTGAGCACACTTCCTACTGTGGCATTTACCAGAAGGGACCTAAAGACCCCAACAGAGCCCTCCTGTCTTCCTCTACAGCATCCAAGGACACTGAAAAGAGGTACTCCAAATGGGAAAAGGGACTCCTTTCCCTTACAAGGGTCTTTAAAGAAGCTGAGAAGCATTGCACCACACAGGATATTGTGGTGCAAGGACCTTTCCTCTTGCTGAAGCTCATTATCAAGGGATCCTCTCCACCAGAGGGGATAGCCCAAAAGTCCACCATAAGACAGTGGTATGCTTACTTAGAGAGAATTGCAAAGCTCATACCTTTAAGAAGGGATCTAGCCAAGGTGTTCAAACTCCAGTAACCAGTAAATCCAGATACAGCTTTACTGGGACTGCCCTACAAGCCATCTCCAATAGATGCAGCTCCAGACCCAAGTCCCTGCCCCAGCAGAGGATTGAATGGATGTGATGATTTGGGTGTTACCCATCCCCCCACACTTAAGAAAATCACCGAGACTAGACTCAGCTGCTGGAAATTTGAATGAAGTTTTATACTTGTAGCTTATCACAATATACAAGCAGACATTTAATATATATACAGAAATATACAAGTTAAGAAGGTAATATAGAAACAGAACACCCCTCCCAGAAACCTCAGTCCCCAGGAGGGGCTTCCAACCACCCTTCCACCTTCTGCCCACCCCCCTATCTTACCCCAGACTTTGTCTTACACTCAAGGTAGTTCGGAGGGTTGGCCAGGGGGTTAGGAAGCAGATTGATTAGTAAGGAAGGTTAGAGAGAGAGATGTAGCCCAAAAAGCCCAGAGAGACACTCTATTATCTATATTTACATTCTTGTTCTTACACATCTCAGTAAACATATGCATGAAGTAGACAACATCATTGTTTTTCTCAAGTTGTGCCAGGGTAGGTATAGGCTGGATGTTAGGAGGAAGCTCTTCACAGAGAGAGTGATTTCCCATTGGAATGGGCTGCCCAGGGAGGTGATGGAGGCACCGTCCCTGGAGGTCTTCAAGAAAAGACTTGATGAGGCACTTAGTGCCATGTTCTAGTTGACTGGATAGGGCTGGGTGCTTGGTTGGACTGGATGATCTTGGAGGTCGCTTCCAACCTGGTTGATTCTATGATTCTATTATTCCTTTTCAGAACCTACAACATAATTCTTCTCACCAAAATATCCCAGCTAGGCTAAAACTAGCACAATAGGGTGAAAAACTGTTTTACTCCCCCCCACCTCTGACTCCAGGAGTTTAGAATGTGGAAAGAAGTAGGTGTGAAGTTCAAACCCCTACCTCTGCTGGCTTGAACGGCGAAGAGCAAGTCATCCCAGCATATATAAATGGCAACTGGACACATTGTCTGTTCAGACCTTGAGAGGTAGCTTAGGAGGGATGCTTAGGAGCATCTCAAAGAATGGTGATGAGAAATCACATGGTGCCCAATTTTGGACTGCTGCATCCTGACTTCCTGCTACAGGGACCTGCCTCCATAAACCACTACCAATTGTGGGAACATTGTGGTGCAGCCCAGATTTTCCTTGCGTTGCCCCATGATCTTTGCCTGTGGAAGCTGTGTATACTCATTTTGGACTTTGGCGGGTTCACTTGTACTGGATTCTGTGTCACCTTGATCTGCTACTGGATTACAATTTGCAGTTCCAGACACTGCCACTAAGGAGCCAAGGGACCATTTTGAAATTTCTACTCTACCACTGTGAGTAGCATAGGTGTTCCACAGAGCTCTGGGCTGCCTTTCAATTGTGAGTGGGGCAAAGCCATTTTTGTGGCCAAACCTTTCCCAATTTTCTTGATTTTTCTAAATTACTATATTGCAGATGAGCATTGCTATGAAGATTTTCCTGAATGAATTAGAACACTAAATTTAACTAATTAGTATATAGTTGTGGGTGGGACTTCCTGGAAATAAAAATAACAATGTATTTTATAATTCCTGCCTCATTAATTGCCACAAACAATTCAGTAACAAGGGGAAAGACTGGAAAATATTGGTTGAGTGGCCCTATATCAAAAGAGCAAAAGGCAAAGCTGGTCTCTGCTATGAATGCAAGTTCCATGGATGGCCAGTGTCCATGGCAACATGCGAAACTATTATTTCAGCTTGTCCACAATGCAGGATAAGGCTGAAGGCTAAACCACCTGGACCTATCACCAGCCCAATATAGAGAGGATAAGACTCTTTGGAAAGACCTGGCAAATTGATAATATTGGTCCCCTGAAGCCATCACATTCATTTAAGAGGTCCGTTTCTGTTGGCTATCTTTAAAAACCACGATCATTAGGCTTGCGCACAGGCCAGATGAGACTGTTGAAAGGTGAAAGAGCTTTCTCGATGACAGCCTGACTCTCCAGTTGACAAATCAGCTGTTGAATGGGCAACAAAGAGTCACGGTTAGTTCTGTACTGCCTGTGGTGCACACTTTGAGTAGCAATTGGCACTTCCAGATCCTCTATGTCATGATGTCCCACAACGGCAGATTCATCTGAAAGTTCAGGTCTAATGGACAACTTCAATTTACCATCCTCAATCTCTACAGATGCTATTCCAAAAGCCCATTTGTGAACCTTAGGATCTTTGAAACAACCTTGTCTTAAATGGTCGATTCCCAGAATGCAAGGCACATCAGGACCAGTTACAATAGTATGTGTCTTCCACTCTTTACCAGTTAAACTGATTTCAGCCTGCAACTTAGTTAACTCTTGAGATCCACCAGTGATTCCAGAAATAGTGATAGAATCTGTCCCTTTGCAATTTAATGGCAATAAAATACACTGAGCACCTGTGTCAACTAAAGCTCTGTATTTCTGAACTTTTGAACTGTTAGGCCACCTAATGAATACATTCCAGTAGATTCAGTTTTCTCCATTATCCCTTTCTTTCTCCTGGCTGGAGGCAGGGCATGACAAATACTGAACACAGCATGTTGGGTGTGCACAATAATTGGTGGTGTTGTGAGAGAGACTGCAATTGTTGGAATAATTGCAGTTGCTCTGGAGATCTGAAAATCTGCAGCTACTTTTCTGATATTGTTGCCTCTGTTTCTGCCACTCTGCAGTTCCCTGTCTCTCTGTGAAAGAACTGAAGTAAGTTGATTGTCCCAGTTTTCATGTTCTCACCAAATTGGTCATGCAGAATTATCCACAGTGAAGCATGTGATTGGTGATGTCTAGGTGTAATTTGTCTCATTTTGGGCTGTGATTGTCTTACAGCATGGCAGAAAGATTCCCCTATTCAGATGAAGGTCTGATATTTTTTTCCAGATTGGAAATAGAGTTTTTGTATTCCTCCTTCAGTTCTTCCATGCTATCTTTAATGCTGTCCTTAATGTCATCTTTTATCTTCCTTTTGCTTGTACTCAGAGCTTTTACTGCAGAGAGTAGGACAGAATGCAACAAGCTGTCCTCTATCTGCCTGAGCTGGTCAGTGAATTCACCAACAGTGAAAGAACTTCCATTGTCACTCCTTGATAGAAACTTGCTAGCCAAGGTGTTAGCATAGGATGAAGGAGCAAGCTTAATAAGCTTCTTCATAAGACCTGTTCCAAGAGGAATGTCATCAGGCTCATGTGTGCCATGATCTCCTTAAAGCACTTCCTTTACAGCAAACTCCTTCAAAAGCTTAATTCCCTGCTCAATGGTGTTCCATTTCTTGGCCACCCATGGCAGATCATCTTCAGAAGGGTATCTCATAACCACAGCCAACAGGAGGTGTGTCCACACGTTAACCTTACCAAGAGGACTTGCTAGGTATTTGTCCACTCCTCTCTCCTTGATGATTGGCCCTAGCTGCTTTGCTGACTTGTCTCCTACCTGTAGGGTATTTGCACCAATAGTATGGCATCTCACCAGGTTAGGATTGGCTCTCCTGACTCCCTTGAGTATTCCTTTCTAACTTCCCTGTCCTCTCTGAGGGGATTGTTGGAATATTGGATGTCATCCTCCCATCCTCCTCCTATTCCTCTTGTTGTCCTGGTTGTCTCTGGCCTAGAAACAGAACTTTCCTAAGATAAGAGCACTCTGAAACTCCTCAGAACCATCCTCTTTCTTGGCAGCCAATCTCACAAAGCTCTTCTCATTTGAGTACTGAGATCTAAGTATGTTGGCCAAATCTTGATGACAATACTTCTCCTCTTCCTCCTCTTGTACATCAGAGGCCCCCTCTCCTAAGTCCTCTTTTGAATCTCTCTTTGTCAAATGTTTTGTCTTAGACTGCACTTCTACTGGATCAAAAAAATTTTGAGCTGAAATTGATTTGGACTATCCTTCTGGAGGGTCTGAATTACTGGGGGTCTGATCTGATGCCTGTGAGTTTGAATCTGGCTTAAGGTTAGGAGTTTCTGTTTCCTGGGGATTTGAAGTAGGTGAGGGAATGTCAGAAACTTGAGCAGCTGCCTTTATTCCTTGTCTGCCTGCCATGTTATTGTCAACATCTGGGAATTCGGCAGTTGTCCCAGAATATATGGGAGGTGTAGCGGCGGCCCACCTTGCTCTTCCTCTGAGATGACACTGTTTACATTCTCTGTACCTCTTATCTTGGACTCTCTAGGCAAGGACATTCATCTTTTTTTCTGCTTAGAAATCACATTTGAATTTTTTTCATGCATAGTGCCAACATTGATCTTAAATCCAGAATTATAAGGGCTAAGATCATACATGACAAAAATACAACTGTATCATGCTCTGCAGTCCCCCTTACGAGAGGGAGATAAACCAGGAAACAAGGGAGAATGGATGCAGGTGCCTGCCAGAAGGGGCAAGGGAAAACTCTTCCAGCCATCCTCATAACCTCAGCTGCCCTTACACAACAGATATAGGGCACTGGAAGTTGAGGGTGAGGTGGTTTTGGAGCAGGCAGAAGCATCTCCATCTGGGAGGGCAATTGAAACAAATCAGTTGCCCCCTTGCATCAGAACAAGTACCCAAAAGAAAAAGAGGAGGGTAATTGTAATTGGTGATTTCCTTATGAAGGGAACAGAGGGCCCCATATGCTGACCAGACCCCTTCCATAGGGAGCTTTGCTGCCTTCGGGGACCTGGGTCAGGGATGTTACCAGGAGGATGCCTACTGTAGTGAAGCCCTCTGATTGCTATCCCTTTTTAGTTACGCAAGCAGGAAATGACGAGGTTGATAACAGAGGGCTAAAAGCTATCAGAAGGGATTTCAAGGCACTGGGAAAAGCAGTTGAGGGAGCAGGGGCACAGGTAATCTTTTCATCTATACCCTTAGTCACAGGTTGGAATGCAGAGAGGAATAGGAAAATGTGTTTGGTTAACAAGTGGCTCAGAGGCTGGTGCCTACAACAAAATTTTGGATTTTGGAATCTTTTCCTCATTTATTGATACTAGTTCTCCACTGTGATGGTTTGGGCTCTTACCCACCCCCCCACACTTTGAATTTGCCCCAGCTAACTCAGACGGACCCTGGGAATATAGATGAAGCAATTTATTTACAGCTAGCAGAATTTACAAGCAGCTATTTACAATATATACAGTTATATGCAATTATATACAGAAACATATAAAGGATAAACAATACAAAAGCACAACTCCCCTCCCAGAAACCTGAGTCCCCAGGAGGGATTCTCAAACCACCCCAACACCTCCCCCGGCCCTCTCAACCTTACCCCAGTTCTCAGGAAGAAGAGAGGTGCGGCCAAGCGGTTAGGGAGCAAGGTTAGTGGGAGCAAGGTTAATGAGATGTGACTAGGTCTGAAGGCAAAGGCAGAAGAAGAGACAAAATGGAGAAAAAGTCTTTCTTCTTCCCAGAGTTCTCAGCGTAACTGTGAGAGAAGGAGACACCATGTTTTCATTCCACTGCCTGTTATCAAGTTCTTTTACCAAAACATTCCAGCTTTCTTCTAACTAGCACACCCACTGTTGCTCATCAGGAAAGGCACTCTTTCTCTAACCTTCCTTTTCTTGTTAATGTACCTGTAGAAGCCCATCTTGGTTTTAAGTCCCTATGGCAGGTTAGGAAATTTCTCCTTCTACCACCATAAAATTTACCATACCAGTTCAGACAGCTTGGAAGTAAAATAAAGCTGTATTTTACAGTAAAGCTAAATTTACAAGCATATTTGCAAAATGTATTTACATATATTTACAATAATATACAATTTAGAAGTAATACAGAAATACAGCCTTCGCCCCCACATAAAGAAAATCCAGAAGGGGCCAATACCACCTTCTTCTCTCTCCCCAGATAGAAGAAATACAGGATTAACTCATGTATTATCTAATCAGTTCAGGTTAGTATTCAGTGTGGAGGAGTCAGAGAGGAGTGAACTCCAGTGACAGAGCCAGTGTCCAAAAGCCAAGAGAGGGAAATTGTTTATACATTGGCTTTTTATACCAATTAGCAAACCAATGAATGATACAGATTTTATTACTTCTATTCTTTCACATCAAATGATTTAATTTATTTAGATTCTGCACTGAGCTTTCAGGAAAGTGCTGATTTCTCTTATTGAAATATTCCAATAAATCTTAAACGACCACAGTCCCTTGCCATTCAGTTCCAACTGTGTCTTGGCCTTCCTGACCTCATCCACACACAACAAGACTATGTCCCTATACTCTTCTCAGTATGTCTGTGCCTTCTTTCCTGTGTAGTCCCAACTTGCCCTTTAGTGTGACCATCATATCTTGACTCAGCCATGATGTTCTCTTGCCTTCCTTGCCTGATTTGTCATATCTGGGATTGAGATCTCTTGCAGTCTATGCAATGTCTCTCATCCTTTATTTTAAAAGAGACTTCTGTGTTAGGAACTAGTTGCAACTTCTTTTCTGTGGCCATAGGGGAAAAATGTTAAATTTTAAAACCTATTCTTGAAAATATAAATGCATGAAGTACCAGAATATATATTTTTTTTAAAAAGATTAATAAATAAACAGTGTAAAATAATCTTGCTCTTTTTCTTTCTTAGAAAACCACTGCTTTCTGACTATCAAGTTGTATTTTTGCATTTGTGCTTCATATGTTGGACAGAGTTCTTCAATTTGTTTTGTTTTGTTTTTTGCTGTATAGTATAGTTCTAAATAAGAATTTTCTTCCCCATGATTTATTTGTTTCATTCTTCTCTTTTTCTAGAAAATCAAAATCACTTTGCAAAATAAAATTAGATTTTTACAGGCATTTTCAAAAATGTTAGCCTTGTATTAGTTATACTGACATGTGTGTGACGTGTATGTTTGTAAGTGGATTTTTTTTTAATCTCGACATCATAAATTAAATTAGGAGTTGTTATAGAAAACAAAAAAAAAATTCTTATTCAATAAGACACAGACTAACCTTCAACTTCTGGTAATCCTAGAAGAAGATCAAGAATGGCTATTCAAATGCTTTAACATTTAAAATATGCATCATCAAAAACAAACTAAGAAAGAAACAAAACAAAATGCTAAGACATTAGGAAAATGTAATTTGTTCAGGTCACTATGACAAATGGCACGTATTTGAGTTTGTTGCCACTCTCAGCTTTAACTATATTAATCACAGTACATCAGGAATTCTAAAGTCTTTTTTTATATGTAAGATCTTCAGCAAATTATGTTAGTTTAGAGCTGCCTATAGATCATTGCTTAAACCTGGGCAATTAATGACAAAGGTTTAACACTACATTAGGCTAGACGAAAATGCAAACAGAAACTGATCTCCTCTTCTCAGAATATAATTTCCAATAAAAGTTAATCAGAGCTCATGTCCCCTTAATAAATAACTGCATGTCTATACCAAGTAGTTGGTAAATATTATGTTTTATGCAATTATTATGGTTTATAAAATTATTATGTCTTATACAATTATTATTATGTTTTATAAAATTGTTATGTTTTAAAACTCAAAATTAGGATTCCCATAAGTTACCCAGGATCCTGAAGATGTTTTCTTGAATTATATGTTAGCTATACAATGCAGATATGAATATCCCTTTTCGTAGGAATTTTCAGTGTTGTCAGACAATGAATATGAAGACCACTTCAGAGCAGAATGCCCTATATGTCAACCAGACCCCTTCTACAGGGAAGTCTGCTGCCTCTCTGGGATCTAGGTCAGGGATGTTACCATGAGGACGCCTACTGTAGTGAAGCCCTCTGATTGCTATCCCTTTTTAGTTACGCAGGGTGGAAATGATGAGGTTGATAACAGAGGGCTAAAAGCTATCAAAAGGGACTTCAAGACACTGGGAAAAGCAGTTGAGGAAGCAGGGGCACAGGTAATCTTTTCATCTATACCCTTAGTCACAGGTTGGAATGCAGAGAGGAATAGGAAAATGTGTTTGGTTAACAAGTGGCTCAGAGGCTGTCGCGAATGGGACAAGTTTGTTTGGGGGGGGGGGATTGGGGAATGATATAAGAGGCTGATTTTATAAAGGTTTAAATGATTTATTACTATAAGCACTAGAAATCCCCTTCCCCAAACTCATTTGTAATTATCCCACATAGATTCTTGGTTAGCAGTTGTGAACTAAAATACAGAATGGTGTCCAAATGCAGTTCAGAGAAGTCTTAGAGAATTATGAATTTAAGGTGCATTTTCCGAGTCTCCGTGGGTCCAGTCGAGCAGCGCATTGGCTCCTGAAGGCAGGCAAGGATCGGGATGCTGCTTGGAATGGTGCCGTCCCAAGATGGTTGTTGCGATGCGAATGCCACATGTGTGCATTTGTAATCAGCGAGCAGGGTAACAAGCAAAAGAGGGGTGCAAGTAGAGCAGGGTAAAGAGCGAGGGGCACTCAGTTAAGGCAAATGCAACATTTTTTATAGTGCTTTTAGAAGAGGTGTGTTCAGCCAACTCAGACAGACTTGTGTAAACTTTACAGATTGGTACAAAGTTATAATCAACTTATACATTGGCTAATTCTCACCAAAACAATCTATAGAACCACCCAGGGGTCAGCCCCCAGCAGATGTTCATTGGGTGGTCACCATGTCTGAAAACTCCAAGGCTTTTATTTCAAAACATAGCCATGTTCATGTCTTTGCTCCTCTGAGGGAGAGATTCTCCCAGGGACTGTACGTCTGCTGGTACAGCAGCTACCATCATTGCAGGCAGATAGAAATATTGTTTTTACTTTTTCGATAGGAGGTACCCATGTGAGCCACGACTCTATGTACAAATGGGGCCTTTGCAAGAGGGCTTTGCAGCCTCCATGACAGAGGCTGGTGCCTCCATCAAAACTTTGGATTCTTTAGTCTTGGGGAACTTTATATGGCCCCAGGTCTGCGAGCAACAGATGGCGTACAACTGATGCAGAGGGGGAGAAGGACCCTGGCACATGAGCTTGGTGGGCTTGTTGAATGGGCTTTAAACTAGAGTGGAAGTGGAAGGGGTTAAACATGACAACACTACAGATAAACCAAAGGACTCTGAGGGTGGTAGGCTAGAGATAGGGGTAAACCCAGCAGCTCAGTTGAAGTGTATGTACACCAATGCACGCATTATGGGTAGCAAACAAGAAGAGCTGGAAGCCTTGGTACAAGAGGAAAAATATAATGTTGTTGCTATCACAGAAATGTGGTGGGATGACTCACATGATTGGAGTGCTGTAATCAATGGCTACAGACTCTTCAGGAGAGACAGGCAAGGCAGAAGAGGTGGAGGACTGGCTGTGTATATTAGGGATGCTCTGGATGTCATGGGGATAGAAATCAAGGATGATCAAGTTGAGTCTTTATGGGTGAGAATTAAGGGGAAGGCCAACAAGACTGATATCCTGGGTGGAGTCTGTTATAGACCACCCAACCAGGAAGAAGTGGTTGATTTATTACTCTTTAAACAACTGGAGGCTGCCTCAAGATCACCTGCCCTTTTTTGGTGGGCAACTTTAACCTACTAGACATCTGCTGGGACTTTAATATTGCAGAGAAGAGGCAGTCTAGAAGGTTACTAGACTGTAGAGAAGACAACTTCTTATCCCAGCTGCTATGTGAGCCTACCAGGGGTGCAAGCCTGCTTGATCTGCTGCTCACAAATAGAGAGGACCTGGTTGGTGATGTGGTGGTTGGAGGCTGCCTGGGGTCCAGTGACCATGAAATTATAGAGTTTTCAATATATGGTGAAACCAGGAGGGACATAAATGGAACTTCAACACTGGGCTTCTGAAGGGCAGACTTCAGCCTATTTAAGGAACTAACTCAGAAAGTTCCTTAGGAAACAGTGCTTAAAAACAAACAGGTACACAAAGACTGGACCTACTTCAAGAAAGAACTCTTGAAGTCGCGAGAGCAGGCTGTACCATTATACCGGAAGATGAGCCAGTAAGAGAGGCAGCCAGACTGGATGGGAAAAGAGCACTTAAAGGAATTAGGCACAAAAAAGAGTGTGTGTCTTTGGAAAAAAATGGAGGTGTCCCAGGAAGAGTTCAAGGATGTTGTTAAGTCATGTAGGAAAAAAATTAGAGGCAAAAGCCCATTAAGAACTTAGGCTGGCCACAGCTGTTAAGGAGAATAAAAAGTGTTTCTGTAAGTATATAAAAGGTAAGAGAAGGGCCAAGAACTGTTGCAGAATGGCTAAAGGAAAATGGACATGACTTAGAGGGGCAAGCAGGATGAGTATATGGAACTAAATTAAGGCTGTGCTAGGCCACACAGAAACAAAGGCCACATTGAAGAAACAAAGGCATATTGAATAAACAAAGGCAGCATTTAATAAAACTAGCTAGGGAGGCACTGTCCTTGATGAGTCAGCAGAGAACTCAAGCAGAGCAGGATCCAGCTGACTCTGAATAAGATAAGAAGTAGTTTGCTGCTTGCAGCTGCACGTAGCAAGTAGGTGCACCATGCAAATGGGGTATTTAGAGATTCAGCCATTTAGCTTCTTACATGTATGCATATATTATCTGTAACACATATAAGCGCCCATCTACCAAATAAAGTTGTCACTTGCTTTTGATCCACATTGGATTGTGCAGTGTCCTTGCATATTGAGTTCAGCCCTTCTCCGTGAGATCTGCCACACCGCAAAGAACAACCTCCACTCCTTATTAGATACAAAGGGGAATAGAGTGACAAAGGATAAGGAAAAGGCAGAGGGGCTTAACACCTTCTTTTCCTCAGTCTTCAACACTGGGACAAGTTGTCTCCAGGACAACTGGACTCCTGAAGTGTCAGGTGGAGTCAGGGACAAGTATAGTCCCCCAGTAATCCAGGAAGAGGAAGTAAGGGGCCTGCGGAGCTACTTGGATCGTCACAAGTCCATGGGAATGGAGGGGATCCATCCTAGGGTGCTGAGAGAGCTGGCAGATGAGCTGGCCAAGCCACTCTCCATCATTTATCAAGAGTTCTGGCTCACTGGAGAGGTCCCCAAAGGCTGGAAGCTGGCCACTGTGAAACCCACTCGTAAGAAAGGCCGGAAAGAGGAATCAGAAAACTACAAATGTATCAGCATGACCTCAGTGCCAGGCAAGGTGATGGAACATGTCATCTTGAGTACCATTACAAAAAACCTCCAGGATGGCCAAGGTGGTGTTCCCCAAGGATCAGTGCTGGGCCCAGTCCTGTTCAATATCTTTACTGATGATCTGGATGAGGGGATTGACAACAGCATCAGTATGTCTGCAGATGACACCAACTTAGGAACAGGTGTTGGAGGGTAGGAGAGCCCTGCAGATTGACCTAGGCAGGCTGGATGGGTGGGTAGAGGCCAATGGGATGAGATTTAACAAGGCCAAGTGCAGGGTTCTGCACTTTGGCCACAACAACCCCAAGCAGCTCTACAGGCTGTGGAGTGAGTGGCTGGAGAGAAGCCAGGAAGAAAGGGACCTCGGGGTATTGGCATATAGTAGGCTGAAGATGAGCCAGCAGTGTGCTCAGGTGTCCAAGAAAGCCAATGACATCCTGTATCAGGAACAGTGTGGCCAGTAGGATGAGGGAGGTTATTCTTCCCCTGTACTCAGCACTGTTCAGGCCACATCTTGAGTACTGTTTCCAGCTCTGGGCTCCTCAGTTCAAGAGAGATGTTGAGATGCTGGAACATCCTGAGAAGGGTGCTGTGAAGGGGTTTTATCTGTGTTTTGGGTAAGATGAGAGGCCGAATTTAAAAGGGTTTTAAATACTTTAATATTATATACAAAGAGAATTCCCCCCCCCCCCCCCAAACTTATATACAGTTAACCTCCACAAGTTCTTTGTATGCAGTTCTGAAATTATTTTACAGAATGCCTATTTACAGCAGGAATCAGGAATTTGGTAGAGGTTTGGAAAGGTTTTGGCACAAAAGTGCCACTGGTAAAGTCACCAGAAGTCTATGCTGCTCAAATCAAGATTGTTCAGTTACTCACTAGTTGGAGTCACAGTTTCAGTGGTCCCAAGTATGTGTAGCAAAAGCCACATTGTTGATCCTCGTGGATCTGAATAGTTCAGTTCGGGTATTATTGGGGCGTGCTGTCTGAGGAGGCTCCATGGGCACGATCAGGCTGGGAACAATGGGCTGGAGCGGCATCTGGCCAGGAGCACCTTGGTTGATCTCCCTCTGGATAGGTGCAAAGTACCGTGGGCCGGAGCCATGTAGCGGTGATGACCCCAGGCAGCGAAGAGGCTAGGAGCAGTGGGTGGAGGAGGATGGCAGGAACACTGAATTGCCCTATTTATGAGATGTGGGCCCAAGATTGATGGTCCCTTTGGCCACAATACTGTCCAATAAGCATCTGGCAGCAGGCCAAAACATGCCAAATAAGGTAAAGTCCACAGGTCACAGTATTATCAGGATTGGAAGAGACCTCACAGATCATCATGTCCAACCCTTTACCACAGAGCTCAAGGCTACACCATGGCACCAAGTGCCATGTCCAATCCTGCCTTGAACAGCTCCAGGGCCGGCGACTCCACCACCTGCCCGGGCAGCCCATTCCAGTGCCCAATGACTCTCTCAGGGAAGAACTTTCTCCTCACCTCCAGCCTCAATTTCCCCTGGCACAGCCTGAGGCTGTGTCCTCTCATTCTGGTGCTGGCCACCTGAGAGAAGAGAGCAACCCCCTCCTGGCCACAACCACCCCTCAGGTAGTTGTAGACAGCAATAATGTATCCCCTGAGCCTCCTCTTCTCCAGGCTAACCAATTCCAGCTCCCTCAGCCTCTCCTCGTAGGGCTGTGCTCAAGGCCACTCCCCAGCCTCGTCGCCCTTCTCTGGACATGCTCAAGCATCTCGATGTCCCTCCTAAACTGGGGAGCCTGTTCCTGTGTGGCCTGCCCTGGTTGATCCAGGTTTGGCAGGGATGTTGGATATGATGATCTCTGGAGGCCTCTTCCAGCCCCTAACAGTCACAGAATCCCAGAACCTTGGAGGCTGGAAGGGACCTCCATAGGTTGTCAAGTCCCAGCTGCCTACCGAGGCAGGAGCAGCGTTGTGTGGCAGAGCAGATGGCATCATGTTGCCTGCCATTTTCTGCAGGTGCACTTATAATCCTGCCAGGTGCTTCTCACAGCTGGCAGTGCAGAAAGTGAAGGCTTGTTTAGCCTGGAGAAGAGGAGGCTCAGGGGTGACCTCATTGCTGTCTACAACTACCTGAGGAGAGGTTGTATCCAGGTAGTCTCTTCTCCCAGGCAACCAGCAATAGAACAAGCAGACAGAGTCTCATGTTATGTCAGGGGAGGTATAGGCTGGATGGAAGTTCTTCACAGAGGGAGGGATTTGCCATTAGAATGGACTTCCGAGGGAGGTGGTGGAGTTGCCATCCCTGGAGGTGTTTTGAAAAAAGACTGGATGAGACACTTAGTGCCATGGTCTAGTTGACTGGATAGGGCTGGGTGCTAGGTTGGACTGGATGATCTTGGAGGTCTCTTCCAACCTGATTGATTCTATGATTCTATGATTAAAAGCAAAACATAATGAAGGAAAAATTAAGTAATGGTGATTATTAAAAAATTACATTTAGGATTTTTTATATGTACTGTTTTATTTACATTTATCTTCCTCCAGATTATTTTTTTAATAAGACTTGTGGCAATCAAATAAAAACATTTTGTACTAGCAAATGAGTCATCTAAATAAATGTAGACACATTTATCATCAAATTTACAGGCAACACATTCATGTGCCTATGGGCGGATGCAAGTGTCTTAACAAAATGATTTCTCATTATCACTGCCTGGTGCAATATGACATATAGCATCTGAGAAGATAACATATATTGCCTGAAGTCACTCTTCTGAAGTGTGTAATACCTTGATTTTGTAGCTTTATCTACACATCACTGCTGAAGTACAGTTTTTAGGATTGTGCTACTTTGAAGCCAGATAGAATGTTTTGGTGAGAAAAACTAGATCTCAGGTTGTGAAAGGAAAATAATGGTGATGTCTACTTCACTCACAGTCTTGCTGGACAAGAAATGAAAACATTAGATAACACTCCCACCATTTTTTTTTCTCTCACTCTCGCTTGGGCTGCTGGCTGAGCAACATCTTACTCCCTAACCTCACCTTCCCTAATCCACTTTGCTTCTTAATCTCTTGGCTGAACCTCTACTCTTCTTTAGGACTGGAGTAAGGTTGAGAGGGGCAGGGGAAAGGTGAGGGGTGGGTGAGAGCCCTCCTGGGCACTCAGGTTTCTGGGAGGGGAGTTGAGTTTCTGTAATAGCTTTTACCTTGTATAATTCTGTATATAATTGTATGTAATGTAAATATCTGCTTGTATATTGTGCTAGCTGCAAATAAATAGCATCATTTATATTCCCAGAACTGGCTGAGTCTAGTCTGGGTAATTTTAAAGTGGGGGGTGTGGGGAACACCCAGACCGTCACAGGATTTATCATTGAAATGGTCTAGATTCAGTTCCTACCAGCAAAAGCTTTTGGTTGTTGCTCTCTGGTTTTGACTTTTGATAATTTTCCCCACATCTGTCCCAGATATATACATATACACAAATTTAAGGGTCAGTATTAGCAATCCCAAAAAATAACATAACTACAATTTACAGAGTACATATTTTTCTTGATAGTATTTGTTATTGTTGTTATTATTTGTTTTTCAGTTGATCCCCCTTCCCACTCCTGTTCTGCTTTCTGCTACTTTATAGTTTCACTTTACAGGATTAAAATCACATGGGGAAATTCCATTAGACTGTATCTTAGTTCTACAAAATACTGATGACTGCAATATTTTTTATGAAAGGTCATAAAGGTTAAACTATTATCCTTAAGCATAACATATGTAATGATTTATTTTTAATAGTAGTTTTTATTAAAAGTAGCAATTTGCTTTTCTGATCTTTCAGTCTGAATCTACAAAAAAAAAAAAAAAAAAAGGAGAAGACTGAACAAGTTTACCACCTCAGGCCAGTTACTGAGCTGGTAAATTCTGCCTTTACTCTAGGATACCACAGTTAAACTAAAGAAGAAACTATGAGAGTTTTTTTTTTTCTTAATTTTATTCAGTTTCTTCTAGTCATTAAAATTCAATCTTCTTCTAGTCATTAAAATTATATTTTTAACACATGCCCCTGTTATTCACATCTTTTAATATTATTCATGACACCCACTCAATTATCCATACTTAGAAAATCCAAATGAAATTAATATCTATCAAATAGAATCATGATCTTCCTGCACTTTTTTTCTGTCTTAATCACATTACTTTTACTCCTCCTGCAAAAGTAACATTATGCACTTTCAGCACCTTTGTTAACAGTAGTTCTAAATCTACAGAAATTCCTTCCTACATGTTCATCCTAAAAATGTTCTCCGTGAGTTCATGTTAGTTAATTTGTCACATAAACCCACTTCTTCATACTAAATAAGGTGGCTGGTGTCCCATAGAAGAAAGCTGATTTAATACTATATATAGACCCAGTCTAGTCTATATATGTACTTTGTGTGGCTGAGCATTCGTCCTCTCTCCTTGAAAGAGCAATTATAATCCTGCATAATTAGGCCATGTTGTTTCAAAAGAAAAGAAGCAAAGGAGTGAGTGCTCCAATCCTACATAACACAGGTCTCTGTGGACTGGTGCTGTGTTTTATGCCTATCAGCTATCCAAACTATACCAGCAGGATAGGCTTATTGTCAGAAGAGTGTCTGGGACTGCTTGCTGTGCTTTCCTTTACCACATCATCCAAGTGGACTCATCTGCTAAGAGCAGGATTTCACCTAATACTTCCTGTCATTAATCTTAACACATCTTTAATCTAGGTAAAATTCTCTTTTACAAAAGCAGCCTTTGGGAGTGACTGAAATACAAACATCCAGAAAATAATTATTCTTCTCTGTTGCATTGTTACTAAGCACTCTTTGGTGATTTTTTTTTTTTTTTAATGCTTACAACACAAACAGCAGGAACAAATATTCTCAAAGGAGATGATGGTTGTATAGAATCATAGAATCAATCAGGTTGGAAGAGACCTCCAAGATCATCCAGTCCAACCTAGCACCCAGCCCTATCCAGTCAACTAGACCATGGCACTAAGTGTCTCATCCAGTCTTTTTTCAAAACACCTCCAGGGATGGCAACTCCACCACCTCCCTCGGAAGTCCATTCTAATGGCAAATCCCTCCCTCTGTGAAGAACTTCCATCCAGCCTATACCTCCCCTGACATAACATGAGACTCTGTCTGCTTGTTCTATTGCTGGTTGCCTGGGAGAAGAGACTACCTGGATACAACCTCTCCTCAGGTAGTTGTAGACAGCAATGAGGTCACCCCTGAGCCTCCTCTTCTCCAGGCTAAACAAGCCCCTCCTCAAAGGGCTTGTGTTCCAGGCCTTTTACCAGCTTCATCACCCTTCTCAGGATGTTCCAGCATCTCAACATCTCTCTTGAACTGAGGAGCCCAGAGCTGGAAACAATACTCAAGATGTGGCCTGAACAGTGCTGAGTACAGGGGAAGAATAACCTCCCTCATCCTACTGGCCACACTGTTCCTGATACAGGCCAGGATGTCATTGGCTTTCTTGGACACCTGAGCACACTGCTGGCTCATCTTCAGCCTACTATCTACCAATACCCCGAGGTCCCTTTCTTCCTGGCTGCTCTCCAGCCACTCTGTCCCCAGCCTGTAGAGCTGCTTGGGGTTGTTGTGGCCAAAGTGCAGAATCCTGCACTTGGCCTTGTTAAATCTCATCCCATTGGCCTCTGCCCACCCATCCAGCCTGCCTAGGTCAATCTGCAGGGCTCTCCTACCCTCCAACACCTGTTCCTAAGTTGGTGTCATCTGCAGACATACTGATGCTGTTGTCAATCCCCTCATCCAGATCATCAGTAAAGATATTGAACAGGACTGGGCCCATCACTGACCCCTGAGGAACATCACTAGTGACTGTCTGCCAACTGGATGTGGCACCATTCACCTCCACTCTCTGGGCCCAGCCTTCCAACCAGTTCTTCACCCATATTAGAGTCAATCTGTGTCTTGGGTTCAAATGCAAGTTCCCAGAGACTTTAATAAATTTAATAGACCCAATGACAATTTATAGAATTTATAGAGTGCCCTCCCCTCTTCCCCCTCCTTTTCCGAAAGATAGGGAGAGAGAAAGAGGTAAGCACACCAAAATAAATCAATCTCACTCAATTTGGAAGTTAAAAAGGAAAAGTTTAACAATAACTTAGAAAAGGTATTGGAGGTAGGGGAGTTTACAAAGGATAAGGAAGGGAAAACAGCAAAAATACAAAAAGGGATGGATACAACCCGAGCAATGTGATGGTGTCTCTGCCTCGTGGCTGCCACGTGGTGTGCTGGTATGCAGTGTGAGTGTGTGTGTCGAGAGGGAGCAAAGGAAAGAGGAAGAGACAGGCAGCTCCTCTCTCTTTTATACCACAGGAAGTGGGGGGGAGTGGGCTAACCATCACCTGGAGTGTGGCCTACCCCTGGGGAGGGGCCAAGCCCCCTAGGGTCAGGTTCAGGGTTACGCCCCGCCCTGAGTGTTAACCCTATACAATCTGTCCAAGCCATGAGCTGCCAGCTTGTCCAGGAGCTTGCTGTGTCAGATGGTGTCAAAGGCTTTGCTGAACTCCAGATAGACTACATCCACAGCCTTCCCCACATTCACCAGTCGGGTAACCTGATCATAAAAGGAGATCAGGTTGGTGAGACAGGACCTGCCCTTCCTAAACCCATGCTGGCTGGGCCTGATCCCTTGGCCATCCTGGAGGTGCTTTGTGATGGCACTCAAGATGACCTGTTACATACCTTTGACTTGCACTGAGGTCAGGCTGATACGTTTATAGTTTCCAGTTCCTCTTTTTGACCCTTCTTGTGGATGGGCATCACATTGGCCAGCTTCCAGTCTCTGGGGACCTCTCCAGTGAGCCGTAACTGTCGATGAATGATGCAGAGTGGATTGGCTTACTCCTCTGCCAGCACTTTCAGCACCCTAGAATGGATCCTATCCATTCCCATGGACTTGTGATGATCCAAGTGTCTTCTCAGGTCCCTTACTCTGGAGACAATCTGTTCCACTATTGAAGATTGAGGCAATGAAGGTGTTAAGCACCCCTGCCTTTTACTTATCCATTGTCACTATATTCCCCTCTCTATCTAATAAGGACTGGAGGTTGTCCTTGGTCCTTCTCTTGCCATTAATATACTTATAGAAACTTTTTTTTATTCTCCTTAATGGCAGTGGGCCACCTAAGTTCTAAATGGGCTTTTTTCGCTGTCATTTTTTTTCTAGGTGACCTTCATGAAAACACCTGATTGTTAATAATTACGAAGGGTCTTGCCTGGGAAAGACAACACAAGCATTTGCATGTTTTTAAAATGAGAGTTCTCATAATGTTTGTACTGACATATGGCAATCATTTAACTTATCTATATGTTTTACTTTGATAATGAGATAAATTTACTTGTTACTCCTGACTGTAATCCAAAACAAGCAAACAAACAAACAATTCCCTTCAAGAACCAAAACCACAAACAAAATGAAGCAAAACAAACAAAAAACCCACCCAAAACAAAAACAGAACCCTCCCATACACACAAAAAACCAAACCACCAAAAGCAAACCAACCAAACAAAATCCAACAACAACAACAAAAAAAACCCCAGCAATATCTAAAGGTGAGTACTTTGATTTTAGTTACTTAATTTTACTAGTTTTGCTTTCATTTGGTTTTGTTTTCTGGGATTGTTTTGTAAATATTCATTTCTAAGTCATACAGAATTAGCAGAATGATAACAAAATGAAATAGATAGACTATACTTGGCTACTAAGGTCCTTAATTCAACAAAACAGCTGAGGATATGTTTACTTGTTTGGCAGAAAAAAAAATCCTATGGATGGTAAGAATTATGTTTTCTAAGGCAACATACACTTTATTAGTCCTCTCACTGAAAAAGAAATAGGCAAAATAGGCTGAGTCAAATGATATCCTCTGTTGGCTTTCTTACAGGAGGCACTAATGATTTATGAATTCATTATTGAACAGACATCTCAAGAAATTTGACGTCCTGGTTCTATCAGTTTGTAGATGTGAGGCTGTTGTTTTATTTGACTGTAAAATCAAATAGAATAAAAATATAATTTGGGCTGTCAGGAAAATCTCCTAAGAAGGTACCCAGCCTCATACAGTGCCCAGAGCAGGCTCACCCAAGGAGTCAAAGCAGGCTTCTCCACTGCTGGTCTATATTCTTGGATAAAATTCTTTTTGTTATCTCCATGCTGACCTTCTTGTACTTCCTCTGACTTACCCTCCTTCATGCCTAACCACCAGTTCTGGGGGATATTGTTGGGTGGTCCAAAACAGTCCTTTATCATGTCTGAACAAATCCCAGTCTCATAGCTGCTCTTTGCAAGGCAAGGGCTCTGGCTCTACCTTCTCAAGGGCCCTCTACTCAACATAGACACTGTTTGTTGTCATTTGTCCTAATTGGAGCCCTCAGACTGGAAGTTTGTGGTTTTTCCAGATGGAATTAAATTTAGTGAGGGAGGTCAAAGACAACAAGAAAGGTTTCAAGTACATGGGTAGCAGAATGAAGACTAGAGAAAGTGTGGGCCAGCTGCTGAGTGAGTTGAGAAACCCAGCTATGCAGGACATGGAGAAAGATGAGTTACATAATACCTTCTGTTTTCCACTCATTTACTAGCAAGACTTCACGAATCGTAGATCACAGAGACCTTGGGGAATGTCTAGGGGAAGATAACTAGATCAAGTAACATACATAAGTCTATCAGCCCTGACAAGGTGCATCCTAAGTGAGCTGGCCAATGTTATGTGGCCACTCTTGACTATCTTTGCTCAATCACGGAGATTGCGAGAATAATACACTAAAATATTGAATGTAAGGAAATATTTGTAGATGAAGAAACACTTTTGTGCTAGTTTGAAGCAAGCTAGAATGTTTTGGTAACAGAACTAGATAATGGGCAGTGAAATGAAAACAATTGATGTCAACTTCTCTCACAGTCTCGCTGAGAACTCTGGGAAGAAGAAAGACTTTTTCTCCATTTTTGTCTCTCACTCTTGCTTTTGCCTTAGACCTGGTCACATCTCATTAACTCTGCTCCTACTAACCTTGCTCCCTAACCTCTTGGCTGCACCTCTCTTCTTCCTGAGAACTGGGGTAAGGTTGAGCGGGCCGGGGGGGAGGTGTTGGGGTGGTTTGAGAGCCCCTCCTGGGGACTCAGGTTTCTGGGAGGGGAGTTGTGCTTTTGTATTGTTTATCCTTTGTATATTTCTGTATATAATTGTATATAACTGTATATATTGTAAATAGCTGCTTGTAAATTCTGCTAGCTGTAAATAAATTGCTTCATCTATATTCCCAGGGTCCGTCTGAGTTAGCTGGGGCAAATACAAAGTGTGGGAGGGGCGGGGTAACCCCCAAACCATCACATTTTTAATTGGTTTTCCCAACGTGGAGCTAGATATTTCAGTGAGTGGAAATTAGCTCTGGGAATTAAGATGAAGCTAATCAAGCAGCTATTGTACTTGGTGGGGATTGCTGTGTGGCCTGTTTTCTGGTTTCTTGTGTACAACTGGATCAAAGATCAAATTGGTTATTTCTTGCTCCATGTAGTTTTTAAGAAGGCTAAAGTTAAGCTTTCAAACATGTTCTGGAGCTGGGGTGATTTTATTCTTGGTTATGCTGGTTTTAGTGTCACTGAGAATATTACTAGTGATATTACAAGAGTTTTTGTCAATAATGTTACAATCAATCGAGAGTCTGCTTTATCTACTGCTCTCATGAGGGTCATCCAGCCCCAAACTGAAATGCCAAATCCCTGCAAGGATTGCTACTCGAAACAGAGCATGGCAGGGTTGCTGTGCATTATCATGGCTCTTATGATTTTAATATTCATATTAATTTTGGTATTATTGGTGAAAAATTCAAAACCAGCTTCTGTAAGAACTAGGAAAAATTCTGTGTCTCAGAAGCAGTCTCTTTCACAGCAAAACAAGGGAACACAGTTATCGGCTTCCCCCTTGCCAGCCTCTGCCCCTCCTTCTGCAAGTGCTGGGAACATGGCCAATGTTCCCGGCAATAACGTAAACAATGATAAGGATAACCAAAACAAGCCACAGAGTTCAGCAGGAGCCTCAGGAGGGCAGGCAGGTACCCAAAATCAAAATGTTCCTAGCAAAAATGATAACACCTCAGGGTTGGCAGGTATCCCAGGAGGACAGGAAAATAATAATACTACTAATGCTGGTAACGCTAGCCCTGTCAGTCCAAATCCTAATGACACCAGCTCAGCCAATTCAAACCCCCAGCCAGAAGACCAGAACCAAAATCCTCCTGTTAAAAGCAAGGCAGATTTGAACTCACAAGCTCCAGGTCAGACCCCTAATGATCCAAATGTTCCAAGTCAGACTCCTAATGATTCAAATGCTCCAGCAGACACATCCAAGTCTGTTGCTGTTCAGGCCTTTCTGGCAACTGATAAGGCAAAAGCTAAGACAAAGAGTGGTTCGCAGGAGGATGTAAGACAGGGGACCTCTGGTGATCAGCAGCAAGGAGAAGAGGAGGAGGAGATAGTTAGTCTGCGAGACCTTGTAGATGTGTTGAGACAACAATACTCAAGTGAGAGGAGTGCTGTGAGGTTAGCTGCCAAGAGAGAGGATGGTTCCAATGAGTTTAGGAATGCTATGAGGAAGATTGTGTTAGGCCCGGCACCACCAGAACAACAGGAGGAAGAGGAGGAAGATGACATCCAAGGCTCCAAGGATCCACTCAGAGAGGTCAGGGAAGTTAGAAAGGAATACACAAGGGAATCAGGTGAGCCAATTTTAAGCTGGCTAGTGAGATGCCGTGGCATTGGTGCTAATGCTCTGCAGGTAGGAGACAAGTCTGCCAAGCAGCTGGGACCACTCACTAAGGAGAGTGGAGTGGACAAACACCTAGCAAGTCCTCTTGGTAGGGTTAGCTTGTGGACACGCCTTCTGTTGGCTGTGGCTATGAGATATCCTTCCCGAGATGATTTGCCATGGGCTGCCAAGAAGTGGAACACCGTTGAGCAGGGAATTAAGCTTCTGAAGGAGTTTGCTGTGAAGGAAGTGCTTTATGGAGATCATGGCACTCATGAGCCTGACGATATTCCTTTGGGAACAGGTCTCATGAAGAAGCTGATTAAGCTTGCTCCTTCATCCTATGCTAACATCTTGGCCAGTAAGTTTCTATCAAGGAGTGATAATGGAAGGTCTTTCACTGTTGGTGAATTCACTGACCAGCTCAGGCAGATAGAGGACAGCTAGTCACATTCTGGCCTAATCTCTGCCATACAAACTATGACTTCTGAAATAAAGGGCATGAAAGATGGTTTTGAGAATACCATGACAGAACTGAAGGAGGACCTTAAAACCTCAATTTCCAATCTGGTAAAGGATACCATTCCTGCATCATCTGAATGGGTGTATGTTTCTGCAGTCAGGAACAGACGCCCACCTACTGCAAGGCAATTCCAGCCCAGGAGGAGACAAATTCCACCCAGACAGCAGCAATCACGTGCGTCACTGTGGATACTTCTGTGTGACACTTATGGTGAGAACATGAACAAATGGGATGGTAAACCTACTTCAGCTCTTTCAAAGAGGGTCAGGGCACTGCAGAGTGGCAGAAACAGAGGCAATAATGCCAGGAAAGTAGCTGTCACTTCTTCAGCTCCCGAGAGCAATTGCAATTGTTCCAACAGTTGCAGTTCCTCTCACAACAACACCAATCACTGTGTACACCCTACATGCCATGTTCAGCATTAGGGGTGCCCTGCCTCCAGCCAGGAGGAGGAAAGGGATAGTGGAGAGAACCGAATCTATTGGAATGTATTCATTAGGTGGCCTGGCAGTTCAAGAGTTCGGAAAGACAGGGCTTTAGTTGACACAGGTGCTCAGTGTACTTTATTGCCATCTAATTGTAAAGGGACAGAGTCCATATCTATTTTTGGAGTCACTGGTGGATCTCAAGAGTTAACTAAGGTACAGGCTGAGATCAGTTTAACTGGTAAAGAGTGGAAGACACATACTATTGTAACTGGCCCTGATGCGCCTGCATTTTGGGAATTGACTTTTTGAGACAAGGTTGTTTCAAAGATCCTAAGGGTCATAAATGGGCTTTTGGAATAGCATCTGTAGAGATTGAGGATGATAAATTGAAACTGTCCATTAGACATGAACTTTCTGATGAATCTGCAGTTGTGGGACATCATGACATAGAGGATTTGGAAGTGCCAATTGCAACTCAAACTGTTCATCATAGACAGTACAGAACTAACCGTGACTCTTTGTTGCCCATTCATCAGCTGATTCGTCAATTGGAGAGTCAGGCTGTCATCGAGAAAGCTCATTCACCTTTCAACAGTCCCATCTGGCCTGTGCGTAAACCTACGGGCGACTGGAGACTGACAGTTGACTTTCGTGCCCTCAACGAGGTGACGCCACCCATGAGTGCAGCTGTGCCGGACATGCTGGAACTCCAGTATGAGCTGGAATCAAAGGAAGCTAAATGGTATGCAACCATAGACATTGCCAATGCTTTCTTCTCTATTCCCATAGCAAAGGAGTGCAGGCAACACTTTGCATTCACCTGGAGAGGAATCCAGTACCAGTTCAACCGTTTGCCTCAGGGGTGGAAACACAGCTCAACCATCTGTCATTCAGTCATCCACAATGCACTGGAGAAAGGTAAAGCTCCAGAGCACATCCAGTACATTGACGACATCATTGTGTGGGGCCAAACTGCTGAGGAAGTCTTTGAGAAAGGTAACAAAATCATTGACATTCTGTTGCAAGCAGGTTTTGCGATTAAGAGAGACAAGGTCAAAGGACCTGCCAAAGAAATTCAGTTTCTGGGAGTGCGGTGGCAGGATGGTCGCCGTTACATTCCTGAGAATGTGATCAACAAAGTCTCTACCATGGCAGTTCCCACCAGTAAGAAGGACACACTTTCTTTCCTTGGTGTGGTGGGATTTTGGAGACTACACATTCCTGGTTTCAGTCAGATTGTCAAACCTCTGCATGATGTGACTCGTAAGAGAAACAATTTCGAGTGGGGACCTGAACAACAAGCAGCCTTTGATCAGATCAAACGAGAAGTAGTCCATGCAGTGGGCTTGGGAACTGTGAGATCTGGTCCGGACATTAAAAACATTCTGTACACAGCTGCCAGTGACAATGGTCCAACTTGGAGTCTTTGGCAGAGAGCTTCAAATGAGACTCGTGGTCGTCCACTTGGTTTCTGGGGACGTTGTTACAGAGGTTCAGAGACAAATTACACTGCAACAGAGAAAGAGATTCTAGCAGCCTATGAGGGAGTAAAAGCAGCTTCTGAAGTGATTGGAACTGAGTCACAATTGCTTTTAGCTCCTAGACTGCCAGTTCTCAACTGGATGTTCAAGGGCAAAGGTTCATCACCACATCATGCCACAGATGCAACCTGGTCTAAATGGATGGCTTTGATAACCCAACGAGCACGAATGGGTAATCTTGACCGACCTGGTCTGGTGGAGGTGATCACCAACTGGCCGGAAGGCACAGACTGTTCCAAACCTCCGGAGGAGATAATAACTCGTGCTGAGGAAGCTCCTCCCTATGGTGATCTCTCTGATCAGGAAAAGAACTATGCTTTGTTCACAGATGGTTCCTGTCGTCTTGTTGGGAACAAGCGAATATGGAATTCAGCAGTTTGGAGTCCAACCAGGAGAGTTACCAAAGCGAGAGATGGCGAAGGAGAATCCAGTCAGTTTGCTGAGGTAAAAGCTGTCCAACTTGCTCTTGACGTGGCTGAACGTGAGAATTGGCCTATCCTTTACCTCTACACTGACTCGTGGATGGTAGCCAATGCTCTATGGGGTTGGCTGAAGGACTGGAAGAAGAATGGTTGGCAGAGGAAAGGAAAGCCTATTTGGTGTGCTGATCTATGGCAGGACATTGATGCACGGCTGGAGAAAACTCCAGTGAAGGTGCGGCACGTAGATGCACACATGCCTAAGAGTAGAGCCACTGAGGAACATCAACATAACCAGAAGGCAGATCAAGCTGCTAAGATTGCTCAAGTTGATACCAACTCTGAACTTGACATTGACCTTGATTGGAAACACCGAGGTGAGCTGTTCTTAGCTCGGTGGGCCCATGATTCGTCTGGACATCAAGGCAGAGATGGAACATATCGATGGGCTCGTGATAGGTCAATTGACTTGTCCATGGACGCTATTACCCAAGTCATCTATGACTGTGACATTTGTGCTGCTATTAAGCAGGCTAAGCGAATCAAGCCCTTATGGTATGGTGAGAGATGGTCAAAGTACAAGTATGGAGAAGCCTGGCAGATTGACTACATCACTTTGCCTCGATCTCGTTCTGGCAAGCAGTATGTGCTAACAATGGTAGAAGCCAGCACTGGATGGTTGGAAACCTATCCAGTTCCACATGCTACTGCACGTAACACCATTGTTGGTTTGGAGAGACAGATCTTGTGGAGACATGGAACTTCAGAGAGAATCGAGTCAGACAATGGTACTCATTTCAAGAACAATCTTGTGAAAAACTGGGCCAAAGAGCATGGTATTGAATGGATCTATCACATACCCTACTATGCACCAGCTTCAGGGAAGATTGAACGCTACAATGGTTTGCTGAAAACCACCCTAAAAGCCATGGGGGGTGGAACTCTGAAAAACTGGGACAAACATTTAGCAGAAGCTACCTGGTTGGTAAATAGTAGAGGTTCAGTAAACAGAGCAGGACCTGCACAATCAGATTTGGTCCAAACAGTAGACGGTGATAAAGTTCCTGTTGTACGTGAGAAGAATCTGTTAGGGAAAACTGTTTGGGTATTTTCTCCTTGGGGCAAAGGGAAACCTGTCCGAGGGGTGGTATCTGCTGAAGGTCCTGGTCATACATACTGGGTAATGCAGGAGAATGGTGAAATCCAGTGTATTCCACAGAGAAATTTAACCTTAGCTGAGAGAGTTTAAATTCAAGCTGTTATGAGTTTTCTGTTCTAGGTAACATCAGCGCCCAACACTGAGAGAATCTATAATAGAATCTACAGTATGTGAGCACGAACCCAACATCACCTGGGAGTCCCTGTTCTGAGCTTTTGAGTCACCTACATCTGATTGAAGTATGAACTGAACTTGTATATATTGTTTTAGTGTAAATAATTGGTTTAGATTAGATTGAATAATTCTCAGCGATACTTTGAGCGAAGTAGACAGGGGTGGATTGTGCTAGTTTGAAGCAAGCTAGAATGTTTTGGTAACAGAACTAGATAATGGGCAGTGAAATGAAAACAATTGATGTCAACTTCTCTCACAGTCTCGCTGAGAACTCTGGGAAGAAGAAAGACTTTTTCTCCTTTTTTGTCTCTCACTCTTGCTTTTGCCTTAGACCTGGTCACATCTCATTAACCCTGCTTCTACTAACCTTGCTCCCTAACCTCTTGGCCGCACCTCTCTTCTTCCTGAGAACTGGGGTAAGGTTGAGAGGGCCGGGGGGGAGGTGTTGGGGTGGTTTGAGAGCCCCTCCTGGGGACTCAGGTTTCTGGGAGGGGAGTTGTGCTTTTGTATTGTTTATCCTTTGTATATTTCTGTATATAATTGTATATAACTGTATATATTGTAAATAGCTGCTTGTAAATTCTGCTAGCTGTAAATAAATTGCTTCATCTATATTCCCAGGGTCCGTCTGAGTTAGCTGGGGCAAATACAAAGTGTGGGAGGGGCGGGGTAACCCCCAAACCATCACACACTTTCTATTGGAAAGTTCAAAAATAAAATTTCTCTTGTCTGCAATTCTCGTTGTCTCAAATTTTCTCCAACTTCAATCTGAATCTTTGCTGCTACTATGTAGGCTTCCTGATGAATCAGAAAGGAGGATATAGATCATACAGTCTAGAGAGTCCACAACCAAGCTTACTCAACAACTAAGACAAGGCAGCTCATATTTTTTCCTGTAACAAAATTTTATTATTTTTCTTTCAAAGTTTTATACTCAAAATATTTGTTCATTTAATTGTTGTTTGCTTTCTATTAAGAAACTGACTGAGCCAGAGCCAGTCCTGGGCAGGACTACTACAGAACAACAGATAAGCAGCTGTATGCTACTCTTGAAACATGCTGTGAGAGTCTGATCCTCTCTCTTGTTAATCAACAAAGATAAAGATTGCATCGTCTCTCCTTAATCAACAAAGATAAAGAAGATTGCATCATCTCTCCTTAATTTTGTTATTCTGGGACTCAGACTCGGTGCTTGGCCCAAAAGCTCAGAGATGCAAATCAACAGACAACACCTTTGAAACTCCTGGACCTCACCCTGGACTGCCCAGGAAGCCAACATCTTATCTCAGCTACCCCCAAGGGTTGTGTATGCAGGGTGTGGACAGGTGTAGCCGAGAGAGGGTGGAGGCCCTCCCCCTGGCAACGCTGGACCCCTGTGAATGCTTGAGAATGCACAGGAAGATGCCCTGGGGGGCTGCAGCTGGACACTGAGCAGAAAACTGTATAAAAAGGCAGGAGAAATGCCTGCTAAAGTGTGGTATTCCCAGCGGACCACCCGTGGCATCCCCACCAGACCAAGAGTGGCACCTCCATTGGACCACCAGTGACATCTCCACCGGACCACCGAGGGCAGACCATCACCAGACCACCAGAACTGCACACCACCTGAAGAAACTCAGACAAACTCCACAGAAGATCATCCCTGGGCCACGCACCTGTCTCTCTCTCTCCCCTCCATCTGCGACTGAGGGTAATATGATCACAGCTCTTTTCCCTTCCTTGCTCCTTCTTCTCTCCTCCATCGATCTCTTTATCTTTCTCTCTCGCCCTTCTCCCCTCTCTCCCTCCCTTTTGCCCAACCTTATCCTTTAATAAACAGTTTCATGGTGATGTATGGTCTCATTTGCACCTTCATTTCACAACACGGAATCCATAAGAAATGGTCTAGTTCCTCTGGATGGAGATACTGTTAATCTCTGCTCCTCCGGACCTTGACACAGGCCTATCCCTATGAAATATCTACAACTGTCTACAACTACCTAAAGGAAGGCTGTAGCCAGATGGGGGTTGATCTCTTCCCCCAGACAACCAGCAATAGAACAAGTGGACACAGTCTCAAGTTGTGCCGGGAGAGGTATAGGCTGGATGTTAGGAGGAAGCTCTTCACAGAGAGAGTGATTTGCCATTGGAATGGGCTGCCCAGGGAGGTGGTGGAGTCACCGTCCCTGGAAATGTTTAAGAGAAGCCTGGCTGAGGCACTTTCATAGAATCATAGAATCATAGAATCAACCAGGTTGGAAGAGACCTCCAAGATCATCGAGTCCAACCTATCACCCAGCCCTAGCCAGTCAACTAGACCATGTCACTGAGTGCCTCATCCAGTCTTTTCTTGAAGACCCCCAGGGACGGTGCCTCCACCACCTCCCTGGGCAGCCCATTCCAATGGCAAATCACTCTCTCTGTGAAAAACTTCTTCCTAACATCCAGCCTATACCTACCCTGGCACAACTTGAGACTGTGTCCCCTTGTTCTATTGCTGGTTACCTGGGAGAAGAGGCCACCCCCCACCTGGCTACAATGTCCCTTCAGGTAGTTGTAGACAGTAATAAGATCACCCCTGAGCCTCCTCTTCTCCAGGCTAAACAGGCCCAGCTCCCTCAACCTCTCCTCATAGGATTTGTGTTCCAGGCCCCTCACCAGCTTTGTTGCCCTTCTCTGGACATGTTCCAGTACCTCAACATCTTTCTTGAATTGAGGGGCCCAGAACTGGACACAGTACTCAAGGTGTGGCCTGACCAGTGCTGAGTACAGGGGAAGAATAACCTCCCTTGTCCTACTGGCCACACTGCTCCTGATGCAGGCCAGGATGCCATTGGCTCTCTTGGCCACCTGGGCACACTGCTGCCTCATCTTCAGCTTACTATCTATCAGTACCCCCAGGTCCCTTTCCTCCTGGCTGCTCTCCAGCCACTCAGTCCCCAGCCTATAGCGCTGCTTGGGGTTATTGTGGCCGAAGTGCAGAACCCTGCACTTGGCCTTGTTAAATCTCATCCCATTGGCCTCTGCCCACCCATCCAGCCTGTCCAGGTCCCTCTGCAGGGCTCTCCTACCTTCCAACAGATCAACACCTGCTCCTAGCTTGGTGTCATCTGCAAACTTACTGATGCTGGACTCAATGCCCTCGTCCAGATCATCAATAAAGATATTGAACAGGACTGGGCCCAGCACTGATCCTTGGGGAACACCACTTGTGACTGGCTGCCAACTGGATGTGGCACCATTCACCACCACTCTCTGGGCTCTGCCATCCAGCCAGTTCTTGATCCAGCACAGAGTGAATCTGTCCAAACCATGAGCTGGCAGCTTGGCTAGGAGATTCTTGTGGCAGACAGTGTCAAAGGCTTTGCTGAAGTCCAAGTAGACTACATCCACAGCCTTCCCCACATTCACCAGGCAGGTAACCTGATCATAAAAGGAGATCAGGTTGGTGAGGCAGGACCTGCCCTTCCTAAACCCATGCTGGCTGGGCCTGATCCCTTGGCTATCCTGTAGGTGCTTTGTGATGGCACCCAAGATGACCTGTTCCATGACCTTGCCTGGCACTGAGGTCAGGCTCACAGGTCTGTAGTTTTCTGGTTCCTCCTTACGACCCTTCTTGTGTATGGGAATCACATTGGCCAGCTTCCAGTCTTCAGGGACCTCTCCAGTGAGCCAGGGCTGCTGATAAATAATGGAGAGTGGCTTGGCCAGCTCAGCTGCCAGCTCTCTCAGCACCCTAGGGTGGATCCCATCTGGTCCCATGGACTTGTGAGGATCCAAGTGACTTAGCAGATCCCTTACTGCTTCCTCATGGATTAGAGGGGGACTGTACTGGTCCCTGACTCCATCCACCGCTTCAGGAGTCCAGCTGTCCTGTAGACAACCTGTCCCACTATTGAAGATTGAGGCAAAGAAGGTGTTAAAGCACCTCTGCCTTTTCCTCATCCTTTGTCACTCTATTCCCCTCTCTATCTAACAAGGACTGGAGGTTGTCCTTGGCCCTTCTCTTGCCATTCATATATTTAAAGAAACACTTTTTATTTTCCTTGGCAGCCGTGGCCAGCCTGAGCTCCAAGTGGGCTTTTGCCTCTCTAATTTTTCCTCTACAAGACCTAGCAACTTCCTTGAACTTCTCCTGGGACACCTCCCCTCTTTTCCAAAGGTGATGCACTCTCTTTTTAATCTTTAATTCCTTCAGCAGCTCCCTGCCCATCCAGCCTGGCTGCCTCCCTCGTCAGCTCGTCTTCTGGCTCAGTGGCACTGCCTGCTCCTGTGCCTTCAGGAGTTCTTTCTTGAAGTAGGTCCAACCTTCCTGGACCCCTTTGTTTCTAAGGGCTATTTCCCAAGGAACTTTCTGAATTAGTTCCTTAAATAGGCTGAAGTCTGCCCTTCGGAAGTCCAGTGTGGAGGTTCTGTTGATGCCCCTCCTGGTTTCTCCACGTATTGAAAACTCTATAATTTCATGGTCACTGGACCCCAGGCAGCCTCCAACCACCACATGCCCTACCAGCCCCTCGCTATTTGTGAGCAGCAGGTCAAGCAGGGCTGCCCCCCTGGTAGGCTCACGTAACAGCTGGGATAGGAAGTTGTCTTCCACACATTGCAGAAACCTTCTAGACTGCTTCTTCTCTGCAGTGTTTAAGTCCCAGCAGATGTCTGGTAGTTTAAAGTTGCCCACCAGAACAAGGGCAGGTGATCTTGAGGCAGCCTCCAGTTGCTTAAAGAGTAATAAATCAACCTCTTCTTCCTGGTTGGGTGGTCTGTAACTGACTCCAACCAGGATATCAGCCTTGTTGGCCTTCGCCTTAAGTCTCACCCATAATGACTCAACTTGATCATCTTTGATTTCTACCTCCACGACATCCAGAGCATCCCTAATATACAGAGCCACTCCCCCGCCCTTTCTCCCTTGCCTGTCTCTCCTGAAGAGTCTGTAGCCATTGATTACAGCACACCAATCATGTGAGCTATCCCACCACGTTTCAGTGATGGCAACAATATCATAGTTTTCCTCCAGCACCAGAGCTTCCAGCTCCTCTTGTTTGTTACCCATACTGCGTGCATTAGTGTACATGCACTTCAGCTGGGCTGCTGCTTTTACCCCTAGCTCTAGCCTACCATCCTCAATTCCCTTTGATTTATCTCTGGTGCTGTCATGTTTAACCCCCTCCCCCTTCCATTCTAGTTTGAAGCCCTCTCAACAAGCCCAGCCAGCTTATGTGCCAGGGTCCTTCTCCCCTTCTGTGATAGTTGTGTCCCATCTGCTGATTGCAGACCTGTGGCAAGATGAAGTTCCCCAATATCAAAGAATCCAAAGTTATGTTGGATGCACCAACCTCTGAGCCACTTGTTCATCAAATATGCTTTCCTATTCTTCTCTGTATTCCAGCCTGTGACTAAGGGTATAGATGAAAAGATTACCTGTGCCCCTGCTCCCTCAACTGCTTTCCCCAGTGTCTTAAAGTCCCTTTTGATAGCTTTTAGCCCTCTGTTATTAATCTCATCATTCCCTGCCTGTATAACTAATAAGGGATAGTAATCAGAGGGCTGCACTACAGTAGGCAGCCTCCTGGTAACATCCCTGACCTGGGCTCCAGGGAGGCAGCAGACTTCCCTGTGGAAGGGGTCTGGCCGGCATATGGGGCCCTCTGTTCCCTGCAGAAGGGAATCACCAATAACAATTACCCTCCTCTTTTTCTTCTGGGTACTTGTTCTGATGCGAGGGGGCAACTGAGTTGCCCTCCCAGCTGGTGATGTTTCTGCCTGCTCCAAGATCACCTCATCCTCAACCTCTAGTGCCCTATATCTGTTATGTAAGGGCAGCTGGGGATGTGAAGATGGCTGGAAGGGTTTTCCCTTGCCCCTTCTGGCAGGCACCTGCATCCATTCTTCTTGGTTGCTCTGTTCGTCTCCCTCTGGCAAGGGGGACTGCAGAGCATGTTGCACTTTTGTACCTTCCCTTTCAGCCTTCAGTCGTTCCACCTCTCCCTTGAGTTCAGCCACCAGGTTAAGCAGACAATCAATCTGCTCACACCTAATGCAGCCATTGCCTGTGTCGAGTGCCAGGCTCCAGCATTCCTCACATCCAGATGTCTGGACGCCTGTACTCCTACAGGTGGGCTCTGTTTGGGTGCCCACAGTTTTACAAGTATTATACAGCTTGGACCTAGTTCAAACCATGTCTGCTATCCTGAAGGTCCGCTGCGTGTTGTTAGGTGTGGTGGTTTTTTTTTTTTTTTTGTTTTTTTTTTTTTTTTTTTTTTTTTTTTTTTTTCTCTTTCCCAGTGGCGCGCGCTGCGCTGGGCTCAGCAGAGATAGCTAGCTGTTCGTTTAAATGTGCCGCTTGCCAGGCACCGCCCTCTGACTCACCTCCCTGCGAGTACTTAGTGCCTGCTTGCCGCTCCCTGCCTCCCTCTGGGCTCCTCAGAGCGAGAGAGCCTCAAGAAAAGAGGAGAAAAAAGGCTGCGAGAAAGCGCGTTTCAGCTGAGCTAGCCTGGGTCCTGCACTCTTGCCGAACCAGGCTGTGGTAGTGCCATGGTCTAGTTGACTGGCTAGGGCTGGGTGCTAGGTTGGACTGGATGATCATGGAGGTCTCTTCCCACCTGGTTGATTCTATGATTCTATGAAATGCTACTGTATCTCACCATGTAATCTGATCCCATATCCACACTGCTCAAAGAGTGATGGTCCAGTGAGGAAGAACAGGTTTGCACTGTGCAAAGGGCAGAAGTGGCATTAAAATACTAATTTTCATGCTTCTCAACTTTTCAGTTATTAACTCTGCAACTTCAGTAGACTATATTGTATTGCTTAGACTATGTTATATGCAAACCAAACAGGTATGAAAATTTTTGGCAAACACAGCTCTGGCACTAGTGAAAATATACCTGCAGAGGAAATAGTTTCTTATAGGAAGACATGGTAGGAAGAGAAATAAGGAAGAGATTATTGGATGAGAAGGTGTGGTCTTTCTGTGCTCCTCACAGCCCTCGATGTAAAGGGATGACCTTTAGATTTGCTGCCCAGTTATTCCATAGGGTTCATGAAGAAATAGGAAAGCTAAGATATTTGTGCTTATTTTATGTCAAAGAGAACTCTCTGGTCCAGAACACAGATATGCTATTCCCTCTGTGGGTAGCAGGCATGAAATAGACTGTAAAACCTCTGTCACCATTCACCAGCCAGTAGCTGATGTTCACTGGGAAAATATTTTGCAGCCTTTGACATGTGGTATATGCAACTGCATGAGTGAATTACTATTTAGTAATCCAATCTATATCTTCATTTTTCTGCATTGTTTTGTAATTTTGCATCACCATACTCACTATAGGCATGCCAACTACCATAACAACTCCTTATTTTGATCTCTTCCATTATTATTTTCATGGTAAAGGTTTTCTGTTTATATCCACAATTGCTCAGAAGTTGACTCTTTGCTCAAGAGAATAGTGACCTCTTCTGTCTGTCAAAGGTGAAGGTGGTAATTTGTCACAAGCTTATGACAGAATAACAAAACAATCCATATGGACACATCTTCCTGAAATCAAATAAAATACACCACCTCTTTAAAAAGAGACTTCAGCATGCATGAACTGACTCTGATTTGGAGCTAGCATACAGAGAAAAAATAACTATTGAAAATGCTAGAAAATATTAGGGTAATTTCTTCAGCACTTGACTTGGAATTTGCATACTGAAGTTTACTGTCTTTATAAAATAAGAAGTTTAATATAAGGACAGGCTTATAAGGACCAGTGCCTCACACAGCCATTAATAAAAGACTAAAAGTCTTTTGTGGCTTAGTGAACTAACAAGCCAGCCTTTACAGGTTGAAATTCTGCAATCAGGTAAAACCATCCATTTTAACTGCCCCATGAACTTCAACATAAGCAAAGCCAAAAGCAAGTCCATTTCTGTCTCTTTGAAGAAAACCAATACAAATAATTTTGTCAAAATCTACCCCCTTTTATTTGCTTAAATGAGTAATTGTCCTTTATGTAGTAGCTAAGTACTACCCTATAGACTCATTGTTGCAGATTTTTTTTTTTAAATTGAGCAACCACTAACAGATGTCCATTTATTGCAGTTATCTTCTGGAAAGAACAGTTACAATGCAATAGTTAAAGGATGAGTTTCTATTAGTACAAACAAAAATAAAGTAGCACCAACAAATACACCATGTTCCTCAGCTTCATTTCTAAGAAAATAAAGAGGAATTATTGACAACATGTAAAAGCCAAAAGACTTAATAGTGAAAGTGGTAATAAATTTTATCTGTGTTATGTGCTCTGAAATGCTTTTTATTTTTGTCTTTGCATTTTAATTGGCCCTGAGAGAGAGGAAGAGAGAGAAACTCAAACAAACAGTTATGTTTTTTTTTTTTCAACTACTGTACTCCAGTAAAATACTGCCTATTGCTATGAGGAAGCCTATTGCTATGTGTTGTGGAGGGGTTTCTCTGTACCTACGCCTATTTGGCAGAGGTGAGAAATTAATTTGAGGTGATATAAATTTTATATAAAAATATAGTTTATTAAAATTTATATTTATGAACTCTTGCCACCCCCAACCATTGTGTATTAATATTTAGTCCAGTGCAAGATTATGAAAACAATTTAAGACAGAATATATACAGGGATTTGGTTATTTAACTAGCAAAACATTCAAACTATAAGCAGAGAGAGGAATTTCCCCTTTGGCTTAGTGCCACATGGGAGCTTATGCTATTAGCCCAGTAGAGGGGGCTGAAACTCTTTCTGCTCTATGGCAGAGGCAACTTATATTACAGCGGAATTAAAGCTTTACTTTTAAGTCTTAATATTAATAATTAATCACCCTCCCGGGTTGTGTCACAGCCTGTGCCCAATGTCTGGACTTCAGGGGCTCTGCCTGTGGACTTGGATGCTGGAATCTTCCCAGCTTGAGGGGAAATGATAAATCTTCCCAGTCTCTGAGGTAATAGGTTCTCTCTAACCTTTGTTCTTCTGGCGTGGGACGATCTCTGCCTTGATGCTGCTGTCTTCTTCTGGATACTGCATCCAGGGATTATCAGATTGGCAGGATTACAGGAACAGGAGAAGAATATCCATGCAGTCTCTGGCACAATTCCTTCACAGGTTCAGGCTGTGTGTGTGGGGGTTAGCAGACAATCCAGAAGTCTGCTTCCTGGTTCTCTCTGTGGCAATGGCTTTTACCAGGCAATAAGTGGCAAGCATACAAAGTGTGCTCGGCTGCTGGGAGACTGAGCTCCGTAGATTAATGCAAGACAGCTTGCATATGTGCACAGCTCCTTTTCTATAAACGTGCAGGCTTAAATGAGCTCTGCATCTAAGATACGCAGAGAGATAAGCTGTGAATTGAATCAAAGCATGAGGTCTTAGCCTCAGAGAGCATCAGAGCTATGCAATGGCATCTGAGAGTGTGAGTATGAGTGGCTAAGTGATTCAGGTGAAGGTCAGAACTGTGCCTGATCCTTGCAGGTGGGTCAGAGATCTGAGCTGAGCTGAGCACGTGGCTCTCCGGTGCACCCTTCTTTATGGACTGTGGGCTGAGATTAATGGGCCCTTTGGGCACTACAGTGACCAATCAGGTTGGCAGTAAGTCAAACCTTACCATAATAGGCAGAAGGCTCTTGCCTGGACCCTCCAAATATGGGGATCACACAGATTTGCCCCAGGGAGACACGAGCTGGGTGTGTGTGGCTTACACAACTTGTTTACAACCAGGGGTCCTGGCAGAAAAACATGTCCAGGCATGTAGAGGCATAAATAAGCCTCCTTTCAGGCCTACAGGCCCTCCACGACACTATGAGGAAAACAAAACAACAACAACAACAAAATCATCTTAAAACAAATATTACATTAATCCAAACAGATTTATTACTTTGCATGCTGAGGAAATTATCTCAGACAAACGATTAGAGTTGAAGATTTTTCTTGATGGTGATGTATTTTAGCCAGGAAAACGTGAAAAATATGAGCAAATACTCCACACAGAAACTGCAAGGCCAGTTTAAATTCCTGTCAAACAATAATTTAAACTTGCATCTTCTAAGTCCTGCATCATTGCTCTAATATAGAATTAAAAGGAAATGAAATACAATTTTCTTGAAGGGTTGACTACGAAATGCTTTACAAGATAAGGTTTTAAGTGGTAACTACAGAATAACAGAATGCACCAAGTCAGATGAGATCCTCAGAGGTCATCTTTTCCAGCCACAGTGAGGTATGCAGGAACATATCCAAGCAGATCAAGTTGTTCAGTGTCCCATTAAGTTTGACCTTGAATGTCTCCAGGGCCATTAAGCTTAAAGAGATGAAGAGTCTTCCAAAAAGAAGAGCTGCTATATGGATTGCTAAAATGGTATTTATTTCCTTTGTTAATCACACTGTCAATATCCTGGCCCGTGGACAGACCCAAGGTATTCTCAAAAGGAAAACAGTTAACGAAAGTTCCAGATTTCACAGACAGGAAGGAGGCCTGAGAGGTGGTATCACACCTGGGTAAGAACAGATGGTCCCAAAATACCAGTAGAAGTATCGACACAAGGAAATGGTAAATTTCTACCTTTGTATATAAAGTTAGGATGAAAAAAAATATTGTCTTACTTTGATACTATTTTGTAGGTAAGACTCAGTTTATGTCTCAGAAAATTTCTTACCTTTGTTACGTCACCCTTCTAGAACTTGATCCTGCACAAGATCACACTAAACTTGATATCTTGTCTCTGTGTGTAGGTTGAACTTTGCACACCAGGTGGAGAATTAATTTTGGGACAACAGTTTGTCAATCACAGTTTGTAAATCACAGTTATAGACAATAATTTTCTGTATAAAATTAAGCTCTAATTCATTATGCAAGAGGTAAAAGGCTTGAAATTCAGAAGAGTGTTCAAGAGTTCTTGCAAGAGTAAAATAAAGGTTACTTCTTTATGTGCTCAAGTAAATTTTTATGATTCTAGTTAGGGGTATAATTTTAGAATTCTTCTAAGAAGACACAACAATACAGAAATAGATATTTCCAGTATTCATTAATAATTAGTCAGATCACATCTTCTCTGTTGTTAATTTATTTTTTAAAAATCCTTCCTGTATCATAACTTGACAGATATGAACCAAAATTCTTTGGAATTAATAGTAAATAACTCAATAAATCTAGTATGCTTTGGCCCTGATGCATTAAAAAGGAGGTTACGAAATTATTTTTATGTGAAAATATTTCTTTTTGTATGTGTGCAGAAATGTTTTATTGTATTTCTACTGTTCTGTTCAAGATTTCTCAATACCTCATCTTTTTTTTTGTTTATTTTTAATCAGCTGCAAATAGACAGCACACCACTTCTATAATTTTGAACCTCTATTCAGATAAGATGCTGTATGTTAATTATCTCCTCATTTTACACGTAAAGTCCTTCTGTATGGAAAAGATAAAACATCTCCACGAAGATGGACATGGACATGTGGTAGATTGCAGTAATAAAAAATAAAAATTCAATTTCTTCTAATGGCAAAACATATAATCAAGGCAATAGTCTAGATGACCTTGGCAAGCCTAGTACTGCCATAGACATAGAGCTTCTATATGCAGTCCTCCTTTAGCATTGGTAGAATTGCTTTGAATATTTACAGATCTACATATAAGACTCCTAGATCTTGCTTTGTGTTGACTTCCCACTCTTTTGCTCTGCTAACTATTATTTTAACCTGAAAAGTGTTTAAAAATCCATTCCCCTTCGAATCTAAGATATATATATTTTGTAAAAAACAATAAACTTGGATATTTGTTTTAGTGAGTTGCATATGCAAAATTACATAAATGTCAGTTTACGATGTTTGAGGTGTTTGTAGAAATGGCATCAAGAATTTATAGCACTGTCACTTTTAAGTTTTACACACAGTATTCTGAATCCAAATGTTGTGAGCGTGAAAAAAAACTTCATTTTAATTATCTATAAGGACATATATGCTTGAAAAGAAAAAGAGCTGTCTTTTTCATACATGTTTGTATATAGTTTATTGACAAGTTCTGTTCCCAAAAAAATGCGATGGAATGCTGTGCTGCTTTTTCTCTTTAGTTCAACTGAAACTTTCAGTGGATTGAATTAATTGGTCAGCACCTAAAAAGTCACTGCCTGTCATCAACTCAATGTACTCAGATAACTAAACTTCTCCTAAACAAAGCAATATATAACTCATGAAATATAGAGTCAAAATTGGATATAAATGAAAATCTCATCATTTTACATTTATAATCTATTTGTATAATGATAGAATTATAGAATGATAGATGTTGAAAGAAAGACTAGAGATCATCTAGTTCAATCCTCCTGCCAGATAAAGTATGCCTTTGTAACAGTTTGGGTGTCACCTGCCCCTCCCCCCCCCCCCATATGAAATCACCCAGACTAGACTCATCTGGCTATAAACTAAGAAACAAAGCTTATATTTACAGCTTAGCACAATATACAAGCAGATAATTACAATATATACAACTATATGCAGAAATACACAAGTTAAAGGTAATACAGAAGCACAACACCCCTCCCAGAAATCAGAGTCCCCAGAAGGGGCTCTCAACCACCCTTTCACACTCTTTTCATCCCTCTAACTTATCCCAGACTTTGCCTTACCTGCAAGGTGAGTTTGGAGGATTGGACAGGGGATTTAAAAAAGCAGAAGGATTAGTTACACAGAAAACAGGTTAGGGAGTAAAATACAGGCACCAGCTGTGTCTGACAGCCACTGCGTGTTATCGAAGTTTTGTGGTTTTTTTTAATACACCTCAGCAATTCTATGAGTGGAGTAGACACCACCATTGTTTCCTTTTCACAGCCTATAATCTAATTCTTTCATTAAAATATTCCAGCTAGTCTCAAACAAACACAGTGTTGATCAGGTTGCATATGAACTCATTCAGGTGGGTTTTGCAAGTCTTTAGAGAAGGAGAATCCACAGCCTCTCTGAACATTCAATTCCAGTGCTCTTTCATCCTGAATGCAAAGTGACTTTTTTCCTCATGTTTAAGTGAAATTTCATGCATATTAAATGGGTTAACCTGTCTGTATCCCTGCAACACAGATATGAGAGGAAGTAGCGCAGAAAAATGTCCTCTGTATTGAGATAAAGAGTAAATATAAAAATATTTTAATATAAATGAGATAACATAATGCACAATTACCTTGGCCTATATCACAATCCAGAAAAATTCCAGTTGTGAGCAGTCCGGTTCTCAGTTCCAGAGTTAAGACACAAACTGTGTCAAGTGTATACACTAGCTTTTATTGTAGTCACAGAACTTACACATATAAGGGTAATGATGGGGAAAGGAGAAAGTAAAAAAGAGGCAGGAGGAAAGACAAAGAAAAGAAAGAAATACCCCCACAAAGAGAGAAGAGATTACCCCAGAGAATCAGCATCTGAAAGTCTGTTTGCAGAGTGGGTGGGTGGGCATCCCATGGGGAGTCGGTGGTCTCTCTCTCTCTCCTTATCTGGCTGCTCCATTGAATATGCATTTTCTTCTGGAAACCACTTAACATTTTCCAAGAGTGATTTGCTTAGCCACATCCACCACCCCGTGGTGCTGTGCAGGTTCAGTGCCATCACTGGGAGGGCAGAAGAGTCTCCAGGGTTGAGTCCACTTACTCAGGCTTGATTTCTTTAAAATCATTCTAATGTTGAGAAAGAGAAAGCTGCCAGTATGCAGTCAGGTCAAAATCACAGAATCTCAGAAACATCCAGGTTGGAAAAGACCCTCAGGATCACCAAGTCCAATCTATAACCCTATTCTACAAGATTCACCCTAAACCATATCACTAAGCACCACATCAAAATGACCCCTAAACACATCCAGGGTTGGTGACTCCCTGAGCAGCTCATTCTAGTGCCTGGCCACTCTCACAGTGAAAAACTTTTCCCTAATATCTAATCTAAACCTACCTAGTCTCAGCCTGAGGCCATTCCCCTTTGTTCTGTCTCCAATTACCTGTGACAAGAGACCAGTACCAGCCTCTCCACAGTGTCCCTTCGGGTAGCTGTAGGCAGCAGGGAGGTCTCCTCTCAGTCTCCTCTTTTTCAACCTAAACAGCTCCGTCAGTCACTCCTCATAAGATTTATTCTCTAAGCCTTTCATCAGCTTTGATGTCTCCCTCTGGATGTGATCCAGCGCCTCAACATTGCTCTTGTATTGTGGTGCCCAAAACTGAGCACAGTATTAAAGGTGTGGCCTCACCAAAGCCAACTACAAGGGGACAATCACCCTCCTACTCCTGCTGGCAACAGCAATTTTAGTATAAGCCAAGATGCTGTTGGCCTTCTTGGCCAACTGGGCACACTGCTGGCTCATCTTCAGCTGCTTGTCTATTACAAAACATGAAATGAACATCACCTTCCAAAATAGAAAGCCTTCTCCTGTGTGTGCTGGGTGATATTAGCTTGGTAGTCCAGAACACTGGTCTTTTTGTCCATGCAAGCTGTGCAGTCAGGGATGGTATGCCAAGACATCATCCACAAATGCACCGCAGGATTGGCCCCTTGTCAATGATGTGCATGGTAGGGTAATTCATGGTAAGCACATGCATGGGGGTTTCAGGAAGGTGGGTGTAAACAGAATGCTTATCTTGCACTTCTCAGAAGCTTAGCTCAAAATCAGGTTTTTACAGTAAACAAATAATAATTTTGAGATGTTGGGAAAGTTTGCTTTCTCAGTCTCTGACAGCCTATTACAGAATAAAAGTAATAAAATGTAGAAATGCAGCAGCATAGAGCAGAAAGCCAGAGGAGCTACCCAACTTCTACCCATCTGTGGTGGACGGGACACAGGCCCAAAAATAGGCTTATTCATGCCTTGCCCTGCCTGGACATGTTTTTCTGGCCATAACCAGAGGTAAACACATAAGCGAGCACAAAAGGCCTGGTGCCATAAATTCTGGCCTGCCCAGGCTTTAGGTTGTGGAATCCCCCTGCAGTGGTTTGGGGTGCTACCCACCCCCCCACACTTTAGAAGGTACCTCACTAGACTTAGCCGGCTCTGGGAATATAAATGAAACTATTTATTTACAGATAGCACAATATACAAGCAGTTATTTACAATATATACAGTTATATACAGAAATACACACGGTAAAAGTAATGCAGAAACACAACTGCCCTCCCAGAAACCTGAGTCCCCAGGAGGGGCTTTAAACCACCCCTGCACCTTCCCCCTGCCCCTCTCAACCTTACCCCAGTCCTAAGGAAGAATAGAGGTTCAGCCAAGAGGTGAAGAAGCAAAGTTAGTGGAAGGTGAGGTTATGGAGCTGCAGCTCAGTCCGAAGCCAGAAGCAGAGTAAGGGAAAAAATGGCGAGAGTGTTATCTAATGTTTTCCCTTCTTCTTCCCATACATCTCAGTGAGATTGTGAGGGGAATAGACATCATTATTGTTTTTTTCCTTTCACAGCCTATGATCTATATTTTCTCACCAAAACATTCTAGCCTGCTTCAAACTAGCACAATCCATCCCTGTCTACTTCACTCAGAGTATCGCTGAGAATTGTCTGATCTAATCTAAACCAATATTTACACTGATGAATATTACAAGTTCACTTCAGACTTCATTCCAGATATCTCAGATATAGGTGATTCAAAAGCTCAGAACAGTTTGTCTCCTCATAGTTGAGACAAGAACAGGGACTCCCAGGTGACATTGGGTTTGTGCTCATGTACTTTAGATTCTCTCATTGATTCCTTCATTGTTGGATGCCAATGGTACCTAGAACAGAAAACTCCTAACAGCTTGCATTATACACTCTGAATTTAAACTCTCTCAGCTAAGGTTAGATTTCTCTCTGGAATACACTGGATTTCACCATTCTCCTGCATTACCCAGTAGGTGTGACCAGGACCATCAGCAGACACCACCCCTCGGACAGGTTTCCCTTCACCCAAAGGAGAAAATACCCAAACAGTTTTCCCTAACAGATTATTTTCATGTAAAACAGACACTTTATGACCATCTACTGTTTGGACCAAATCTGATTGTGCAGGTCCTGCTCAGTTTACTGAGCCCCTACTATTTACCAACCAGGTAGCTTGTGCTAAATGTTTGTCCCAGTTTTTCAGAGTTCCATGTCCCATGGCTTTTAGGGTGGTTTTCAGCAAGCAGTTGTAGCGCTCAATCTTCGCTGAAGCTGGAGCATAGTAGGGTATGTGGTAGATCCATTCAATACCATGCGCTTTGGCCCAGTTTTTCACAAGATGGTTCTTGAAATGAGTTCCGTTGTCTGATTCGATTCTCTCTGGAGTTCCATGTCTCCACATGAATTGTCTCTCCAAGCCTAGAATGGTGTTACGTGCAGTAGCATGTGGAACTGGATAGGTTTCCAGCCATCCGGTGCTGGCCTCTACCATCGTCAGCACATACTGCTTGACAGAACGAGATCGAGGTAAAGTGATGCAGTCAATCTGCCAGGCTTCACCATACTTGTACTTTGACCATATCTCACCATACCATAAGGGCTTGATTTGCTTAGCCTGCTTAATAGCAGCACAAATGTCACAGTCATAGATGACTTGGGTGACAGCATCCATGGAAAAGTCAATTGACCTATTGCGTGCCCATCGGTATGTTGCATCTCTGCCTTGATGTCCAGATGAATCATGGGCCCACCGAGCTAAGAACAGCTCACCTCAGTGTTTCCAATCAAGGTCAATGTCAAGTTCAGAGTTGGTATCAACTTGAGAAATCCTAGCAGCTTGGTCTGCCTGCTGGTTGTGGTGATGTTCCTCATTGGCTCTATTTTTAGGCACGTGTGCATCTACGTGCTACACCTTCACTGGAGTTCTCTCCAGGCGTGCATCAATGTTCTGCCATAGATCAGCACACCAAATAGGCTTTCCTTTCCTCTGCCAACCATTCTTCTTCCAGTCCTTCAGCCAACCCCATAGAGCATTGGCTACCATCCATGAGTCGGTGCAGAGGTAAAGGATAGGACAATGTTCACATTCAGCCACATCAAGAGCAAGTTGGACAGCTTTTACCTCAGTGAACTGACTGGATTCTCCTTCTCCATCTCTCGCTTCGGTAACTCTCCTGGTTGGACTCCAGACTGCTGACTTCCATCTTTGCTTGTTCCCAACAAGATGACAGGAACCATCTGTGAACAAAGCAATGTTCTTTTCCTGGTTAGAGAGATCACCATAGGGAGGAGCTTCCTCAGCACGAGTTATTTTCTCCTCTGGAGGTTTGGAACAGTCTGTGCCTTCCGGCCAGTTGGTGATCACCTCCACCAGACCAGGTCGGTCAAGATTACCCATTCGTGCTCATTGGGTTACCAAAGCCATCCATTTAGACAAGGTTGCATCTGTGGCGTGATGTGGTGATGAACTTTTGCCCTTGAACATCCAGTTGAGAACTGGCAGTCTAGGAGCTAAAAGCAATTGTGACTCAGTTCCAATCACTTCAGAAGCTGCTTTTACTCCTTCCTAGGCTGGTAGTATCTCTTTCTCAGTTGCAGTGTAATTTATCTCTGAACCTCTGTAACTACGACCTCAGAAACCAAGTGGATGATCACATGTCTGAGTTGGAGCTCTCTGCCAAAGACTCCAAGTTGGACCATTGTCACTGGCAGCCGTGTGCAGAATGTTCTTAATGTCCAGACCAGATTGCACAGCTCCCAAGCCCACTGCATGGACTACTTCTTGCTTGATCTGAACAAAGGCTGCTTGTTATTCTGGTCCCCACTCAAAATTGTTTCTCTTACGAGTCACATCATGCAGAGGTTTGACAATTTGACTGAAACCAGGAATGTGTAGTTTCCAAAATCCCACCACACCCACGAAAGATAAAGTGTCTTTCTTATTGGTGGGAACTGCCATGGTGGAGACTTTGTTGATCATATCCTGTGGAATGTGGCAGCAATCATCCTGCCACCGCACTCCCAGAAACTGAATTTCTCTGGCAGGCCCTTTGACCTTATATCTCTTCATGGCAAAACCTGCTTGCATCAGAATGTCAATGATTTTGTTACCTTTCTTGAAGACTTCCTCAGCAGTTTAGGCCCACACAATTATGTCGTTGATGAATTGGATGTGCTCTGGATATTTACCTTTCTCCAGTGCATTGTGTATGACTGAGTGACAGATTGTTGAGCTATGTTTCCATCCCTGAGGTAAACGATTGAACTGGTACTGGATTCCTCTCCAGGTGAATGCAAAGTGTTGCCTGCACTCCTTTGCTATGGGAATAGAGAAGAAAGCATTGGCAATGTCTATAGTAGCATACCATTTAGCCTCCTTCGATTCCAGCTCGTACTGGAGTTCCAGTGTGTCCGGCACAGCTGTGCTCATGGGTGGAGTCATCTCGTTCAGGGCACGAAAATCAACTGTCAGTCTCCAGTCGCTGTTCAGTTTACACACAGGCCAGATGGGACTGTTGAAAGGTGAATGAGCTTTCTCGATGACAGCCTGACTCTCCAGTTGACCAATCAGCTGATGAATGGGCAACAAAGAGTCACGGTTAGTTCTGTACTGCCTGTGGTGTAGAGTTTGAGTAGCAATTGGCACTTCCAGATCCTCTATGTCATGATGTCCCACAACTGCAGATTCATCAGAAAGTTCAGGTCTAATGGACAATTTTAATTTACCATCCTCAATCTCTACAGATGCTATTCCAAAAGCCCATTTTTGACCTTTAGGATCTTGGAAACAACCTTGTCTCAAAAAGTCAATTCCCAGAATGCAAGGCACATCAGGACCAGTTACAATAATATGTTTCTTCCACTCTTTATCAGCTAAACTGATTTCAGCCTGCAACTTAGTTAACTCTTGAGATCCACCAGTAATTCTAGAAATAGTGACAGACTCTGTCCGTTTGCAATTGGATGGCAACAAAGTACACTGAGCACCTGTGTCAACTGGAGCCCTGTATTTCCGAACTTTTGAACTGCCAGGCCTCCTAATGAATACATTCTGTGGTGGTTTGGCTGTTACCCGCCCCACACACACACTTAAGAAGGTACCGCAGCTAACTCAGCTGGACTCTGGGAATATAAATGAAGCTATTTATTTACAGCTAGCACAATATACAAGCAGATATTTACAGTATATAGAGTTATTTACAGAGATAGACAAAGTCAACATAATACAGAAGCACAACTCCCCTCTCAGAAACCTGAGTCCCCAGGAGGGGCTCTCAACTGTGGGGTTAATGTAACAGTGGTCAATCAGTGGACCAGCTGCAACACAAGCCCTTGGCCAAACTATCTGAGTCAGAGTGGACCTGAACATTGAGCAAGAGTAAAGAATGAGAATTTGCATATCAGAAGAAGCAAGGAGACAGGTCCTTTGCCATTTGATGAATATGACTGTCCTTCTTATCTGATGAATATGCTAAGGCCACTGCTCCACGGGGAAGCAGATGTGGCAGACGAGAATGTAGGTTGGAAGAAGAGACAGTTTTGCATGTGATAAAATGACTAATCAATATGTAAAAATGCTAAGCCTTCTGATGTCTTCTGACAAAGTATATAAGTCCTGTATGTTGCCTAATAAAGTCGGAACTTAGCTTGCATCAAGCTGCCTCCCCGTCCCTTCGTCGCAGCACTCAACCACCCCTGCACCTTCCCCCTACCCCTCTCAACCTTAACCCAGTCCTAGGAAGAAAAGAGGTTCAGCCAAGAGGTTAAGGTGCAAGGTTAGTGGCAGGAGAGGTTAGGGAGATGCAGCTCAGTCAAAGCCCAGCCTGAGAGTGAAAAAAAAATGGCAAAAATGTTATTTAATGTTTACATTCTTCTTCAGTGAGACTCTGAGGGAAGGAGACATCACCAATGTTTTACTTTCACAGCCAATTATCTGCTTTTTCTTACCAAAACATCCCAGTTTGCTTCAAGCTAGCACACATTCCAATAGATTCGGTTCTGTCCACTATCCCTTTCCTCCTCCTGGCTGGAGGCAGGGCACCCCTAATGCTGAACATGGCATGTAGGGTGTACATAGTGATTGGTGGTGTTGTGAGAGAAATTGCAATTGTTGAAATAATTGCAATTGCTCTCGGGAGCTGAAGAAGTGACAGCTACTTTTCTGGCATTGCTGCCTCTGTTTCTGCCACTCTGCAGATCCCTGACTCTCTTTGAAAGAGCTGAAGTAGGTTGACCATCCCATTTGTTCATGTTCACACCATATTTATCACACAGAATTATCCACAGTGACGCACGTGATTGCTGTTGTCTAGGTGGAATTTGTCTCCTTCTGGGATGGAATTGCCTTGCAGGAGGTAGGCATCTGTTCCTGATGGCAGAAACATGCACCCATTCAGATGATGCAGGAATGGTATCCTTTACCAGATTGGAAATGTTTCTGAGATCCTCCGTCAGTTCTTTCATACTCTCATCAAAGCGGTAGTTAAAGCAGTATTTTGATTGGATGCAATATTATTGGTAAATACCCCTGTAATGTTACTGGTAAGATTTTCAGTGACATTAAAACCAGCATACCCAAGAATGAGATCACCCCAGGACCAGAAAATGGTTGTGACTTTAGCTTTAGCCTTTGTAGAAGCTACATTAAGAAAAAAATAAACAGTTTGGGCTTTGATCCAATTGAATGCAAGAAAACAGAAAACAGACCATGTAATAGCGCCCCCCCAAGTAAAATAGTTGCTTCATTAGCTTCATTCTGATTCCCAGAGTTAATTAACAGTCACTCAAATGAATTTGCCCCATGTTGGGAGAAGCCAAATTAAAATATGTAGTGGTTTGGGGTGTTACTCGTCCCCTCACACTTTAGAAGGTACCCCACTAGTCTCAGCTGGCTCTGGGAATATAAATGAAACTACTTATTTACAGATAGCACAATATACAAGCAGTTATTTACAATATATACAGTTATATACAGAAATATACAAGGTAAAAGTAATGCAGAAACACAACTCCCCTCCCAGAAACCTGAGTCCCCAGGAGAGGCTTTCAACCACCCCTGCACCTTCCCCCTGCCCCTCTCAACCTTACCCCAGTCACAGTATCACAGTATCACAGTATCACCAAGGTTGGAAGAGACCTCACATATCATCAAGTCCAACCCTTTACCACAGTGCCCAAGGTTAGACCATGCAACCAAGTGCCACATCCAACCCTGCCTTGAACTGCCCCAGGGACGACGACTCCACCACCTCCCCAGGCAGCCCATTCCAGTGCCCAATGACTCTCTCAGTGAAGAACTTTCTCCTCACCTCGAGCTGAAATTTCCCCTGGCGCAGCCTGAGGCTGTGTCCTCTTGTTCTGGAGCTGGCCATCTGAGAGAAGAGAGCAACCTCCCCCTGGCCACAACCACCCTTCAGGTAGTTGTAGACAGCAATAAGGCCACCCCTGAGCCTCCTCTTCTCCAGGCTAAACAATCCCAGCTCCCTCAGCCTCTCCTCGTAGGGCTTGTGCTCGAGGCCTCTCACCAGCCTCGTCGCCCTTCTCTGGACACACTCGAGCATCTCAGTGTCCTTCCTAAACTGGGGGGCCCAGAACTGAACACAGTACTCGAGGTGTGGTCTGACCAGTGCAGAGTACAGGGGCAGAATGACCTCCCTGCTCCTGCTGACCACACCATTCCTGATGCAGGCCAGGATGCCACTGGCTCTCTTGGCCACCTGGGCACACTGCTGGCTCATGTTCAGGCGGGTATCAATCAGTACCCCCAGATCCCTCTCTGTCTGGCTGCTCTCCAGCCACTCCGACCCCAGCCTGTATCTCTGCATGGGGTTGTTGTAGCCAAAGTGCAGCACCCTGCACTTCGAGCTATTGAATGCCATCCCATTGGCCTCTGCCCATCTGTGCAGGCGGTCAAGGTCCTGCTGCAGAGCCCTTCTGCCCTCCAACTCAGTCACATCTGCCCCCTGCGGGTCACCTGATCATAGAAGGAGATCAGGTTGGAGAGGCAGGATCTGCCCTTTCTAAACCCATGCTGGCTGGACCTGAGATCTTTGCCATCCCTCAGGTGCGCAGTTATTGCCCCCAAGATAACCTGCTCCATCAGTTTCCCTGGCACTGAGGTCAGGCTGATGGGTCTGTAGTTCCCAGGTTCCTCCATCCGACCCTTCTTGTGGATGGGGACCACGTTGGCCATTTTCCAGTCTCCTGGGACCTCTCCGGTGAGCCAGGACTGCTGGAAAATGATGGAGAGTGGCTTGGCTAGCTCAGCTGCCAGCTCTCTCAGCACCCTGGGATGGATCCCATCTGGTCCCATGGACTTGTGGGTGTCCAGATGACTCAGCAGGTCCTGAACTAATTCTTCATGAATTTCCAGGGGAACACACTGCTCCCCGACCCCATCCCCCAGTTCAAGAGGCCACTTGCCACCTCCTCCTCCCTCCTTACTGTTGAAAACTGAGGCGAAGAAGGCATTCAGGACCTCAGCCTTTTCTACATCATCAGTTATAGTATTCCCCTCCTGGTCCAGTAAGCAGTGGAGGGTCTTCTTGCCCTTCCTTTTAACATTGATAAATTTATAAAAGTGTTTTTTGTTAACTTTCATGGAAGTGGCCAGCCTAAGTTCTAGCTGAGCCTTAGCCTCTCTAATTTTTCTCCTATATAGTCTGGCTACCTCCTTAAACACATCAGGAGAAGCCTTCCCCTCCTTCCAGAGGCGATACACCCTCTTTTTCTCCCCCACTTCCTTCAGGAGCTCTTTGCTCATCCAGGCTGGTCGCCTCCCCCTGCGGCTCATCTTTCGGCACGTGGGAACTGCCAGTTCCTGTGCCTTCAAGAGCTCCTGTTTAAAGTAGGTCCAACCACCCTGGACCCCTTTGTTCTCGAGGACTGCTGCCCAGGGGACATTGGAAATAAGTTCCTTGAGCAAATTGAAGTTTGCCCTCCAAAAGTCCAAGGTGTAGGTTTTGTTGAAGTGCCTCCCTACCTCCCTGTATATTGAAAACTCTACTAACTCGTGATCACTACACCCCAGGCAGCCTCCCACTGTCACATCTCCCACCAGACCGTCTCTGTTGGAGAGCAGCAGGTCAAGCTGAGCTTGACCCCTAGTAGGCTCGCTTAACAGTTGGGTCATGGAGCTGTCCTCCATGCACTCTAGAAATCTCCTGGACTGCCTCCTCTCTGCTGAATTAAGTTCCCAGCAGATATCTGGCAGGTTAAAGTGACCCACAAGGACAAGATCTGAAGATCTTGAGACAGCCTCCAACTGTTTGTAAAATATCTCATCTGTTCCCTCATCCTGGTTGGGTGGTCTGTAACAGACTCCAACCAGGATGTCAGATTTATTAGTCCTACCTCTGATTTTAACCCACAAGCTCTCAACCCCTTCATCCCTCACCTCAAGCTCAATGGCATGGAGTGACTCCCTAATATACAGGGCCACCCCTCCTCCTCTTCTCCCTTGCCTATCTCTCCTGAAAAGGTTATATCCCTCCAGTATAACAGCCCAGTCATGCCTGTCGTCCCACCAAGTTTCTGAAATGGCAACTACATCGTAGTCCCCCTGGTGGACCAGGACTTCCAATTCCTCCTGTTTGTTTCCCAAGCTGCGTGCATTGGTGTAGATACACTTCAGCTGGGCTCTCGATTCAATTGTCCTTAGTTTCCTTCCATCTCTCTCCTTCTCAGAGAGAGTAATTGCCTCACCCACCCCCTTCAGACCTAGTTTAAAGCCTGCCTAATGAGCCCTGCCAACTCCATTGCCAGGACTCTCCTGCCCTTCCTAGATAACTGCACCCCATCACGAGCCAGCAGGTCCGGCGCAGTAAAAGTTCCCCCATGGTCAAAGAACCCAAAACGCCGCCGCTCGCACCATCCCTTCAGCCATTTGTTGATATCGTAGGTTCTGCTATTCCTCTCTGTGAACTCCCTTGCCACAGAGGGAACTGAGCAGAACACCACCTGCGCTCCCGCCCCATCTATCAATTTCCCCAGGGCTTTAAATTCCTTTTTAATTGCCCTGGTCCCCTTCTTTTCAATTTCGTCGCTGCCAGCCTGTATTACCAACAAGGGGTAATAATCAGAGGACTGGATTAAGTTAGGGATTCTCCTGGTGATGTCCCTAACCCGGGCACCGGGAAGGGAGCAGACCTCCCTGTGAGACGGGTCGGGACGACAAATGGGTCCCTCTGTCCCCCTCAAGATGGAGTCCCCAACAACTACAACTCTTCTCTTTTTCTTGTTTTTTGTGGAGCTAGTCACCACAGAAGAATAGAGGTTCAGCCAAGAGGTGAAGAAGCAAAGTTAGTGGAAGGTGAGGTTATGGAGCTGCAGCTCAGTCCGAAGCCAGAAGCAGAGTGAGGGAAAAAATGGCGAGAGTGTTATCTAATGTTTTCCCTTCTTCTTCCCATACATCTCAGTGAGACTGTGAGGTGAGTAGACATCACTATTGTTTTTTTCCTTTCACAGCCTATGATCTACATTTTCTCACCAAAACATTCTAGCCTGCTTCAAACTAGCACCCCCCCACATGCCCAGCTCGTGTCTGCCTCATGTAAGGCCCATGTGATTCCCATATTTGGAAGGTCCAGGCCTGTGGCTTTTCCCTATTATAGTATGGTTGGCTGACTGTCAACCTAATTGGTCATTCTAGTGGCCAATGGGCCATTTTAATCTCGGCCCACATTTAATATATGGGGGTACACAGGTGAACAAAGTGCCCAGGGCTCCCCCACATTGCTCACTCTCATTATTATGCTGAAGCCCACCTGTATCTATGGAGCTCAGATTCCCATGCAGCCGTGCACCCTATTGCATGCCCACTGCTTTATCATTGCCTGGTTCACTCCACTGCTGCTGAGTTACCAGGAGCAGACCCCACTTGTCTGCATGCAATTAGCCTGCATGCCCAGTGTTACATCGTACTCCTACACCTGAGGTCCTGCCCAAGAATCTCTGGACAGATCATCCAGAGAAGCCAGGAGACAAGGGCAGAGAATGCATCCTTTGCCAGGAGAACAAGGTAGGAGACTGTCCTTTCTCCAGAGGCCAGGAAGATTTCAGCCTCACAGTCCATGGACAGAGTCCCCTGAAGAATTGGACACTAGCAATAGGCTGTGACATAGCCCTGAAGGGTGATTGATAATTAATAAGAATTTGTATGTAAATGCTTTAATGCCTCTGCAATTTCTATTGCTTCCTGCCATAGAGCAGAAAGAGCTTCAGCCCACCTTACTGGGCAAGCAGCATATTGATCCCAAGCAGCATTAAGCTGCAGGAAAACTCCTCTCTCTATTTAATAGTTTGAATGTTTGCTAGTTATTACTATGTTATTGTTTGATATTATTCCCAGAATGTCTTTCATAACCATGTAAGAACAAATATTAGTATTACAATACAGTGGTTGAGTGTGGTGAGAGTTCAGAATATCAAAGTTAATAAATTATATATTTTTATAAAAATATCCTCTCGCACCAATTAATTTCTCCCCTCCGCCACAATTGGTGTAGGCGGCAGAATACCCTTCCGTGACACAATCCCACCACCATCCCCGCAGAAAACCAACCAAGACCCTAGCCCAGAATCCATAATCAGCAACTGGAATGGAAGCCTTTCATGTTACAGCCTGAACTTCAAGCACCATAATACTTTGCTCTAGCCAGAACTTTCATGTTTTAAGGTGGCATGATGGCATCACTGTATGAATAGAAGATTCAATACAACTTGTGACAATGTGTTCAGAAATCTTTCTGAAGTTGAGGTAGACAACAGCCACTTCTCTCTCTCATCTAAATAATTGTTCACACCATCACAGATGACTATCAGATTTGACACACCTGATTTCCCTTTTGTGAGTTCATGCTGAATCTTCCTGATAGCCTTCTTTTCCTCCATGTGGTTAGAAATCACCTGTCATCTTTACACCCTTCCATCAGATATTCAAACACATTGATAAGATCTGCCCTGAGACTTCTCTTCTCCAGGCTGAACATCTTGTAGGTCTGTCAGCCTTTCCTTGTAAAAATAAAGGTGCTCTAATTCCTTCAATATCTCCATGGATTTTCACTGGACTCTCCAGTACATTCATATCTGTCTTGTGCAGAGGGACAGAGTACTCCAGTAATGACCTCATTGATGCATCTCCCTGGCAATGCTTTGCCAAATGCAGCCCTGGATACTATTAACATTGAGTAACCTGATATCTTTCTGTGAAAAGGTGACCCCCTTAGAAATGTTGTGGATGTTGTTTACTTAGACTTTAGACTTTTGACACTGCTTCCCATAGCATGTTCCTAGAAAAATTGTCTGCTTATGGTTTGGGTGGATGTACTCTTTGCTGGGTGAAAAAATGGCTGGATGGCCTGGCCTAAAAGTTTGCAGTGCAAGGAGTGAAATCTGATTGGTGGCTGGTCATAAGTGGTGCTCCTCAGACCTCAGTATTGGATCCAGTTCTCATTAATATCTATATCAATTATCTGAATAATGGGATTGAGTGCACTCTGAGTACATTTACAGTGTTGGTCTTCTTGAGAGTAGGAAGGCTCTACAGAAGGACCCACATAGGGGGGAGCGATGGGTATGGCCAAGTGCTGGCTCCTGCACTTCCATGACAACAACCCCCTAAAACACTACAGGCTTGGGTGAGAATTGCATGAAAGCTGCCCAGTAAAAAAGGCTTAGAGTAGCTGTTAGACAGCTATCTGGACATGAGACAGAAATGTGTCCTGAGGGCCAAGAACGGCAACAACATCCTGGTCTGCATCAGGATAGCATGGCCATCACCAGTAAGGATGTAATAGTTCTCCTGTACTTGTCACTAGTTACACCACACTTTGAGTACTGTGTTCAGTACTGGGCCTTCTAATAATAAAGATATTGAGGTGCTGAAGCAGGTCCAAAGAAGAGAAACAAAGCTGGAGAAGCATCTAGAACATGAGTCCTATGAGAAGTGGCTGAAGTAACTGGGGCTATTTAGTCTGGATAAAAGAAGGCTGAAAGGAGACCTGATCACTCGCTGAAAGTACCTGAACTTTTTCCCAAGTAGCAAGTCATAGGAAAAAAGGAAACAGCCTCAAATTGTGCCAGAGAAAGTTTAGACTGAACCCGAGGAAGAATTTCTTCACCAAAAGTATTGTCGTGTGCTGAAGGAGGCTGGTCAGGGAAGTGATTGAGTAAGTATTCCTGAAGGTATTTAGCTTTCCAATTGGGCTTGGTGCTCCTCAAAGTCTTTTCAAATCTAAATTAGTTTATGATTATGTGATTCTAAAAGATGTAGTCAAGCAATTAGCACTTTTGACACTTTTGGTTCCAGATGTACTTATATAAAATAATTCATCATAACCTGCCCCCTGGGAGGCACATTTCTGTTCTGAGTCCTGCAAAAGAAAAGAGAAGAAACCATGCTCTTCCTAGAACTTTATGTTTCACAATACAAAGTTCTAACAAAAGGATTTCCCTTGAAATAGATCTTAAACATATTAAAGTTGGAGAAACTAAAAATACATATTTATTCATACTCTCATACATAGAATAATCACTTCTCATACTGGTTACTAAAAAAATTTGGACTATTTATTACACAGCAGGTCACATAATGCTAGAAATTAATGGAAATAAACCTTTAATTTAGAGAAAAATCAAATTTGTTTAGTATTATTGATGTGAATTTCTACAGTTTCAGAATGCAAGAACTATCTCCTCCTATTCATTAGTAATGAAAATCGTGACCTATAGGAGAATATCGTATTTTGAATTTAGAAAAGGTCTTGTCAATTCTGGAGGAAAGAGTTTCTTGCTTGTGAAAGCTGTTGGAAGCAGAGAATGACTTTCTTTGCCAGAAATCTTTCCACGCTTTTTGCAGCATGCATAAGAATAGGTTTGTTACATAATTAGCAGCTCAATTAAGAAACTTATTGTTGACTATTTTCACAATTCAGAACATTGCTTTGTAGCATAGATTGGATTATTTCTTAACTATTGTTATTAATCCATTTTTAGGGCTTTGTCATTGTTAGTTAGAAATTTTCTTCAAAAATACATTCTCCACTCTGTGGTTATGAGAAAGTGAAACTTTTGGTAGTTTACTTGGAAGTCAGTATTGCCTTTTCCCATGTTTTCTACTGAACTGTGAAAAAATCATACTTCAAGAAGACTAGCGTGGAGAAATTTTTGCTAACAAGATACAAAATGAAAAACATGAGCAACCCATGCTGGGAAGTGTCCTTAAGTCCATCTTGGGCTTAAGATACTAGCCAGTAAATAATAGCATTCCACATGCAGCTGCAGGGGATGAAGTACCAGCTGCATTTGGGCAGAGTTAACCAGCCCAGGGGCTCACCCTCAGAATGTTGTTTTAATGTCACCTATCCATGCCATGCTGGTAATCCTGGACCAACCATGAGCTATCCACATGTACCAATCCTAAACTAAGTTAGTTGTGCATGCCTCTTCCAAAAAAGCATATAACTCATTGTAATGTGGAAATAAAGAGGAGAATGACCATCTAACCATATTGGTGAACCCAGAGTCATTTTATCCCAGATGCAATGCCAGCAGACTAGAATTGTTGTAACTCTTCTGGGACACTCCATATTTAATGTTTGGGAAAAGAGCAGTCATACATGACCTCATGAATGACAAAACTCCTTATGTTCATATCACTTTTTATTTGAGTCTTTTGGACATACTATGTTCATTACTTTGTCTGCTATCTTCACGAAGATCAAATCAAAGCCATAGACTATTCATAGTCCACAGAAAGCAAGAAGCATTGGTAAGGGTTGATTAGTAATTCTGATTGAGGAAAACAACAATCTCATTATGCAATTCAGTGGGTGTAATGTCAGTTTGCTGGAAAACTTATTTTACAAGAACTGAATTCTTGAACATCTCTTGTAATGGTTTTATTAACTTCCTTCAGACACAGAGCCTGAACTTGCTAGCTCTTTGTGGATTAACACTCCATTTTGAAGTTTCTCAAAGAGAAAATAAAGGACCACATTCCTTTTATAAGTGTGTCATTCATATTCTAAAGTATAAAGGGAACACACCCCGCTGCTTTTCCAGTATTCTGGTTGATCTGAACCAATGTATACTGAATTAGGATCTTGTAGGGCCACTGCACAGGGATTAAGTTTTTCTTTTTTTTTTTTTTTTTTTTCTTCCTACTGTGGTCTATTTTCTCACCAGTTTGTCTGCTACAAGGGAAGGATCTTGGTAACATTGTCAACTTATTTCAAGAGGATAATGATACAAAATTCTTGTCCATATTTAATGTCAAACATGCTAATACTCATGACATTAGGAACAGTGAGTGATCCCAAAATTATGTAGGAACTGGTCCTATTGAGGACTTTGTGCAGTCAATCAGCTGTAAGCATGCAATGGTCTAACCACCCCTATAAACAAATGGATCATTGTCAAAACTAATGAGGAAATAAATCACTTTTTTGTCAGTTTCTATAAAAGCAAGACAGTTTGTGGTCTTTCTTCCCCCGCTCTCTCTGTTGTTTCCCAGAAAAAAAAAAAAAAAGAAAGAAAGAAACATATGGTGATCATTGCGGAAAATGAATGTGTGGGAGAATTTTGATACAATCTCAGGTCGAAATTAGTTATCCATGCAGAATCCACATTCTCTGCTTTAAATAGCCAAAATTTATGCTCATAAATTCTAGTGGACCAGGCCTGCTTCATATTAGTGATTCAAAACTTTTGTTGCTTTAAATTAGTCTTTTAATTTTTATAAGTTTGATTCTGGTCTTTGTGTCAAGATTTCTTTATCTAACTATGTCAAGAAAGTATGGCCTTTCTTTATTGAAGCATTATTTGCAGCAGCTGCAAAGTACTTTTTAGCCAACAGTTCCTTATAGAGGACACAGCTCTGGCCCGAGGAAATCACTTGTCAGAGATATATTAATTCCCCAAAGTTGACACTGTACAATGGTCCTTAGTAATTTAACTAGTAGCAATGGTCTTGGTTCCATGGTAAGTTTTCAAGCTCATTTGTAAGTGTGAACATATGTGTATGGGAGATGTAAACTGATGTGTATCCGTGTGTATGCATTTATATTCATGCATATATGCTGTGGCTTCATTTCCAATCCATTGTATTGTTTAAGAGTCTCTCAATACTAGGCAAACATCACAGTGAATGAAAAAAAGAAAACTAAAAAATTCTAAGAAAGGTTTTAAGTCAGATAAAATTGGGAAGGATATATAAGAAAGACTAAATTATTTATATCACGAGGGTCTATTTTACATATAGTATATAAACAAGACTGTTTTCTATCTGCTTTCAGACTTTTTTCCTTAGAACCCTGGCAAAAGTCAGCAAAGCTGGATCACCCAGCTAGTGAGCAGCACATTTTCTTGATTCTAGTCACTTACTAACACTGGGTAGATTTCTTTCTCACTTTATGGGAAAATAAGATATTGATAGCTTATTTTGTGGGTAGAAAAGCAGACTTGTTACCTTTGCTATCTGAGCAATTCCTTGCCTTGCTTTTTCTTCCCTTTTTGCAGGAAGATGTTATTTTAAACTGCAGGAAGATCTTCCCTTTGCTGATCTGCAGTATAGATAATTTGAAATCTGCTGTTGTGTCATTTAAGGCCACAAAATTAAATGCTAACCAAGACATTGGCCATGCTTTATTTTGATAAGTTTTTGTCCTATGGTATTGAGCAAAACATGAAAGCAATACAGATAATGGACCTCTAGACAAAATACAGTTGATTTGGGGATTTCCACACCCTCATGGCAGAATTTAAGGAAATGAAATTTTGACCAATAGTTATACACAGTTATAATTAATATTATATTTTTTCACAGAACGCATCACACTTCCTGAATTTTCTTACCACAGTTACAAATTTATATGTCAACTTTTTGTGAATTTTGACCCTTCTGTCTTGATGAGTTAATTAATCCTCTTATTTCAATTATAGCCACACTGAAACTGGCATAATTTTATATAAAGATAATGGACGCAATTCAGAATCCCAAATCCTGATGACTACCAAGTAGAATCTGGGTACCTAATTCTTAATATTGCCTTGAGAAATCTGTCTAAATTTTACCTGGAGTAAGTCATATGTTTTCAGTTAGATTAGTAGTGCCAGGCAAGGTTTGCTCATCTGTCTCATAGTCATGGTTTTGAGAAGAGATGATGTTTCAGATGTGAAAACTCAAATTTTCAAACCTTTACATACTATATATGCTATAGCAGGTATATTATAAGTGCAGACAGTTATTTTGCTAGAACTAGAAAGTAAAGAAAGGACTATTAGCAGACAGGCCCTGATTCCATGTAATTTTATACAGAAAGAAAAATTAAAAAAAAAACTGTTCACAGAATCTTTTTGATAAAATAATCAGAGATTTTTTGCATTATGAGAACTTCCTTAGGTTGTGTCTTTGCAGGGGTCCATTTGGTCTGGAAGATATATCTGTGCTAGAATTGTGATAGCAATGTTGGTCTTCAAGGGTGAAAGAATTCTGAATTCCCCTCTTATTTATTTTACATATGTAACCTAATAATGCTAGAAGTATATTGCATATTAGGCCTGATAATTAGCTAAGCTTCATACAATCTCTCACTCACTTCCCTACTGAGAGTTGATGCAAGAGTGCTGGAAGAGTAAAAATGTAAAATGTCACAAATTGAGATAAACACAATTCAATAGGTAAAGCAAAAGCTATATGCTTAAACAAGGCAAAGCAAGGAATTAATCTCTGATTTCACCCATCAGAGGTTTAACTATCCCTAGTAAAGCACATCTTTATCATTCTTGAAAGTTCCTTGGAAAGAAAAATACCGTAACTCTGACTGCTGTCTCTCCCTTCCTCTTCATCATATATAGTATAGGTCAGTTGCCTCAGCTATGTTCCCTACCCATATTTTTGTGTACCCCCAGCTTTCTAGGTGGAGGGGAAATATGACAAGCAGAAAAAGGCTTGACACTATACGAGCACTTCTAAGCTATAGCTGCAACATCTGCCAAAAACATTACAATCTGTCTGAAAGTTTTTTGATTGTTTGTTTGTTTGTTTTAAATGCATTCATAGCCTAAGCCACAATTCTACCATTGTTATGTGTGTTTACAACCTAAATATGACCTCATGCAACAGTATGATCTACCTTAGTTATAGCAGATTTTACAAAAAGAAAAATGTAATATATGTTAGACTAGGTTGTGCTTTGGGGTTTTTTTAGGGTGTCTGTTTGTTTGCTTGTTTGTTTTTTTCAAAATACTTCACAGGAAACCATTAAAGAACAAGCCCTATTCCTGAAGGTACGTCAGCTAAGCCTTAAACATAAATCACTAACATTTAAAATGTTGTGATCACTTCTGAACATTTCTCCATATCTATTTTCATACCATCTGTGCTGATAGGTAGTATAGATCATGAAAACAAAAAGAGATTTTTTGAGAATTTTTATAAATAACTGTTATTTTAATATCATTAATTTTAAATATATGAGGAAACAAGCCCTTTTTTTTCCCCCATGTGTGGGATTTGAAATTGGCACATGGTTTGGTTATATCTCTGGCATCTGTTCCAAGAACAGATTTGGCTAAGGGAAAGTATTGATTCTTCTGTTCCCAGACCAATCTGAAAAATAGGAAATATAATTGGGCATTTGCAAAATGTCTTTGAAAAGTATATTTAAATGTATACTAATTCTGTGGTGCTCTTAAGATGGAATGAAGGAGATATAACACTTAAATATCAGACTAATGTGAAGCATTGAGATTTACAAATTCTAGAAATAATTACAGAACTAAAAACCAGATTACATAAAGCAAGGAGAGCAAGGCAGGGCAAAGAAGGGAAAGGTAAGGCAAATGCAAGGCAAAGGCAAGGCAAATGTAAGGCAAAGACAAAGCAAATGCAAGGCAAAGACAAGGCAAGGCAAGGCAGAGAAAGGCAAGGCAAGGCAGAGAAAGGCAAGGCAAGGAAAGGGAAAGGGAAAGGCAAGGAAAGGGAAAGGCAAGGAAAGGGAAGGAAAGGAAAGGGAAAGGAGAGGGGTTATATACTGTGATGTCTTGGGTGTTACCCACCTCCCACACACTTTGCAAATCACCCAGACTAGACTCAGCCAGCTCTGGAAATTGAATGAAGCTGATTATTTACATCTTAGCAGAATATACAAGCAGATATTTACAGTATATATACATATATATATACAGAAACGTACAAGGTAAATGGTAATACAGAAACACAACACCCCTCTCAGAAACCTGAGTCCCCAGGAGGGGCTCCCAACTGCCCCTTCACCTTCCCCCTAACCCTCTCAACCTTACCCCAGTCCCAGGGAAGAATGGAGGTTCAGCCAGGGGGTTAGGAAGCAAAGTGGATTAATCAGAAAAATGGCAGAGAAACAGAGTGTGAGGTTAAACAGAGAGATGCAGCTCAGAGCTCTACAGCAGGAGTAGTGCCTTATTTATGGTTTGATTCTTCTTCTTGTATCTCTCAGTAAGCCTATGAGTGAAGTAGACATCACCATTGTTTTCCTTTCACAGCCTGAGATCTAGTTCTTCTCACCAAAACATTCTAGCTAGCTTCAAACTAGCACACATACCATACATTAATGCTCATCTTGTGATACAAGTTGTTTTGTGCTGGCAGTATAGAAACTGAAGAATCCTTTGTACTAGTTTTGAAATAGAATTTGTTCACATACTTTAGTAAAGAACACACATATTGGCAAGACTTGTGACTCTGAAGTACTCCAGTCATTTACTTTCCATTTGTCTGTCCAGTGGAGTTAGGTAGAAAAACTTTCAGCTTTAGAAACTTATATAATTTAATCATTTTAGTTTTAAAATACAATCAAAGTTAATTATTATGGAAGATTGAGAAATCTGCTTTCCAAAATTCTCTAATGATACAAACTCTTCTTTGACAGTTTCTCCCAATTTTTATCTAATAAAAAATACCCTTAGTGATTCTTCTACCTGTTACTATTTGTTATTACTGGAATTCATAACTTTTAGTTGATACAGTTATAAACATTTTCACAGAATCAGTTTCAAAATCCTTAGCCTTTTGTGTCATAATGTGTCTGTTAAAGTTTTGGATTAGAACAAAAGTAATAATTCTTTCCTCATCCAAGTTGAATTTTTAGAAGTGTAGTTTATGAGTGACTTTCAGTCTTCACAATTATTTTTCCCAGTTTTCTAATTAATTGATACAAAAGCCTAGCAAATTAACTGGCATTATTTTTAAAGGTAGATTTCCAATAAAATTAAGATATATGTCAGTGTTAAGATAAAGAGAAGTTCATGTAATCACTGGAAAGACTTATTACACAGATAACTTTATTGATTGCTGAAGAGAAAAATACTTCTTTTACATTCTGAATAATTATTCACTCATACTGCTTCTGTTTTCTCCAAAACTCTTGCTGAGAAGAAAAGTCAGAAAAATATCTTAGAGTGTACCTTCACACAACACAATCTTCTATATCTGCTAAGAAGGGGAAACTAGGCTATGAACTTTATGTGAATCCATTCACATTCCTTCATATTTCTGCATATTATTTAGTCATAGATTATTAAAAAAAAAAAAACACACACACACAAAAAAACCCACAACTAATGCAAATCTTCTGATTTCCTTCCTATGATGAGAAGTTACATTCTTTCACATCTAACCATACTAAGCTCTACAATACTTGTAAAACTGTGGCCACCCGAACAGAAACCACTTGTAGCAATGCAGGTGTTAAGGCAACTGGTTGTGAGGAGTGTTGGAGCCTGGCACTAGAAGTTGAGGGAGACAGAGGCAATGGCTGCATTAGGTGTGAGCAGATTAATAGTCTGCTTAACCTAGTGGCTGAACTCAAAGGCAAAGTGGAAAGGTTTAAGGCTGAAAGGGATTGTAAAAGAAATTTGGACCTACAGCAGCATGCTCTGCAGTCCCCTTTAGCAGAGGGAGATGAACCAGGTAACAAGGGAGAATGGATGCAGATGCCTGCCAGAAGGGGCAAGGGAAAACCCTTCCAGCCATCCTCATAACCTCAGCTGCCCTTACACAACAGATATAGGGCACTAGAAGTTGAGGGTGAGGTGGTTTTGGAGGAGGCAGAAGCATCACCAGCTGGAAGGACAACTGAAACAAATCAGTTGCCACCCTGCATCAGAACAAGTACCCAAAAGAAAAAGAGGAGGGTAATTGTAATTGGTGATTCCCTTCTGAAGGGAACAGAGGGCCCCATATGCCAACCAGACCCCTTCCACAGGGTGCTTTGCTGCCTTCCTGGAGCCTGGGTCAGGGATGTTGTCAGGAGGCTGCCTACTGTAGTGAAGCCCTCTGATTGCTATCCCTTTTTAGTTACACAGGCAGGAAATGACGAGGTTGATAACAGAGGGCTAAAAGCTATCAAAAGGGACTTCAAGGCACTGGGAAAAGCAGTTGAGGGAGCAGGGGCACAGGTAATCTTTTCATCTATACCCTTAGTCACAGGTTGGAATGCAGAGAGGAATAAGATATTGTATTTGGTTAACAAGTGGCTCAGAGGCTGGTGCCTCCAACAAAACTTTGGATTCTTTGATCTTGGGGTACTTTATATGTCCTTGGGTCTGCAAGCAACAGATGGAGTAAAACTGACTCATAGGGTGAGAAGGACACTGGCACATGAGCTTGCTGGACTTGTTGAGAGGGCTTTAAACTAGAGTGGAAGGGAAAGGTGGTTAAACATGACAGAACTACAGATAAACCAAAGGAAATCGAGGACAGTAGGCTAGAGATAGGGGTAAAAGCAGCAGCCCAGCTGAAGTGCATGTATACTAATGAACAAAGTATGGGTCACCAAAAAGAGGAGCTGGAATCCTTGGTGTTGGAGGAAAACTATGATGTTGTCACCATCAAGAAATGTGGTGGGATGACTTGTTGTGGAGGCAGGAATTAATGTGTGGCCGAGTCGGGAATTTTATACAAAAATAGTTATTTTATTTTCCCAAAAACCTGCCCCCAAAACTATATATATAAATATTAATTTAGTTTAATTAGCAGATTCAGTCGCATGAGAATTATCTACAGGGATACTATCAACAATCTGACTATTTGGGAAGTCAGAAGTTGGAAAAGGCTTTAGCTATTAATTAATAGTGCATTTCTTACTAATAAAGTTGAGCCAAAATAACTCACGATCAGGCTGGCTTCCTAGTGAGGTTTGTCTCTCTCGTTCTCCTGCAGAAGCTGTCAGAGAGTTGTTAAGAGGTATTCAGATCTTACAAAGATGTCAATGGGGATGCAATCCTTTGAAGCTTTCTGTATTCACCTTAGGCGAGCAAGGGGGGCGGGGAGTCTCAGGCAGACACGAATGTCCAGGCAGTAACCAAGTCCAATGCGGGAACCCCCAAAGGAGGGAAGCCCCCCAGTTTATACCCTTGCTAGACAAAGGGCAGAGTTACCACACCTTAGGTGCAAAAGCACACAGCCAATCCCGGCTCGATCCCAGCACGGGCACTGCACAGGGCACTCCTCATGTGGGCAGGACCCCTTTGCTCACCCCCTTCACACCCACAGGGCAGGTGATGGGGGGGGGGGGGGGGGGGAACCAAGCGGTTTTCCCTCTCTCCCAAAGCCACAGCAGGAGAGGAATTTAGGGATGCAGGACTCCAGGACAATCCCACCCCGATGGTAATGAGCATCTTTGTCTAGAAATTGAGTGATAGGTGATCCCCCTTGCAATTTAGTAGCCAATATATATATACATATAGCTTAGCCTTTTCCAACATTAACAATATATAACACATTAATTGCCCCAACAATATTTAACAATACTTAACAAGGCTTAACTATAGCCCAAACAGTATTAAATAAAGCTACACAGTCAATTTGAAAATTGCTCTGTTCCTGGTAGAGCAACAAAGTTCATGGCAGAGCCTTAGATGCTCTGAGTCCATGGCTGGAGGTCACTGTCTGTGGGTCCTGATGCCATCATCCACTGGCCACCCTGGTGATATGCCTCCATCTCTTGTGTAGCTGGTTCTCCCTGTCCTGGAGTCCTGTACCCCTAAATTCCTCTACTGCCCGGACTTCGGGGGGAAAGGGGAAAAGTCGCCTGGTTTTTCCCACACACACACACCTGCCCTGCAGCCGTGAAGGGGGAGAGGACTGCTCCGTGAAGGCAGGAGCCAGGCTGTGATTGGCTGTGCACTTTCGCACCTAAGGTGTGGTAACTCTACCCTTTGTCTAGCGAAGGTTATAAATACTGGGGGTCTTCCCGCCTTTGGGGTTCCCACTTTGGAGTTTGCCTGTGCCTGGACGTATGTGTCTGCCTGAGCTCACACACTCCCCTGTGCCTGGACTGCAGAGAGACCAAGGATTCGCTTTCTTATTGACACCTTTGTGTGCCTAACGACCCTTAACGACCCTTAACGATTCCTGCAGCCGCTGGAAAGGAAGAGGAAGACAGACTGCATGAGTCAGCCTGAGTGAGTTATTTGGCTTAGCTTAATTTAGTAAGAAACCGCTATTAATTAATAGCTGACGCCTTTTCCAACTTCTGACTTCCAATATAGTTAGATTATTGATGGTATCCTCGTAGATTAATTCTCATGCAACTGAATCTGCTTATTAAACTAAATTAATCTTTGTATATATAGTTGTGGGGGTGGGTTTTGGGGAAAATAAAAAATAACTATTTTTGATAAATTCCCGACTCGGCCACGTATTATTTCCTGCTCTCTGCAACACTCCCTTTCCCAAGTGCTGGTCAGGAACTAGTCCTCTGCTTCGATCTTAACCCGTAAGGAGACAAAACCTGCCTAGGCCTATAAAGGCCAGGCTTGACAATTAATAATTCGGGACGATCCACCGTGCAGTGGTCTGGTGGCATTTTCCATTTGCATCTAGGGCTTCCCAGGCATATAAGCCTCTGGGTTTACCCAGTGTAGTGGGGCAGGTGGTCAGTGACCACGGGTGGCTCACCTAGGCAGCAGGTTTTTATTCCGGGGGCTTCTGTAGCTCTCCCCGTAATTGCTGACCATTAAGAGCTGCCGAGCCACTACTACAATAAATCAGTGTTTTGTCTCCCATGTGGGAGACGAGAAAGGGTTAACCTTTCTGTCTGGGGACGAGCTGAAGTTCCGAGAGTGGGGGGCTGCCACTTCTGGGTGTGCCGCCACTCCGGGAACCACCACTGGGTGTGCCGCCACTGCCTCTGGGCTTCTCTCAGCTGCCTCTGGGCTTTGCAGCTAATTTCTTAAGGCACCGCATTAAATCTTTCATCTGCCAATCTGCCAGCTGCTTTAAGACAGTTTTAGATACCCCTAAAGATAGGGCTTGTCAGTACTAGCTGTTCAGCTCTCTGGGTCTCCAGTCACTGTGTTGGTCTCTCCCTGTATAGGGTTAACACTCCTGGGGGAGTGACCCTGAACCTGACCCTAGGGGTCTTGGCCCCTCCTCAGGGGTGGGCCACACTCCAGGTGATGGTTAGCCCACTCCCCCCACTTCCTGCGGTATAAAAGAGGAGCACTTCCTGCTCCTCTCTCTCTTGCTCGTTTCTTCTCTACCTGCGTTCATGATCACACACACACCCATACTGCATACCAGCCACGAGGCAGAGACCATCACACTACTCGGGTTGTATAGATCCCTGTTTTGTATTTTGCTGTTTTCCCTTCCTTATCCTTTGTAAACTCCCCTACCTCCAATACCCTTTTCTAAGTTATTGTTAAACTTTTCCTTTTTTTACTTCCAAATTGAGTGAGATTGATTTATTGGGGGTGTCCCTACCTCTTATCTCTCTCCCTGTCTTTTGGGGAAAGGAGGGGGAGGAGGGGAGGGCACTCTATAAACTCTATAAATTCTATAAATTGTCATTGGGTCTACCAAATTTATAAGAGTCTCTGGGAACTTGCATTTGAACCCAAGACACTCCCTCTACCCTTCGGAGAGAAACCTGCAGGGCCTGTCCCCCAGGGAGGAGCAATCCTGCACTGACCAGACCTTTCTCGCAGAGTCTCAGATTTTTTTGGGGAAGAAGCATGAGACTGTCTCTCCCCAGCCCTTTTTTCTTCAGGAGACCCAAACCCAAACTGCAGCCCGTGGGCATTTAAGTCAGTTAACAGTTCAGCCCAAGTCATTACCTGCTCTTTGGCATCATCCTCTGCATTTTTTGCAATCACCCTTTGAATCTTCTCTATATTCCTCATTGCCCAAATTTGCAGAGTTGCTGGCAAACCCTTCATAATGGGGTGCAGTCTCTCCAGATCCACAGGGGCATAAAATGGGCAATCATAATGTCCCTTATCATATATAGCCTGGACACAGGCAAGTCTGCAGAGAGCAGTGATGAGCTCAGAGGACCTGGTGACCCTTAGTTCCGTCGGCTCTCCCCGGTGGGCTGGATGGATGCTGCTTGCCCAGTAAGCTATCCCGGAGGTGAGGCTGTGCGTCCCCTTGGGTTCACGTGTCAGGAACACATCATCCTCCCAGTCTCCAGCTGCTTCCTCTGAGTCTAGAAGGACCTTGTCTCCACCGGCTCGGGACACTCGATACACATAATCAGCGATTGATTGCAAGTCACTGAGCTGTGCATCTGTAAATTGCTTTTTGATAACGGTGGTCCCTGTACCGCGTTTTCTGCCCTTTGAGGTCTGAGTCTTTATTACAGGCAGCACGTGTTTTTGCACCATGGCACCCTCCTCACTGGAGCTCTCTTCCTCGCTAGCTACGGGAGGGTCTGGTCGGGACCTGGGCTTTCTGCACAGCTTTGAGTTTTTTTGCCACACAGAGGCAGATGCAGCAGAATTCTCTAAGTCGCTAGCAGAGTCTTTTCTGCCTGATTTTGGGGAACTTCTTTCCCCCAAAGAGCCCCTCGGGGCATTCTCTGCTTTTCTCCCCAATTCCCGCATATCGCTCAATTCATATGCAGAGAGGGAGGCTGAAGATCTGGCATCTGAGGACGTTATAAGCCTCTCTTTCATCTGGGCAGTCAATGCCGCGGTAAGGCTCTTTGTCTGCACTAGCATGTTTTCCCAGATATTTTGGCTTTTTGCTTTTTCCCCTAATAAATCCTTTTTCAAGGCCTGAATTCTTTTCTCATAATTTTCAAATTCAGTCAGAGCCTGGGTCACGAGTGACCCCAGAACAATAGAGTAATACTTTGTCAGAGACTTAGTAATCACAGGGTCTGAGCTCTCAGCTAATTTCTCCAGGATTTTCTCTGGATTTTTACAATTTTGCTGAGCCCAAATTAAATCAAGTCCTGTGATTAGGCATCCCTTTTCATGTAGAAATTCTATGATTGAACTACCCTGCTTTAGCTGTGCCATACTGCTGTGGAGGCAGGAATTAATGTGTGGCCGAGTCGGGAATTTTATACAAAAATAGTTATTTTATTTTCCCAAAAACCTGCCCCCAAAACTATATATATAAATATTAATTTAGTTTAATTAGCAGATTCAGTCGCATGAGAATTATCTACAGGGATACTATCAACAATCTGACTATTTTGGAAGTCAGAAGTTGGAAAAGGCTTTAGCTATTAATTAATAGTGCATTTCTTACAAATAAAGTTGAGCCAAAATAACTCATGATCAGGCTGGCTTCCTAGTGAGGTTTATCTCTCTCGTTCTCCTGCAGAAGCTGTCAGAGAGTTGTTAAGAGGTATTCAGATCTTACAAAGATGTCAATGGGGAAGCAATCCTTTGAAGTTTTCTGTATTCACCTTAGGTGAGAGAGGGGAGGGAAGTCTCAGGCAGACATGAACGTCCAGGCAGTAACCAAGTCCAATGCGGGAACCCCCAAAGGAGGGAAGCCCCCCAGTTTATACCCTTGCTAGACAAAGGGCAGAGTTACCACACCTTAGGTGCAAAAGCACACAGCCAATCCCAGCTCGATCCCAGCATGGGCACTGCACAGGGCACTCCTCATGTGGGCAGGACCCCTTTGCTCACCCCCTTCACACCCACAGGGCAGGTGATGGGGGGGGGGGGAAACCAGGCAGTTTTCCCTCTCTCCCAAAGCCACGGCAGGAGAGGAATTTAGGGGTACAGGACTCCAGGACATGACTCGCATGATTGGAGTGCTGTAGTCAATGGCTATAGACTCTTCAGGAGAGACAGGCAAGAGAGAAGAGGTGGTGGAGTGGCTCTGTGTATTAAGGATGCTCTGGATGTCAAGGGAGCAGAAAATATGTTAAGTCTTTATGGGTGAGAATTAAGGGGAAGGCCAACAAGACTGGTGTCATGGTTGGAGTCAGTTACAGATAACCCAACCAGGAAGAAGAGCTTGGTTTATTACTCTTTAAACAACTGGAAGCTGCCTCAAGATCACCTGCCCTCGTTCTTGTGGGCAACTTTAAACTACCAGACATCTGCTGGGACTTCAATACTGCAGAGAAGAAGCAGTCTAGACGGTTTCTGCAATGTGTGGAAGACAACTTCTTATCCCAGCTGTTACGTGAGCCTACCAGGGGGACAACTCTGCTTGACCTGCTGCTCACAAATAGAGAGGGGCTGGTAGGGGATGTGGTGGTTGGAGGCTGCCTGGGGTCCAGCGACCATGAAATTATAGAGTTTTCAGTATATGGAGAAACCAGGAGGGCATCAACAGAACCTCCACACTGGACTTCCGAAGGGCAGACTTCAGCCTATTTAAGGAACTAATTCAGAAAGTTCCTTGGGAAAGAGCCCTTAGAAACAAAGGGGTCCAGGAAGGTTGGACCTACTTCAAGAAAGAACTCCTGAAGGCACAGGAGCAGGCAGTGCCATTGTACCAGATGAGGCAAGGGAGGCAGCCAGACTGGGTGGACAGGGAGCTACTGAAGGAATTAAAGATAAAGAAAAGAGTATATCACCTTTGGAAAAAAGGGGAGGTATCCCAGGACAAGTTCAAGCATCTTGCTAGGACTTGTAGAAAAAAAATTAGAGAGGCAAAACCCATTTAGAACTTAGACTGGCTACAGCTGTTAAGGAAAACAAAAAATGTTTCTATAGAAAAATGAATGGCAAGAGAAGAGCCAAGGATAAACTGCAGTCATTCTTAGATAGAGAGGGGAATATGGTGACAAAGGATAAGTAAAATGCTGAGGTGCTGGAGAGCAGCCAGGCGGAAAGGGAGCTGGGGGTTCTGGTAGATAGTTGGCCGAACATGAGCCGACTGTGTACCCAGGTGGCCAAAAGAGCCAACGACATCCTGGTCTGGATCAGGAACTGTGTGGCCAGTAAGACAAGGGAGGTTATTCTTCCCCTGTACTCAACACTGCTCAGGCCACACCTAGAGCACTGTGTCCAGTCCTGGGCCCCTCAATACAAGAGAGATGTTGAGGTGCTGGAACATGTCCAGAGAAGGGCAAGAAAGCTGGTGAGGGGCCTGGAACAGAGACCCTATGAGGAGAGCCTGAGGAAGCTGCAGTTGTTTAGCCTAGACAAGAGGAGGCTCAGGGGTGACCTCATTGCTGTCTACAACTACCTGAAGGGAGGTTATAGCCAAGTGGGTGTTGGTCCCTTCTGCCAGACAACAAACCAGAGAACAAGGGGACACAGTCTCAAGTTGTGCCGGTGTGGCTGTTTGAGCTGATTCTCTAGCTCAGACATAGGGGAAAGATGAACACTCCAGGGATAGGCCACATAATGGCAAAAAAAGATAAATTAATATCATTTCATTGGAGCATCAAGAGCTTAATATCTAGAAGCACAGCTTATTCTCCCCCTTCTCCCACTGGCTTCTGTGGCTTCAGCTGCACCTATCTTCCCCAGCTGCTGTTTTGGCTGCTGCTGCTTCTGCTGCTTCACAGCCCCTTGACCCCTCCCCCATCTCCCTTAAGGTTATTGTATTGTATTTTTTTTTCTTCCTTCTCTAGTTATTATCTCTCTTTACATTGTTATACTTATACTATAAGAAATACAATTTCATCTTTCACTGACTTTCAAAAAAAGGGTCTGTGTTGTGGTGAGTTTATTTCTCCCCAGGGGAGGGATTTCCCTTAACCCAAGACATTAATTTTGGCACTTTTGTAAATGTGGGGCGCGATCTTGGTTTGTTTTTTTTTCCCCCTGTTGATTGATAATGAGAATAAGAACATCAAGGGAAAATGAAGCTGTTTGATATATTCTGGCCTATTATTGCCTCGATTCTGACTTTATCAGTTCAGCAGTGTTTTACCACTATGGTGCACTTCCAGGTGTGTTCATTCTTCACTAAGATGGTCTGGGACTCAATAAAAGCTGTGATAATGAAGGTTGGAGATGTTGTTAGGAATGTTTTAGGGTTTAGGAATGTCGCTGAGGGTGTGCCGTATGTTACATTGGTGTCAGAGACTAGGAGTTATTTGGAAGAGCTGAGTTACCCAGTAGCCTGCCTAATATGTTTAAACTTGATGTTTTTGGCTGCTATTGTAGGTCGGGTTGTAGTGTGGAGATGAGAGAGATGCAGGAACAAACAGGCTACAAGTGAGGTTTTTACCTTTTCCGGAGGCAATAGCAGGGAGCTAGGGCCTAAAGAAACAGTCTGCGACCGAAACGAGGGAGGGAAGGCCACGGCACCGGGCAGACAGACTGCCCACAGAGCAGCAAAACGTCCTGCCTTGGGACCTTTGAAAGGAGAAAAGATTGTGGGACATGGCCCATACCCCACTGACCCTGAAGCATAGAGGCAGGAAACAATCTGGTTCCCATTTGTACCTAATAGAACAGAGGAAAGTAAAGGTAGAAGTGATGGAACCCCTGCAGAAGTGCAGTCACAAAGGGCTGTGGCGGCAGTGCTGGATCTGGCAGCAGCCAGTGTAGGCTATGGCAAAGTTCCTCAGACAGAAAAACTTGAGGAACTGGTTTGTGGAAAATGTGGCTCAAACATTTTGATCTGTAAGAAGATCGCTGACACCAGAGTCTCTGCCAGTAGAGAGGCTGCTGAGGCAAAGGTTCTTTTGCCTGCAACCAGGGGACCAGAAGTGGTACCAGGGGATGCGGCAGGGTCCTTGGAGGGAGAGCCCAATAACGCCATCGAGACTGCTAATTCCACTGCTAATTCCACTGCTCCTGCCTTAGCCCCGCTTGTCTCTGCTGAGCCGGCTGCTGTTGCTGCTGTGGGGAAAGGGTCCTTCTGCCTCAGTCTCGTTTTTGGGCCACAGAGTACGGTATTGAGTGGATCTATCACATCTCCTATTATGCACCTGCCTCAGACAAAATTGAACGCTACAATGGCTTGCTAAAAACAACTTTAAAGGCAATGGGGGGAGGAGTCTTAAAGAACTGGGAGAAACATCTAGCCCAAGCCACTTGGGTAGTGAATAGTAGAGGTTCCACCAACCGAGCTAGCCAGCTCATTCAGAGGTCTTACAAAAGGCAGAAGGTGACAGGGTTCCTGTCACCCATGAAAAGAATTTGTTGGGCAAGTCTGTTTGGGTATTCTCCCCCTCAGGGGAGGCTACACCTGTCTGAGGGCTGGTTTCTGCTGAAGGACCTTGTCATACATACTGGGTTATGCAGAAGAATGTTGAAATACAATGTGTGCCACCAAAGAATCTGCCATTGGCAGAAAGAACATAGAAATGTTGTTAAGAGTTCTTTTGCAGATGATTGTGGTGCCCAAAAACCATGAAGAGCCCGCTATCCATGAGTGTGAAGGCTGTGAGTACCAAGAGTACTGCTCTATTCCACTCATTGAATAAAACATCTGACTGTTCTAGAAAACCATTGAGCTAGCCAACACCTGAGACAGACGGAGATGAGAAGATGAATGACCTGAAATTGAAGAAAGACGCTTGAAGCCTGGACAACGATCATCTATGATACTGATGTTATCCCTAGTTACATAGAATGACTTGATGCTGCAATGGTAAATTATATTAAATGGGTGGATTGTGGCCGTTTGATCTGATTCTCTAGCTCAGACATAGGGGAAAGATGAACACTCCAGGGATAGGCCACATAATGGCAAAAATAGATAAATTAATATAATTTCATTGGAGCATCAAGAGCCTAATGCCTAGAATCACAGCTTGTTCTCCCCCTTCTCCCACTGGCTTCTGCTGCTTCAGCTGCGCCTGTCTTTCCCGGTTGCTCTTTTGGCTACTGCTTCACAAAGGGTGAAATATATGTGACAAATAATTGTTTACAAAAATATAGAGGAAGAAAAACAGAGAAAAGAACTTAAGAACTTGAGTTAAAAACAAAACATAGATATTAAACTTTATGTGGATAAATTTATGTGCGTAGCCTGATTTGGGAAGAGAGCAGTACTGAGGTTAGCTCTGTTAGGACATGCTTTTTCAGAAGCTTATTGAATATTTTTCAAAGTTTTTTTCTTTACGTTGAGGCTCTCCAGTCAGAGAAACCCAGAAGGTGGCAGGGAAGCAGCAGGCACTGCAGGCTACATGGTGTATGTGCACACTTGAGGGTGAGGCAGAGAGGGTGGTGGTTGGCACACAAGTGATTTAAACAATGAGCAGTAGCGGTTACTCCAGTGCCTGATTCAGGGAGAGAGCTAGCAATTCCAACCTAGGAGGAGAAAAATTCCACCTAGATATCAGCAATCACATGCATCACTGTGGATAATTCTGCGTGACCAATTTGGTGAGAACATGAACAAGTGGGATGGTCAACTGTCCCGAGTTAGGGTGTGTGGGAAGCTTTCTCCTGCAACGAGGTATGGAATGTAAACATCAGGCCCTGTGATGGGAAGTGTCCTTGGGTCTTACTGATTCCCAGGGGCCTAAGCACCTAAGCAACCCACGCACAGCTGTCAGGGGGTGGAATCTGCCGGCCCCCGGGGCGGACACAGCCCCAAGGGGGCTGACCCTGGCCAGCACTCCTGGGTGGTACTCACAGGTTGTTTACCACAGGTAACCTATCTCTGCCTTACACATAACTTGGGGCCAATCTGTACTGTCCACTTCTGCCAGCCCCAGGCTGGCTGGAAACACCTCCTCGGAGACACTATATAAGCCATTGCACTACCCTAATAAAATTGTACTGATGTACTGATGCACAGATGCCTAGAAGCTGCTGTCTCAAGTCGTCAGTACCCCGATCTCGCCTCTCGCCAGCCTCCGTACCCCAACAAATGGCGCTCGAACAGGCTAATTAGACCACCGTATTGCTGCGGCCAGGCACTGAGGCCTGCATCGTGACTACCGGCAGGCCTCCAGGCCGCGATCGACAGAACTCTAAGCCAGCCCTTGAGCCGCAGGGGTCCCGAGGAGGGGCCGAGACATCACTTCGCATCCGTGCGTAAGGGGCTGGCAGAACTGTAAGAGATCAGACGCTACTATACCCCCTGTGGGGGAAACGCACTGTTTTTTCTCTTTTTCTCTTTTTTTTATCTTCCTCCTTGCTTAACCCGTTACTAACCATGAGGGATAGGTGTCTGCTGGTACAGGCGGCCTATAGAGATAGGCGCTTATTGAAGATTGACACCGGTCATAGATATGGGGGTGCTTCAGTAACAGCAGCTGTGGCGAAGGCCGCGTGACCATACATATGGGCATTTTTCGGGGGCAGTAATCGCGCAGAGTCGGATCTCCCCCCGAGGAGCTTTTGTTGCCGGAAGGCAGGAACACACACCCATCCCCCCCAACCCCCCTCTTTCTCGCTTATGGAATTTTGCTGGGGAAGTGCATTGGTTTTCCTTTTTTTTTAACCCGTTACTAACCATGAGGGATAGGTGTCTGCTGGTACGGGCGGCCTATAGAGATAGGCACTTATTAAAGATTGGAACCGCTCATAGATATGGGGGTACTTTAATAACGGCAACTGTCGTGATGACGGGTGTGACCATACAGATGGGCACTTCTGGGGGCAGTGATCGTACATAATCAGGTCCCCCCCGGAGCAGCTGCTGCCGGAAAGCAGACCCCCCCCCCCCCGACCCCCCCCTTCCCTTTTTTACTTTCATTGGAGTAGCAACCACGTGGCACCAGTAGCCGCTCCCACCACCCCGTGATGGCGATTGCCAATGGCCGTCCGGCGGCGGCAAACTGCCAGTTTCTCAGCCTGTAAAAGTTTTTTGGGACTGCCGTCCAAAGCGGCTGCTTCCAGCCACCACTGCCGTGTCCAATCTGCCAGCCGCTACGGCGCTTTCCTTCTGCGTTCCATCATCAGGATGGCAGCTCCCCCACCACCGCGTCCCTGATACAGAAAGAATGAAAAGCAGAAAGAAAAAGTAGAAACGGCAGCAGCGCCCGCGCTTCCTGAGTCTCGCCGCCGTCGGGAAATGCCCCTCCCCAACTGTGGAGCCCGGCGGAACCCAAGCCCCTCCCGTGTCCCCCATGATCGTGTATACAGGACATGAGAACACCAAAGAGACAGATGGACAAACAGAAAGACTCTGGGGGACCGGGCTTGAAGACCAGCCTGCGGAGATCAGCGAGAAGTCATCTGGAAGTCCGAGCCACCCTTCCCCCCCCCCCCCCCCCCCCCCTCCCCAGCCGTCAGCAGAGTTCTGCAGGATCCCTTTCCCGTCCCGGCTTGGAAAGTTCGAAAATGGCGGCGGCTCCACAGGTCACGGGACACACCCCCCACCTCTCCTCCCCCCCTTGTTCCCCCCCTCCCGGCTCCCTCTTCCCCCACCTCCCTCCCCCGGCACGGGCGGCGAGCTTGGTTCACAGCCCCCCCCCCCTCCCTGCACTTCCTCATCGGGAAACGAACAGCTTAGTTCTTAATGTAACAAACTCGTATTGTTGTATCTTGCTACCTATATGAACTATTGACGTCAATATTAATGCTTTTTTTTGATTGTACTGGATCTTACAGGTTAGGAGTTTACTGAATAGGATGTTAAATGATTGTTAATTGTATCAGAATTTCTAGGGAGATCTTCTTTTCCCCTCTGTTCTGATTCTGACTTTCTTGTGGTACCACACTTCTCGAATTTTTCTTTGCCTTTTTTTCTGCTATTTCCTTCATTTCCTAGATCTTTGAGCTGTTAAAATAGTATAGTTAAGACTCAGAGTTTGTAATATAACAATTATGGGATTTTTTGATATGGGGGAAATCATGGGATGTTCTGGTTTTGGGATCTTTCTGTATATCTGGGTAATACTGGAATAAAAAAAAAAAGGGGGGGGAAAGGGGGTAGAAAGACAAGGGAGCAGGTATAAAGAAATTCTGCAGACAAGATCAATGGATTTGTTAGCCTAGGCACTCAATATGTTTGTGTTTGTTTCTGTATTTGTTTCTGTATTGTTCACTTGCATTTGTTTCTGTATTTGTTTGTGTTTGATCCCTTATCTTCACAGGCATTGTAAGATGGGGACCAGCTTGAGTATGATTAGCCTGTCCTTTCTTAAGGTGGGCAGAAATCCTGCTCAGATGGCAGAACTGTGGTAAGATCTTGAAAGGAGTATGGAAATGATGGCTATATGTGTCTATGGATGATGAAGTCTGATCATGGTTAGTGAATTTGGGTATTTTCATGAGTTTCAGTGATTGTGGTTTAATGGAGTAGATTCAGTTTAGCATCCTTTTGTAAAGGTCAAAGCCCACTCAAATTGGCATAAGATGGCAATGTGACCTTTCATCTCTTGCAAGGGCCCTGCAAAAGATGAAAGACACTGCCCTAAATTCTTAAAGTAGATGAAGAACTGTGGGAAAAGGCCTAAGCAGAATACCCTGAATGCAATATCTAAGGCATGTCCTTGTACTATATTTAGAGGCTAGTAGCTCTTAAAGCACAATGGACAGACACAAGTCATAGCTAAGAGGTGTGATTAGAACATCGAGATTTCTGAGAACTACAGACTGAATCCAGAACTGTGGGAGTCTGAGGAGAAATACTGGACAGCTTGGTGCATCTGCAGCTCTACAACATCAGCTGCCACGCTGAGCCAACGAAGGCAACGGATTTGCACTCTCCAGTAGCTGTGATGTTTGTCTGGACTTTTGGGCTTTTGAACATTTGACTCACTGTCGCTTACAGGAATAGCTTTTGGGATTGCCAGCTAAGCTTGGGTTGTTAGTTTGCCAGACTATTGCCACTAGCAAAAGGGTTCTTAACAGATGCATTCTCTTAACTTTAGCATTGTTGACCTGCACTTGTATCATCCATACCTGTATCAGACACGGCCTGTATAAGATCGAACATGGGTTGCTCAAAGAAAAGAAGGAGGTATTGTGGGAAGCTTTCTCCTGCAACGAGGTATGGAATGTAAACATCAGGCCCTGTGATGGGAAGTGTCCTTGGGTCTTACTGATTCCCAGGGGCCTAAGCTGGCAACCATGAGCAACACATGCACAGCTGTCAGGGGGTGGAATCTGCCGGCCCCCCAAGGGGGCTGACCCTGGCCAGCACCCCTGGGTGGTACTCATGGGTTGTTTACCACAGGTAACCTATCTCTGCCTTACTTGGGGCCAATCTGCACTGTCCACTTCTGCCAGCCCCAGGCTGGCTGGAAACACGTCCTCGGAGACACTATATAACCATTACACTACCCTAATAAAATTGTACTGATGTACTGATGCACAGATGCCTAGAAGCTGCTGTCTCGAGTCGTCAGTACACCAATCTCGCCTCTCGCCAGCCTCCGTACCCCGACAAGGGTGGATACCTCCCCCCGGACAATAAACTCATCACAACACAGATTTTTGAAAGTCAGGGAAAGATGAAATTGTATTTCTTATATTGTAAGTATAAGAGTATAAAGAGAGATAACTACTAGAGAAGAAAAAAAAATAATAAGCCTAAGGGAGATGGGAGAGGGGTCAAGAGACTGCAAGGCAGCAAAAGCAGCAGCACCCAAAACATCAGCCAGGGAAGATAGTAGAGAGGCACACCTCAAGCAGCAGAGGCCAGCAAAAGGGGAAGAACAAGCTCTGCTTCTAGGCATTAAGCTCTTTATGCTCCAATGAAATTATATTGACTTATCTATTGTTGCCATTATATAGAATCATAGAATCAACCAGGTTGGAAGAGACCTCCAAGATCATCCAGACCAACCCAGCCCTAACCAATCAACTAGACCATGGCACTAAGTGCCTCATCCAGGCTTTTCTTGAACACCCCCAGGGACGGTGCCTCCACCACCTCCCTGGGCAGCCCATTCCAATGGGAAATCACTCTCTCTGTGAAGAACTTCTTCCTAATATCCAGCCAATACCTCCCCTGGCACAACTTGAGACTGTGTCCCCTTGTTCTATTGCTGTTTACCTGGGAGAAGAGGTCACCCCCCACCTGGCTAAAATGCCCACTCAGGCAATTGTAGACAGTAATAAGATCACCCCTGAGCCTCCTCTTCTCCAGGCTAAACAGGCCCAGCTCCCTCAACCTCTCCTCATAAGATTTGTGCTCCAGGCCCCTCACCAGCTTTGTTGCCCTTCTCTGGACATGTTCCAGCACCTTAACATCTTTCTTGAACTGAGGAGCCCCAGAACTGGACACAGGACTCAAGGTGTGGCCTGACCAGTGCTGAGTACAGGGGAAGAATAACCTCCCTTTTCCTACTGGCCACAGTGTTCCTGATGCAGGCAAGGATGCCATAGGCTCTCTTGGACATCTGTGCACACTGCTGGCTCATCTTCAGCCTACTATCTGCCAATACCCCGAGGTCTCTTTCTTCCTCCTGGCTGCTCTCCAGCCACTCACTCCACAGCCTATAATGCTGCTTGGGGTTGTTGTGGCCAAAGTGCAGAACCCTGCACTTGGCCTTGTTAAATCTCATCCTGTTGGCCTCTGCCCACCCATCCAGCCTGTCTAGGTCCCTCTGCAGGGCTCTCCTACATTCCAACAGATCAACACCTGCTCCTAGCTTGGTGTCATCTGCAAACTTACTGATGCTGGACTCAATGCCCTCGTTCAGGTCATCAATAGAGATACTGAACAGGACTGGGTCCAGTACTGATCCTTGGGGAACACCACTAGTGACTGGCTGCCAACTGGATATGGCACCATTCACCACCACTCTCTGAGCTCTGCCATCCAGCCAGTTCTTGATCCAGCACAGAGTAAATCTGTCCAAACCATGAGCTGGCAGCTTGGCTAGGAGCTTCTTGTGGCAGACAGTGTCAAAGGCTTTGCTCAAGTCCAAGTAGACTACATCCACAGCCTTCCCCACATTCACCAGGTGGGTAACCTGATCATAAAAGGAGATCAGGTTGGTGAAACAGGACCTGCCCTTGCAAAACTCATGCTGGCTGGGCCTGATCCCTTGGCCATTCTGTAGGTGCTTTGTGATGGCACCCAAGATGACCTGTTCCATCACCTTGCCTGGCACTGAGGTCAGGCTCACAGGTCTGTAGTTTTCTGGCTCCTCCTTACGACCCTTCTTGTGAATAGGTATCACAGTGGCCAGCTGCCAGTCTTCAGGGACCTCTCCAGTGAGCCAGGACTGCTGATAAATGATGGAGAGTGGCTTGGCCAGCTCATCTGCCAGGTCTCTCAGCACCCTAGGATGGATCCCATCCGGTCCCATGGACTTGTGAGGATCCAAATGACGCAGCAGGTCCCTTACTGCTTCCTCATGGATTGGAGGGGGACTGTACTTGTCCCTGACTCCATCCACCACTTCAGGAGTCCAGCTGGCCTGGAGCCAACCTTTCCCACTATTGAAGATTGAGGCAAAGAAGGTGTTAAGCACCTCTGCCTTTTCCTCATCCTTTGTCACTATATTCCCCTCTCTATCTAGTAAGGACTGGAGGTTGTCCTTGGCCCTTCTCTTGCCATTCATATATTTAAAGAAACACTTTTTATTTTCCTTGACAGCTGTGGCCAGCCTAAGCTCCAAGTGGGCTTTTGCCTCTCTAATTTTTCCTCTACAAGACCTAGCAACTTCCTTGAACTTCTCCTGGGACACCTCCCCTCTTTTCCAAAGGTGATACACTCTCTTTTTAATCTTTAATTCCTTCAGCAGCTCCCTGCCCATCCAGCCTGGCTGCCTCCCTCGTCGGCTCGTCTTCTGGCTCAGTGGCACTGCCTGCTCCTGTGCCTTCAGGAGTTCTTTCTTGAAGTAGGTCCAACCTTCCTGGACCCCTTTGTTTCTAAGGGCTCTTTCCCAAGGAACTTTCTGAATTAGTTCCTTAAATAGGCTGAAGTCTGCCCTTCGGAAGTCCAGTGTGGAGGTTCTGTTGATGCCCCTCCTGGTTTCTCCGTGTATTGAAAACTCTATAATTTCATAGTCACTGGACCCCAGGCAGCCTCCAACCACCACATCCCCTACCAGCCCCTCTCTATTTGTGAGCAGCAGGTCAAGCAGGGCTGCCCCCCTGGTAGGCTCACGTAACAGCTGGGATAGAAAGTTGTCTTCCACACATTGCAGAAACCGTCTAGACTGCTTCTTCTCTGCAGTATTGAAGTCCCAGCAGATGTCTGGCCTATCCCTGAAATGTTCTCTTCTCTCCTATGTCTGAGCTAGAAAAATCATCTCAAATAGAGTGCTTCTGTTGACACAGGTGCTCAGTGTACTTTGTTGCCATCAAATTGTAAAGAGACAGAGTCTGTAACTATTTCTGGTATCACTGGTGTATCTCAAAAGATAGCTAAGTTGAGGCTGAAATAATTGTAACTGCTAAAGAGAGGAAGAAACATACTATGGTAAGAAAGCAAAGGAGTGCAGGCAACACTTTGCATTCACCTAGTGAGGAATCCAGTTCCAATTCAACCTTTTGCCTCAGGGGTGGAAACACAGCTCAACAATCTGTCATTCAGTCATCCACAATGCACTAGAGAAAAGTAAAGCTCCAGAGCACATACAATTAATTGATGACATCATTGTGTGGGCCCAAAAACCTGAGGAAGTCATCGAGAAAGGTAACAAAATTACTGACTTTCTGTTGCAAGCAGGTTTTGCCATGAAGAGGGACAAGGTCAAAGGACCTGCCAGAGAAATTCAGTTTCTGGGAGTGCGGTGGCAGGATGGTCGCCATCACATTCCACAGGATGTGATCAACAAAGTCTCCACCATGGCAGTTCCCATCAATAAGAAGGACACTCTATCTTTCTTGTGTGCAGTGGGAGTTTGGAAACTACACATTCCTGGTTTCAGTCAAATTGTCAAACCTCTGCATGATGTGACTCATAAGAGAAACAATTTTGAGTGGGGACCTGAACAACAAGCAGCCTTTGCTCAGATCAAGCAAGAAACAGTCCATGCAGTGGGCTTGGGACATGTGCAATGTGGTCCAAACATTAAGAACATTCTGTACATGGCTGCCAGTGACAATGGTCCAACTTGGAGTCTTTTGCAGAGAGCTTCAAATGAGACATGTGGTCGTCCACTTGGTTTCTGGGGATGTGGCTACAGATATTCAGAGGCAAATTACACCCTAACAGAGAAAAAAATACTAGCAGCCTATGAAGGAGTGAAAACAGCTTCTGAAGTGATTGGAACTGAGTCACAATTGCTTTTAGGTCCTAGTTTACCAGTTCTAAACTGAATGTTCAAAGGCAAAGGTTCATCACCACACCATGCCACAGATGCAACCTCGTCTAAATGGATGCTTTTGATAACCCAACGAGCATGAATGGGTAAACTTGACTGACCTGGTCTGGTGGAGCTGATCACCAACTGGCTGGAAGGCACAGACTGTACCAGACCTCCAGAGGAGAAAATAACTCATGCTGAAGGAGCTCCTCCCTATGGTGATCTCTCTGATCAGGAAAAGAACTATGCTTCGTCCACAGATGGTTCCTGTCATCTTGTTGGGAACAAGCAAAGATGGAAGTCAGCAGTCTGGAGTCTAACCAGGAGAGTTACTGAAGTGAGAGATGAAGAAGGAGAATCCAGTCAATTCACTAAGATAAAAGCCACGCAACTTGCTCTTGATGTGACTGAACATGAAAATTGGCCAACCTTTTACCTCTACACCGACTTGTGGATGGTAGCCAATGCTCTATGGAGTTGGCTAAAGGACTGGAAGAAGCATGGTTGGCAGAGGAAAGGAAAGCCTATTTGGTGTGCTGATCTATGGCAGGACATTGATGAACGGCTGGAGAGAACTCCAGTGAAGGTGTGGCACGTAGATGCACACATGCCTAAGAATAGAGGCAATGAGGAACATCACCACAACCAGCAGGCAGACCAAGCTGCTAAGATTTCTCAAGTTAATACCAACTCTGATCTTGACCTTGATTAGAAACACTGAGGTGAACTGTTCTTAGCTCGGTGGGCCCATGATTCATCTGGACATCAAGGCAGAGGTACTACATACTGATGGGTACGAGATAGGTCAATGGACTTGTCCATGGATGCTGTCACCCAAGTCATCCATGACTGTGACATTTGCACTGCTGTTAAGCAGGCTAAACGAATCAAGCCCTTATGGTATGGTGAGATATGGTCAAAGTACAAGTATGGTGAAGCCTGGCAGATTGACTGCATCACTTTACCTCGATCTCGTTCTGTCAAGCAGTATGTGCTAACAATGGTAGAGGCCAGCACTGGATGGTTGGAAACCTATCCAGTTCCACATGCTACTGCACGTAACACCGTTCTTGGCTTGGAGAGACAAATCCTGTGGAGACATGGAACTCCAGAAAGAATTGAGTCAGACAATGGTACTCATTTCAAGAACAATCTTGTGGAAAACTGGGCCAAAGAGCATGGTATTGAATGGATCTACCACATACCCTACTATGCTCCAGCTTCAGCGAAGATTGAGCGCTACAACAGTTTGCTGAAAACCACCCTAAAGACCATGGGGGGTGGAACTCTGAAAAACTGGGACAAACATTTAGCACAAGCTACCTAGTTGGTAAATAGTAGGGGCTCAGTAAACAGAGCAGGACCTGCACAATCAGAATTGGTCCAAACAGTAGACGGTGATAAAGCGTCTGTTGTACGTGAAAAGAATCTGTTAGGGAAAACTGTTTGGGTATTTTCTCCTTTGGGTGAAGGGAAACTTGTCCGAGGGGTGGTGTCTGCTGAAGGTCCTGGTCATACCTACTGGGTAATGCAGGAGAATGGTGAAATCCAGTGTATTCCAGAGAGAAATCTAACCTTAGCTGAGAGAGTTTAAATTCAGAGTGTATAATGCAAGCTGTTAGGAGTTCTCTTTTCTAGGTACTATCGGCATCCACCCATGAATGAATCAATGAGAGAATCTAAAGTACATGAGCACAAACCCAATGTCACCTGGGAGTCCCTGTTCTCATCTCTACTATGAGGAGACAAACTGTTCTGAGCTTTTGAATCACCTACACCTGAGATATCTGGAATGAAGTGTGAACTGAACTTGTGATATTCATAGTGTGAACATTGTTTTATATTAGATCAGATAATTCTCTGCAATACTTTGAGTGAGATAGACAGGGATGGATTGTGCTAGTTTGAAGCTAGCTTACATATTTTGGTGAAAAGAACTAGATTACAGGCTGTGAAAAGAAAATAATGGTGATGTCTACTCCCCTCACAGTCTTGCTCAGGTGTATAAGAACAAGAAATAAAAACATGGATAATCACTTGTTTTCTGCTGCTTGTGAGCTCCGAGCTGGATCTCACTCTAACCTCAACCTCCATTTTCTTTTCTAATCCACTTTACTTCCTAACCCCCTGGCTGAACCTCCATTCTTTCTTGGGACTGGGGTAAGGTAGGGGGTAAGGTGAAGGGGCAGTTGGGAGCCCCTCCTGGGGACTCAGGTTTCTTGGAGGGATGTTGTATTTCTATATTACCTTTTACCTGGTATACTTCTGTATATACTGTAAATATCTTCTTGTATATTATGTTAAGCTGTAAATATAAAACTTCATTCAATTTCCAGAGCCAACTGAGTCTAATCTGGGTGATTTCCAAAGTTGGGGGGGGGGGGCAGGTAACGCCCAGACCATCATATCATTTATTTTGGCACTCCAACGTGGGGCAAATTAGTTTTGAGTGATTGTTAATTAACTCTGGGAGTCAGAATGAAGCTAATGTAGCTATTTTACTTAGTGGGGGCTATTGTGTGACTTATTTTCTCCTTTCTGGTCTATAATTGTATTAAAGATCAAATTGGTTACCTTTTGTTTAATCTAATTTTGAAGAAGATTCATCTAAGATTACATCATTTTTTTTGAATTTTGGGGACTACATCCTTGGATATCTTGGATGTAATATTAGCAGGGTCTTTTACCAGTAACAATACAGGAAATGATACTGCTTTATCCACAACTTTAATGAGAGTAATTCTGCCTAAGACCCAGGTACCTAACCCTTGCTCTGAATTTTATTCGTGTGAGACTGTGGTATTTCTGTTGTGTGTGATCTTTTGTCTTATAATTTTCATTTTCATATTAAATTTGACATTATGTATAAGAGAATCTAGTGAAATGCCTTTAAGAAGTAAAAAGAAGAGACCAGTGTCCCAGACACACAATAAAAAGAGACAGATAAGCAGCAGTCCAAATGTAAACATTTCTAGCTCAGAGGAAGAGCAAGGCGGGGGCATCACAGCGCCTCTTCTCCTAGATTCTGGGAAAGCTGCCATACTCCCGGGTAATAGCAATTACATGGCAGGCAGCCAAGGAACAGAGATAACTGCTGTGGCCCCAGATATTCCTTCAGCTAATATGACTCTTCAGGCAGAAAAAACCCTAAGCCTAAGTCACATTCTAACTCACAGGCCTCAAGTCAGACCCCCAGTAATTCAAACCTGCTAGAGGGGTCATAAAGTCCATTTCAGCTCAGATTATCTTGGCCCCAACCAAAGCAAAAGCTCAGATGAAACATTTGACAAAGAGTGATTCTAAAGTGGACTTAGACTAGTGGACCTCTGGTGCACATGAGGAGGAAGAGGAAACATATAGTCTTCGAGATTTGGCCAACATACTCAGATCTCAGTACTCTGATGAGAGGAGTATTGTGAGATTGGCTACCAAGAAAGAAGATGATTCCAATGAGTCTAAGAGTGCTCTTAGGAAAGTTCTGCTTCTAGGCCAGGGACAACCAGATCAACAAGAAGAAGAGGAGAAGGATGACATCCAATATTCCAACGATCCCCTCAGAGAGGTCAGGGAAGTTAGATAGGAATACTCAAGGGAATCAGGAGAGCCAGTCCTAAGCTGGCTGCTGAGATGCCGTACTCTTAGTACCAATGCCCTGCAGGTAGGAGACAAGTCTGCCAAGCAGCTAGGGCCACTCACCAGGGAGAGTGGAGTGGACAAATACTTAGCAAGTCCTCTTGGTAAGGTTAGCTGGTGGACATGCCTCCTGTTGGCTGTGGCTATGAGATATCCTTCCCGAGATGATCTGCCATGGACTGCTAAGAAGTGTAACACCATTGAGCAGAGAATTAAGCTTCTGAAGGAGTTTGCTGTGAAGGAGTTGCTTTATGGAGATCATGGCTGTGAAGGTTTGGGTGTTGCCCTCCCCCCCACTTTAGAAATCACTCAGACCAGTCTCAGCTGGCTCTCGAAATTGAATGAAGCTTATTATTTACAGCTTAGCAGAATATACAAGCAGATATTTTCAGTATATACATTTATATACAGAAATATACAAGATGAAAGGTAATACAGAAACACAACGTCCCTCCCAGAATCCTGACTTCCCAGGAGGGGTTCCCCCCCTCCCCTGCATCTTCCCTCCTTCTGTTGTCTGACAACTGACCAAAATTGAGAGGCAATTTAGGTTTCTTGCAGCACCATTATATACCTTTACTTCATTGAGAATAGAGTACCTCAAAAGCACAGGATTTTTCCTTCATCTTTATAAAGAACTAATTAAGTCCTTTGCTTGAAAATGTAGATGTATTTTTCATATGAATTTCTATACAGTTCCTGACAAAATGTAGCTTGATAAGTTTAATGCATATACTTTTGCTCTGGAGTCCTGTACCCCTAAATTCCTCTCCTGCCTAGACTTCGGGGGGAAAGGGGAAAAGCCGCCTGGTTTCCGCCCCCCTTCGCCTGCCCTACAGCCGTGAAGGGGGGGAGGACTGCCCCGTGAAGGGGGCGACTGCCCCGTGAGTTCCCACACTGGAGCCAGGCTGGGATTGGCCGTGCGCTTTCACACCTAAGGTGTGGTAACTCTGCCCTTTGTCTAGCGAAGGTTATAAATATTGGGGGTCTTCCCACCTTTGGGGTTCCCGCTTTGGATTTTGCCCGTGCCTGGACGTATGTGTCTGCCTGAGCTCACACACTCCCCTGTGCCTGGACTGCAGAGAGACCAAGGATTCACTTTCCTGTTAGGCACACCTTTGTGTGCCTAACGACCCTTAACGACCCTTAACGACTCCTGCAGCCGCTTGAAAGGAAGAGGAACATAGACCGCATGAGCCAGCCTGAGTGAGTTATTTGGTTTAGCTTAATTTAGTAAGAAACCGCTATTAATTAATAGCTGAGGCCTTTTCCAACTTCTGACTTTATTGTAATATAGTCAGATTATTATTGGTATCCTCGTAGATTAATTCTCATGCAACTGAACCTGTTTATTAAACTAAATTAATCTTTGTATATATAGTTGTGGGGGCGGGTTTTTGGGAAAAATAAAAAATATCTATTTTTGATAAATTTTCGACTCGGCCACGTATTCCTGCCCTCTGCAACATCATGGCGCAGTGTATGCAAGGTAGTTCAATCATAGAATTTCTACATGAAAAGGGATGCCTAATCACAGGACTTGATTTAATTTGGGCTCAGCAAAATTGTAAAAATCCAGAGAAAATCCTGGAGAAATTAGCTGAGTGCTCAGACCCTGTGATTCCTGAGTCTCCAATGGAGCATTTCTCTGTTGTTCTGGGGTCAGTCGTGACCCAGACTCTGGCCGAATTTGAAAATTATGAAAAAAGAATTCAGGCCTTGGAAAAGGATTTATTAGCAGAAAAAGCTAAGAGCCAAAACATCTGGGAGAACATGCTGGCGCAGACAAAGAGCCTGACCGCGGCACTGACTGCCCAGATGAAAGAAAGGCTTGTAACACCTGCAGACACCACCTCTGCAGTCTCCGTGTCTGAATTTGAATGGAGTGATTCACGGGAATCGGGGAGAAAGGCAGAGAATGCCCCAAGGGGCTCTTCGGGAGAGAGGAGTTCCCCGAAACCAGGCACAAAAGACTCTGCTAGAGACTCAGAGAATTCGTCTGCACATGCCTTGGTGCAGCAGAAAGCCTCAAAGCCACGCAGAAAGCGCCGGTCCCGACTGGACTCCCCCGTGGCTAGCGGCGAAGAGAGCTCCGGTGAGGAGGGCGCATGGTGCAGAAGCACATGCTGCCTGTAATAAGGACTCAGTCCATGAAGGGCAGAAAAGGTGGTGCAAGGACCACCGTTATCAAAAAACAGTTTACAGACGCACAGCTCAGTGACTTACAAGTCAAATATGGGAGAGATCCTGGGGACTCGATTGCTGACTATGTGTATCGAGTGTCCCGAGCCGGTGGGGACCGGGTCCTTCTAGACTCAGAGGAAGTGGCTGGAGACTGGGGGGGATGATGCGTTCCTGACACGTGAACCCGAGGGGACACACAGCCTCACCACCCGGATAGCCTACTGGGCAAGCAGTGTCCGCCCAGCCTACCAGGGGGAGCCGACAGAACTAAAGGTCACCAGCTCCTCTGAGCTCATTACTGCTCTCCGCAGACTTGCCTGTGTCCAGGCTATCTATGATAAGGGACATTATGATTGCCCGTTTTATGCCCCTGTGGACCCGGAGAGACTGCACCCTATTATGAAGGGTTTGCCAGCAACTCTGCAAATCCAAGTAATGAGGAATGTTGAGAAAATTCAACGTGTGGTTGCAAAAAATGCAGAGGATGATGCTAAAGAGCATGTAATGACTTGGGCTGAACTGTGAACTGACTTAAATGCCCACGGGTTGCAGTTTGGGTTTGGGTCTCCTGAAGGAAAAGGGGCTGGGGAGAGACAGTCTCGTACTTCTCCCCCAGAAAATTCCAGGGCTCCGCGCAGGCAGGTCCGGTCAGTGCAGGACTGCCCCCCCAGGGGGACGGGTCTTGCAGGCTTCTCCCCGAGGGGAAGGGGCAGAGACCAACAGAGTGACTGGAGACTCAGAGGAAAGAACAGCTGGTATAGACAAGCCCTGACTTTAGGAGTTCAAAAAACTGTCTTAAAGCAGCTGGCAGACTGGCAGCTGAAGGATTTAGTGCAGTGTCTCCAGAGATTGGCTATGAAGTCCAGAGGCAGCCGCGAGAAGCCCAGGGCCAGTGGCAGCGGCACGCCCAGCGGTAGCTCCGGGAGCGGCACGCCCAGAAGCGGCAGCGCCCCCGCGACTGTTTCAGCTGCTTCTCCAGGCAGGAAGGTTAACTCTTCCTTGCCTTCCCGGCAGGAGTCAAAAAACTAAATGAGGCAGTGACTGCGTCAGGCCTCTGTCACCGCTTTGTAAACATCTGTCAATGGTCTGACAACGACGAGCCCTTTATCCTAATCCCGACTAGACCCAGTAGAACAGCCGTAAAATTCCTAATTGACACAGGTGCTCAAATTAGTGTTTTAAACTTAGAATAGGCAAAGAGCCTGGGGATACAGTCATCCCGTAAAAGAATAAGAATACAAGGTGTTACAGGGGCACCTGATAGCTGCTACCTAGCTAAAACAAGGGTATGGCTCCCAGGGGACAAACGCAGCACCTTGGTGGAAGTTGCCCTAAGCCCCTACCCCGGGAATATATTGGGTTTTGATGTGCTGGCTGGCAAGAGGTGGCATCTTCCAAACGTCTCTCTTTGGAGCTTCGGTGCCTACGGGGTGGAGTCAAGGAAGGTGAGAACAGCCCATGTAAACACCTTGCAGTTGGCTCCAGCGTTACCTCAAGCTGGCATCACCTATGCATCTCAATATCCCTTACCTGCAACAGCCAGGCAAGGCATCTCTGAGGTGATTGCCGACTTAGAGAGGAGACAGATAATCTGTAGGACTCACTCTCCATACATTTCCCTGGTCTGGCCCGTTAAAAAACTGGATGGACGCTGGAGACTAACAGTAGATTATAGGAAGCTGAATGCTAATACTCCTCCCCTTGCAGCAGCAGTGCCTAGCCTAACCTCAGTGGTCACAGCCATTCAGGCTGCATCCCACTCATGGATGGCTGCCCTGGACATCCGGGATATGTTTTTCATGATTCCCCTGAGAGAGGAGGATAGGCCTCAGTTTGCTTTTACCTGGCAGGGGATTCAGTACACCTTTAATCGTTTACCCCAGGGGTACAAGCACTCTCCTACCATTGCCCACAATGCACTGGCAGTGCTTCTGGACACTATCAAGGTCCCAGAAGGCATTGTCATTTATCAATATATAGATGACATATTAGTGGGTGGGGACAACAAAGACCAGGTGGGCTCCGTAGCAAAAGCCATCTGGGAACTGCTGACCCAGAATGGGTTAGACATCCCCTCTGCCAAATGCCAAGGCCCAGGACAGGAAATCAAATTCCTTGGGGCCTGGTGGATAGCAGGAGCAGTGGCAGTGCCTGCTGACACCCTGATGGAAATTGAAAAGGGCCAAATCCCCGGGAACAAAAAGGAACTGCAGAAGTTATTGGGAACCCTTGGATATTGGAGGAAGCATATTCCCGGCTTCTCGGTGATTGCCAGGCCACTGTATGATCTGCTGAAAAAGCACAGGGCCTGGGATTGGACAGCAAAACACAGTGAGAGCCTTAAAACCCTTAAGGACGAGTTAAAGGCCTACCAGAAACTGGGCCCATTACACCCACAGGACCCCTTAAGGGCAGAATGGGGCTTCTCTGAACATGCTTCCTATTGTGGAATCTATCAGAAGGGACCTAAAGGCCCCACTAGAGCCCTGTTGTTTTCCTCTACAGCGTTCAAGGACACTGAGAAGAGGTATTCTGAATGGGAAAAGGGGCTCCTTTCCCTTACAAGGGCTGTTAAGGAGGCAGAGAAGCTTCGCACCACACAGGATATTATGGTGCAAGGACCTTTCCTCCTGCTTAAACCAATTCTCAAGGGATCCCCTCCACCAGAGGGGATAGCCCAAAAATCCACTGTAAGAAAGTGGTATGCCTACTTAGAGGGAATTGCCCAGCTCATGCCTCTAAGAGAGGGCCCAGCCAAGGTGTCCAAACTCCAGCAGCCAGTAAATCCAGATACAACTTTACTGGGGCAGCCCTATAAGCCATCTCCAATAGATGTAGCTCCAGAGATAACCACAGACTCTGACACTGAGGGAGTGTGGTTCACAGATGCCTCTTCCCAGAGAGTGGGCTCACAGTGGCACTACAAAGCAGCAGCTTTAGAAATCAGTACAGGCAGGACTGTTACTGAGGAGGGTGAAGGCAGTGCTCAAGTGGGTGAACTGCGGGCCCTCATGTTAGCTGTAGAAAATGGTGCCAAAGCCATCTACACAGACTCCTATGCCACCTTTAAGGGAGCTATGGAGTGGATTTGCCAATGGGAGGCAAATCAATGGGAAATTGGCAGCACCAAGGTCTGGAGAGCTGGAGATTGGCAGAGACTGCTGGAGATAGGCCGGTCGAGACCCATCAAAGTGGGGTGGGTCAAAGGGCACTCTAAGAAGGAAATCCCTGCTGCAAAATGGAATCAGCAGGCTGACTACTTGGCACGTATTCATGTAGTGGGCAGTGAGGAGAAGGATTGGGAGAGATTAGCTGAATGGTTGCACCTTAAAAGGGGACATTCAGGCAAAGCTGATCTCTACTATGAGTGCAGGTCTCGGGGATGGCCAGTCTCACTCTCAACGTGTGAGACCATTGTTTCAGCCTGTCCACAATGCCAGACAAGGCTGAAAGCCAACCACCCAAACCTTGCACCAGCCCAGCATATCCGCCAGGACAAAAGTCTCTGGAACACCTGGCAGGTGGATTATGTGGGACCCCTCAAGTCATCACATGGAAAAAAATACATACTGCTTGGCGTAGAAGTGGTCTCTGGTCTAACCATGGCCACTGCCACCAGTGCAGCCTCGGGACCTCAAACCGTTGAGACTCTCAAACACTGGTTCGGCATCTTGCCAATGCCTGAGTGCATCCAGAGCGACAATGGATCGCACTTCACTGCAACCTCAGTGCAAGACTGGGCACCTAGTGAAGGGGTGAAATGGGTGTTTCATACCCCGTATTACCCCCAGGCAAATGGCATTGTCGAGAGGGCAAATGGCCTGATAAAAAGACATGCAAATGTGTCTAAGGGTGGCTGGGACTCGCGTTTGGCCCAAGCAGTCTTTACAGTCAATAATCGTTGGGGAAGCTATGGAAGCCCCAAGATTAAGGCCTTCTGCCCAGCTGAGCCAGTAGTGGACAGTGACCTTGTGCCAGGGGGAATTAAGGATAAATCCTTGTCCCAGATGCAAGTGGGCCAACCTGTGCTTGTCAGGCTACCCTCTATAGGGGTGGTGCCAATGACACTGGGTCAACCCAGAGGCTTATATGCCTGGGAAGCCCTAGATGCAAATGGAAAAGGCCACCGGATCAGTGCACGGTGAATCGTGCCGAATTATTAATTGTCAAGCCTGGCCTTTATAGGCCAAGGCAGGTTTTGTCTCCTTACAGGTTAAGGTCGAGGCAGAGGACCGGTTCCTGACCACCTGACCAGCACCTGGGAAAGGGAGAGCCAGCTACACGAGAGATGGAGGCATATCACCGGAGTGGCCAGTGGATGATGGCATCAGGACCCACAGACTGTGACCTCCAGCCATGGACTCAGAGCATCTAAGGCTCTGCCATGAACTTGGTTGCTCTACCAGGAACAGAGCAATCTTCAATTGACTGTGTAGCTTTATTAATACTGTTTGGGCTATTGTTATCCTTGTTAAGTGTTGTTAAATATTGTTGGGGCGATTAATGTGTTATATATATTGTTAACGTTGGAAAAGGCTAAGCTATAGATATACATTAATAGGTTACTAAATTAAGGGGGATCACCTATCACTCAAGTTCTAGACAAAGATGCTCATTACCAGTGGGGTGGGATATCCTGGAGTCCTGTACCCCTAAATTCCTCTCCTGCCTGGACTTCGGGGGGAAAGGGGAAAAGCCGCCTGGTTTCCACCCCCCTTCGCCTGCCCTACAGCCGTGAAGGGGGGGAGGACTGCCCCGTGAAGGGGGCGACTGCCCCGTGAGTTCCCACACTGGAGCCAGGCTGGGATTGGCCGTGCGCTTTCACACCTAAGGTGTGGTAACTCTGCCCTTTGTCTAGCGAAGGTTATAAATATTGGGGGTCTTCCCACCTTTGGGGTTCCCGCTTTGGATTTTGCCCGTGCCTGGACGTATGTGTCTGCCTGAGCTCACACACTCCCCTGTGCCTGGACTGCAGAGAGACCAAGGATTCACTTTCCTGTTAGGCACACCTTTGTGTGCCTAACGACCCTTAACGACCCTTAACGACTCCTGCAGCCGCTTGAAAGGAAGAGGAACATAGACCGCATGAGCCAGCCTGAGTGAGTTATTTGGTTTAGCTTAATTTAGTAAGAAACCGCTATTAATTAATAGCTGAGGCCTTTTCCAACTTCTGACTTTATTGTAATATAGTCAGATTATTATTGGTATCCTCGTAGATTAATTCTCATGCAACTGAACCTGTTTATTAAACTAAATTAATCTTTGTATATATAGTTGTGGGGGCGGGTTTTTGGGAAAAATAAAAAGTATTATTTTTGATAAATTTTTGACTCGGCCACGTATTCCTGCCCTCTGCAACAACTTTGTATACATTTAGTGCATACTTCTAATAGAACAACTTGGATTTTTAGTGTAGCTATTTTGTTTGATGGGGGTAAAATATTGAAGAGAGATTTCTCCTTCAGAATCACAGAATGTTAGGGGCTTGACAGATTATCCAGTCCAACCTCCTCCCAGAGTAGGATCACATAGAGTAGGTAACACAGGAACACATCCAGGCAGGTTTTGAATATCTCTTGAAGAGACTCCATAAGCCCCTGGGTAGGTATCCTGTTCCAGTATTTTATTACCCTTGCAGGATGTGCTAGTTTGAAGCAAGCTAGAATATTTTGGTGAGAAGAATTAGATTATAGGCTTTGAAAAGGAAAAAGTGGTGATGTCTATTTCACTCATAGGCTTGCTGAGATGTATAAGAACAAGAACACAAACATAGATAAGAGAGTCTCTCTCTGGGCTTCCTGGGCTGCACTTCTCTCTCTAACATGAGTGACTAATCCGTCTGCTTCCTAACCCCCCTGGCCAACCCTCCAAACTTTCCTTAAAGTGTAAAGCAAGGTCTGGGGTAAGGTAAAAGAGTGGGGAGAAGGTGGAAGGGTGGTAGAGAGCCCCTCCTGGGGACTCTGTTTTCATGGAGGGTGTGATGATTTGGGTGTTACCCACCCCCCCATTGCCCCTCTTCCCCTTCCCCCCCCAACACACACACACACATTGTAAAATCACTCAGACTAGACTCAGTAGCTCTGGAAATTGAATGAAGTTTTATATTTACAGCTTAGTACAATATACAAAAAGATATTACAATATATACATCTATAGACAGAAATATACAAGTTAAAAAGAAATACAGAAACACAACATCCCTCCCAGAAACCTGAGTCCTCAGGAGGGGCTCCCAAAGACCATTCCACCTTCTCCTGCCCCTCTCTACCTTACCCCAGACGTTGCCTGGTGCCCCAAGGAAGAATGGAGGTTCAGCCAGGGAGATTAGGAAGCAAGTGGATTAATCTTGAGATTAATCTTGAGATCCACCATTGATTCCAGAAATAATGATAGACTCTGTCCCTTTGCAATTGGATGGCAATAAAGTACACTGAGCACCTGTGTCAACTAAAGCCCTGTATTTCCCAACTTTTGAACTGCCAGGCCACCTAAGGAATATGTTCTAATAGATTTGGTTTTCTCTACTATCCCTTTCCTCCTCCTGGCTGGAGGCAGGGCACCCCTAATGCTGAACATGGCATGTGGGGTGTGCACAATAATGGATGTTGCTGTGAGAGAAACTGCAATTGTTGAAATAATTGCAGTTGCTCTGGAATCTGAAGAAGTGACAGCTACTTTCCTGGCATTTTTGCCTCTGTTTCTGCCACTCTGCAGAAGGGGGGAAGGTGCAGGGGAGGGAGGGAGCCTCTCCTGGGGACTCAGGATTCTGGGAGGGATGTTGTGTTTCTGTACTACCTTTTATCTTGTATATTTCTGTATATAAATGTATATACTGCAAATATCTGCTTGGGTTAGGTACAGCCTGCTCCTGCACCTTCAAGAGTTCTTTCTTGAAGCAGGTCCAACCTTCCTGAACACCTTTGTTTCTGAGGGCTGTTTCCCAAGGAACTTTCCAAGTTAGTTCCTTTAAATAGGCTAAACTCTGTCTTTCAAAAGTCCATTGTGGAGGTTTTGTTGATGTTCCTGCTGGTTTCACCATATATTGAAAAAACTATGATTTCATGGTCACTGGAATCCAGACAGCCTCTGATCACCACATCCCCAATCAGCCCCTCTCTATTTCTGAGCAGCAGGTCAAGCAGGCCTGCAGAGGGACCTAGACAGGCTGAATGGGTGGGCAGAGGCCAATGGGATGAGATCTAACAAGGCCAAGTGCAGGGTTCTGCACTTTGGGCACAACAACCCCAAGCAGCGCTACAGGCTGGGGACTGAGTGGCTGGAAAGCAGCCAGGAGGAAAGGGACCTGGGGGTACTGGTAGATAGTAGGCTGAAGATGAGCCAGCAGTGTGCCCAGGTGGGTAGGAGAGCCAATGGCATCCTGACCTGTATCAAGAACTGTGTGGCCACTGGGACGAGGGCACTTATTCTTCTCCTGTACTCAGCACTGGTCAGGCCACACCTTGAGTACTGTGTCCAATTCTGGGTCCTTCAATTCAAGAGAGATGTTGAGGTACTGGAACACGTCCAGAGAAGGGCAACAAAGTTGATGAAAGGCCTGGAACACAAACCCTACGAGGAGAGGCTGAGGGAGCTGGGGTTGTTTAGCCTATAGAAGAGGAGGCTCAGGGATGACTTAATTGCTGTCTACAACTACCTGAAGGGAAATTGTAGCCAGGTGAGAATTGGTCTCTTCTCCCAGACAACCAGCAATAGAACAAGGGGATACAGTCTCAAGTTGTGCCAGGGGAGGTATAGGCTAGATGTTATAGAAAGTACTTCACAGAGAGAGTGATTTGCCATTAGAGTGGGCTGTCCAGGGAGGTGGTGGAATCGCCATCCCTGGAGATGTTCGAGAAAAGACTGGATGAGGTACTAGATCTACTTGGCTGGATAGGGCTGGGTGCTAGGTTGGACTGGATGATCTTGGAGGTCTCTTCCAACCTGGTTGACTCTATGATTCGATGACAGGACTAGGGGAAATGGAGCAAAGCTGGAGGTGAGGAGATTCAGAGTGCATGTAAGGAAGAAGTTCTTCAGCATGAGAGTGATGAGAGCCTCGAATGATTTGCCCAGGGAAGTGGTTGAGCCCCTATTCCTGGAGGTGTTTAAGGTGAGATTGGATGAGGCTCTGGCTAGCCTGATCTAGGATAGGGTATCTCTGCCTGTGGCAGGGGGGGTTGGAACTAGATGGTTCTTGTGATACTTTCCAACCCTGACTGATTCTATTATTGTATGGTAGAAGCAACCATGGGAAAGAAGACAAAGAACCTGGAGCCACTTGGTCTAAGGACTCTGGCTTGCCCAGCCTTGTTTTACTCCTGTTTACATCTTGTGGTAAACATGGTGCATACATTTGGCTTGTGCCTCCCTTGTGCAAGGCCCATGTTTTCCCAAATTGGGTAAAGTAAGCCTATGGCTTCATCTAATATGGTCAGTCTTGGCTAATTGCCACTCTGACTGGCTATTCTGTGTTCAAAGGCCCATTAATCTCAGGTTGTATCGATAAAAAGAGATGACCAGGTAACACAATGTTCTTTGCCGTTATATTTGTGTTTGCTGCTGCTGCTGCCTGCTGCCATTGCTCTCTGCATTTGGCCACGATTCTGCCGTTGCCTTATGCAGCATTATGTTATGCTATGATATGAGCTAGCTCAGTTGAATAACAAGCTCTGTGCTCTGGGTTTGTTTGCCTGGAAACTGTCTGCTTCAAGCCCACCAGGAATATGCATAAATGCCTCCAAGCAATAGGCCTGCACGGCCAGTGTGACATTGTGCTAAGACTGCACATTGCAGGACATCCTTCCTACATCAGCTAAGATGATGTATAGGGTTAATCTTCCAGGAGGAGTAACTTGGAACCTGACCCTAGGTGGTCTTGACCTCTCCCCAGGGGTGGGTCTGAACACCACCAGGTGATGGTTAGCCCCCTCCCCCTTCTTGTCTAAAGATCCATGAAAGCAGGGGGACTTCCTCTTTCTCTCTCTCTGCACTCCCTGCCATAAGCAGAAAGGACCTCCTTGAGTCCATCTAGTGGACAAGCCATATGACTAACCACAAGCAGTATAATTGACCACAAGAACCTGCTCTTCCAGTTCACTGAGTTTAAATTTATATTTTTATATTTTCACTGGTTATTTCTTAAATGTTCTAGATCTTATGCTATCATTTGTATAATGTTTCCATGACTGTACAAAGAACCAATTATTATTATAACTAGTGGTCAAGGGGGCAAGAATTCTGAATTATCAAAATTAATAAACAATATTAATTTTGAAAAAAATACCATCTTGCAATCAATTAATATTCCTCCATCACAAAGACTACAATAATGTTTCCCTGGAGGCCTCGCTTCTCCAGGCTGAATAACACCAACTCTCCCAACCTCTCTTCACAGGAGAGGTGTTCTGTCCTGTTCAATTTTGTGGGCCTGCTTGGACTTGCTCAAACTGGTCCATGTTTTTCCTGTGCTAAGGACTCCTGTGATAGGGCAGGAACAAAAGGTAAAAGCTAGAACTCAGGAGGTTCCACCTCGACAGTTATTTACAGTGAGGGTGACAGAACACTGGAACAGGCTGCCCAGAGAGATTGTGGAGGCTTGTTCTCTGCAGATTTTCAAAACCTATCTGGATGCCTTCCTGTGAAGCCTGTCCTATGTGATCCTGTTTTGGCAGGGGGTTTGGACTCGAGGATCACTGGAGGTCCCTTTCAAAACCTTACCTTCTGAGATTCTGTGATTCTGTGGTTCCAGAGCTGGAGGCTCCTGTGGTGGAGGGGCAGTGGCCCCAAAACTGAGGCTTCTCTATTCCTCTACATGCCTGGACATGTTTTTCTGCCAGGACCCACGAGGCAGTAAACAGGCTGTGTATCACACACACGCCCAGCCCGTGTACCCCTGAGGTCCGCCCAGGTAATCCCCTACTGGGAGGGTCCAGGCAGACATCTACTGCCTATTGGGGTAAGGTTTGGCTTACTGCCAGCCTGATTGGTCACTTTAGATGTCCAAATGAACCACGAATCTCTGCCAGAGTCTATAAAGAGAGACGCATACCAGCACCACTTGGTCAGACCGTCCAGACTGTTCAGAAGGCCAGAGCATTTAGAGTGTTCAGACTCAGCTCTGATCCACAGCAGCACCCTGCTGCCCTGACCTGCTTGCATGGCCTAGACACAGGATCAGGCCTTACTCACTTGCAAGCATTACTGAGGCATAGACCTCTTGCATTGATCTCAAGGGGCAGTTAAGCTGTCTGCGAATCCTTTGAGAAGCAGAGTGCATGCACACCTGCACTTCATACATATATGGGGAGCCGAGAGCCCCCTGCTTAAGCCCAAGAGCAGACGTAAATACTGGCTTGCTATCTTGCACTTATCTGCGGAGATCCAGTCTCCCTGACGCCCGGCAGACCCTGCTTGCCCGGCATATACTGCTTATCAGCTGTTCTGTAAGTCTGGAAAAATCCAGGCCCAGCAGACCTTCAGTCTGCTAACTGTGATAGTTTGAAGCAAGCTGGAATGTTTTGGTAAAAGAACTAGATAATGGGCAGTGAAAAGGAAAACATGGTTGTCTCTTCTCTCACAGTCACGCTGAGAACTCTGGGAAGAAGAAGTAAACATTCTCCATTTTGTTTTCATTCTGCTTTTGCCTTCAGACCTAGTCACATCTCCTTAACCCCACTGCCACTAACCTTCCTTCTTAACCTCTTGGCTGCACCTCTATTCTTCCTGGGAACTGGGGTAAGGTTGAGAGGGGCTGGGGAAGGTGTTGGGGTGGTTTGAGAGCTCCTCCTGGGGATTCAGGTTTCTGGGAGGAGAGTTGTGCTTCTGTATTGTTTATCCTTTGTATATTTCTGTATATAACTGTATATACTGTAAATATCTGCTTGTATATTTGCTGCTGTAAAATAAATAGCTTCATTTATATTCCTGGAGTCCCTTCTGAGTTAGCTGGGGCAATTACAAAAGTGTGTGGGGGCGGGTAAGAGCCCAAACCATCACATTTTTAATTGGTGCCCAACGTGGGGCTAAATTTATTTGAGTAACTGTTAATTAGCTCTGGGAATTAAAATGAAGCTAATAACAATTTATTTGTTTGCTGATTCAAAAGAAATTCCTCTATGTCCCAAAGTTAACATGTTAAATAAACACTTGTCCATGTATTTTATTAATCATATAAGGTTTGGAAAAAGGAAAAATAGTATCTTTTTTCCCCTGCCCCACCCATTTTATTTCCTTCTTTTTATAATAGATACTAAAATCCTATCTAACCTGGATATCTCAGTTCTCAGTGGGAAATGAGTGGGACAGAATGATATCACAGAAAATAATGTGTTGTCAGGTAGGAATTTTGATTATATCTGTTGAGAGGAGTTTGAATTAATTGAGTTTTTTCAAGATATAAGATAAACTTACCTTGATGCTAGTGCTCAGCATGTGTTCTGAGCCTGATTTAAGAGTATAAATATTGCCTATGATCATAGATTGCAACTTGTTGTCCATAAAGCACTGTGAATTTAACAATTAGTTTGTAAATTAAAATAAATTAGTATTAACTTCTATAATAAATTATTAAAATTCTAACTCTCATTTCTTCCATTAAAGTTCATGTGCTTCAACGTACCATTTTTCAAAGATATCAGGGGATGCCAGAGTTTAAGTTCATCACTCAAAATCAAATTTTTTGTGAAAATTGTTCAAGAAAAAATAGTCTTCACTTTCTAGTTATTTTTTACATTAAAACAAAACAACACAACAACAAAAATCATCAATGAAACCAAATAAAGCAAAATCAAATGAAAAATAAACCAGTATTGGCAAAATAAAACATTAATTCAATCACTCCATCTAACTTGCTAAGGAAGACCTGATGGTGTTAGAAAGAATTCTGAGAGGTGAATTCAGTGTCTGGCAACAGTTCCAAAGGAAACCAAATGCCATCTTGCTTAAAATAGATTTAGAAGTGGATAAATCTCTGGCACTATGTATATCACTGAAAAAAATATTATCCCATTAGCCACTGATGAAACTAAGTGCTTGAGTCATCCTACATCTGTGACTCATAGTTTAGTCATATTGTTTTGCAAAAAAATTTAGAGATTCGCCAAACTTAACAAAAAATAACAAGCAAACAAGCCAGATGCAATGGTTTAGTGCAAGGACTAATCTGTTTGCTCCCCCAATACAAAAGTGAAGGGAAAAGTAACACACACAACTCAGTGTTGAGATAAAGAGATGAGAGTTTAATGTAATGTAAGATATCATAATTATAATGTATAATTACCTTAACTAATTGTTGTGAAGGGGTTTTGCTTGGGTTCAGGGAGTTAAATATGAGGCTGAATTTAAAAGGGTTTTAAATAATTTAATATTATACACAAATAGAATCCCCCCCCCAAAACTTATATACAATTAACCTACACAAGTCCTTTGTACGTGGTTGTGAAATTACTTTACAGAATGTCTCTTTACAGCAGGAGTCAGGAATTTAGTAGAGGTTTGGAAAGGTTTTGGATAGAGAGCGTCTTGTGGCATAAAAGTGCCACGGGTAAAGTTTGAAAATCTATGATGCTTAGCTCGAGATTGCTCAGTTACTCACTGGCTGGAGTCACAGTCTCAGTGATCCCAAATATGTGTAGCAAAGCCACATTGTTGACCCTCATGGATCTGAATAGTTCAGTTCAGGTATTATTGGGGTGCGCTGTCTGAAAGACTCCATGGGCACGGTCGAGCTGGGAAGGATGGGCTGGAGTGGTGGCTGGCCAGGAGTGCCTTGATCGAATTTTCCCTGGGCTGGTGTGCAGTACCATGGGTTGGAATGCAGTGGTGATGGTCCCAAAGCGGCAAAGTGGCTAGGAGGGGTGGGTGGAGGAGGGTGGCAGGAACACTGAATTGCCCCTTTTATGAGGTATGGGCCTGAGATGGATAGTCCTTGGCCACAATGCTGTCCAATAAGAGTCTGACAGCAGGCCAAAACATGCCAAATAAGGTGAAATCCACGTGTCTGCTACCCCCAAATATGGAGGGGCTCAGGTGGATCCCCATCGTAGGTGTGTGAGCTCACACAACATGTTTACTTCAACCTTGCAAACAGGCAGGCCAGACTTGAAGGCACCAGTCTTATTGTGCTCCTTTGTCCCCCTTAATTTGTTTTCCCTAGGTTTGGGCAAGACAACACCTTTCGGGGAGAACATGTCAGGGCAAGAATAGACTTGTAAACACAGCCAATTGGGCCTATGTGGCCCTCCACCACACTAATAATCTAATTAATCTAATAATATATGCATGGTTACTTTAGCTTAACCTATTTGTGGAAGCAGAGAGAAATACAGGGAAAAAATCAGCATAAAACAGAAAACCAAACTCAGCAGCTACCCACCCATTCCACTGACATGCCTGCAGAAAAGAGCCAGTACATAAGAATTTGGAAAACAGAAGCAGCAACCAGAACAGGAAGCCTCCAATATTGCAATCTGCACTTTGAGTCCCATAATATTTTGCTTCAGTTAGCACTTTCATTTTTCTGAAGCTGGCATTACTGCAGCATGGTATGAATAACAGCAGCACATTCAACCCAAAACGAAAACAATCAGTCAAGCAAACAAACAAATAAAAGCAAATATCAAAACCCAATAACAACAAAAAATACCACCACCCCAAAATGAAAAAAAAAATCAGACAAACAACACCACCAAAAGGCCAGTCAAAACCTGGTTCGGCAAGAGAGCAGGACCCAGGCTAGCTCAGCTGAAACGCGCTTTCTCGCAGCCTTTTTTCTCCTCTTTTCTTGAGGCTCTCTCGCTCTGAGGAGCCCAGAGGGAGGCAGGGAGCGGCAAGCAGGCGCTAAGTGCTCGCAGGAAGGTGAGTCAGAGGGCGGTGCCTGGCGAGCGGCACATTTAAACGAGGAGCGGCAGAGGCGAAGCCACAGCCTGGTTCGGCAAGAGAGCAGGACCCAGGCTAGCTCAGCTGAAACGCGCTTTCTCGCAGCCCTTTTTCTCCTCTTTTCTTGAGGCTCTCTCGCTCTGAGGAGCCCAGAGGGAGGCAGGGAGCGGCAAGCAGGCGCTAAGTGCTCGCAGGAAGGTGAGTCAGAGGGCGGTGCCTGGCGAGCGGCACATTTAAACGAGGAGCGGCAGAGGCGAAGCCACAGCCTGGTTCGGCAAGAGAGCAGGACCCAGGCTAGCTCAGCTGAAACGCGCTTTCTCGCAGCCCTTTTTCTCCTCTTTTCTTGAGGCTCTCTCACTCTGAGGAGCCCAGAGGGAGGCAGGGAGCGGCAAGCAGGCGCTAAGTGCTCGCAGGAAGGTGAGTCAGAGGGCGGTGCCTGGCGAGCGGCACATTTAAACGAGGAGCGGCAGAGGCGAAGCTAGTTGTCTCTGCTGGCCCAGCGCGCGCCGCTGGTAAAAAAAAAAAAAAAAAAAAAAAAAAAAACCACCACAGCTAACAACTCGCAGCGGACCTTCAGGATAGCAGACATGGTTCGAACTAGGTCCAAGCTGTATAATACTTGTAAAACTGTGGGCACCCAAACAGAGCCCACCTGTAGGAGTGCAGGCGTCCAGACGTCTGGATGTGAGGAGTGCTGGAGCCTGGCACTCGACACAGGCAATGGCTGCATTAGGTGTGAGCAGATTGATTGTCTGCTTACCCTGGTGGCTGAACTCAAGGGAGAGGTGGAACGACTGAAGGCTGAAAGGGAAGGTACAAAAGAGCAACATGCTCTGCAGTCCCCCTTGCCAGAGGGAGACGAACAGAGCAACCAAGAAGAATGGATGCAGGTGCCTGCCAGAAGGGGCAAGGGAAAACCCTTCCAGCCATCTTCACATCCCCAGCTGCCCTTACATAACAGATATAGGGCACTAGAGGTTGAGGATGAGGTGATCCTGGAGCAGGCAGAAGCATCACCAGCTGGGAGGGCAACTCAGTTGCCCCCTCGCATCAGAACAAGTACCCAGAAGAAAAAGAGGAGGGTAATTGTTATTGGTGATTCCCTTCTGCAGGGAACAGAGGGCCCCATATGCCGACCAGACCCCTTCCACAGGGAGGTCTGCTGCCTCCCTGGAGCCCAGGTCAGGGATGTTACCAGGAGGCTGCCTACTGTAGTGCAGCCCTCTGATTACTATCCCTTATTAGTTATACAGGCAGGGAATGATGAGATTAATAACAGAGGGCTAAAAGCTATCAAAAGGGACTTTAAGACACTGGGGAAAGCAGTTGAGGGAGCAGGGGCACAGGTAATCTTTTCATCTATACCCTTAGTCACAGGCTGGAATACAGAGAAGAATAAGAAAGCATATTTGATGAACAAGTGGCTCAGAGGTTGGTGCATCCAACATAACTTTGGATTCTTTGATATTGGGGAACTTCATCTTGCCACAGGTCTGCAATCAGCAGATGGGACACAACTATCACAGAAGGGGAGAAGGACCCTGGCACATGAGCTGGCTGGGCTTGTTGAGAGGGCTTTAAACTAGAATGGAAGGGGGAGGGGGTTAAACATGACAGCACCAGAGATAAATCAAAGGGAATTGAGGAAGGTAGGCTAGAGCTAGGAGTAAAAGCAGCAGCCCAGCTGAAGTGCATGTACACTAATGCACGCAGTATGGGTAACAAACAAGAGGAGCTGGAAGCTCTGGTGCTGGAGGGAAACTATGATATTGTCGCCATCACTGAAACATGGTGGGATGGCTCACATGATTGGTGTGCTGTAATCAATGGCTACAGACTCTTCAGGAGAGACAGGCAAGGGAGAAAGGGCGGGGGAGTGGCTCTGTATATTAGGGATGCTCTGGATGTCATGGAGGTAGAAATCAGGGATGATCAAGTTGAGTCATTATGGGTGAGACTTAAGGCGAAGGCCAACAAGGCTGATATCCTGGTTGGAGTCTGTTACAGACCACCCAACCAGGAAGAAGAGGTTGATTTATTACTCTTTAAGCAACTGGAGGCTGCCTCAAGATCACCTGCCCTTGTTCTGGTGGGCGACTTTAACCTACCAGACATCTGCTGGGACTTAAACACTGCAGAGAAGAAGCAGTCTAGAAGGTTTCTGCAATGTGTGGAAGACAACTTCCTATCCCAGCTGTTACGTGAGCCTACCAGGGGGGCAGCCCTGCTTGACCTGCTGCTCACAAATAGAGAGGGGCTGGTAGGGGATGTGGTGGTTGGAGGCTGCCTGGGGTCCAGTGACCATGAAATTATAGAGTTTTCAATACGTGGAGAAACCAGGAGGGGCATCAACAGAACCTCCACACTGGACTTCCGAAGGGCAGACTTCAGCCTATTTAAGGAACTAATTCAGAAAGTTCCTTGGGAAATAGCCCTTAGAAACAAAGGGGTCCAGGAAGGTTGGACCTGCTTCAAGAAAGAACTCCTGAAGGCACAGGAGCAGGCAGTGCCACTGAGCCGGAAGATGAGCCGACGAGGGAGGCATCCAGGCTGGATGGGCAGGGAGCTGCTGAAGGAATTAAAGATTAAAAAGAGAGTGTATCACCTTTGGAAAAGAGGGGAGGTGTCCCAGGAGAAGTTCAAGGAGGTTGCTAGGTCTTGTAGAGGAAAAATTAGAGAGGCAAAAGCCCACTTGGAGCTCAGGCTGGCCACAGCTGCCAAGGAAAATAAAAAGTGTTTCTTTAAATATATGAATAGCAAGAGAAGGGCCAAGGACAACCTCCAGTCCTTGTTAGATAGAGAGGGGAATAGAGTGACAAAGGATGAGGAAAAGGCAGAGGTGCTTAACACCTTCTTTGCCTCAATCTTCACTAGTGGGACAGGTTGTCTACAGGACAGCTGGACTCCTGAAGTGGTGGATGGAGTCAGGGACCAGTACAGTCCCCCTCTAATCCATGAGGAAGCAGTAAGGGATCTGCTAAGTCACTTGGATCCTCACAAGTCCATGGGACCGGATGGGATCCACCCTAGGGTGCTGAGAGAGCTGGCAGCTGAGCTGGCCAAGCCACTCTCCATCATTTATCAGCAGTCCTGGCTCACTGGAGAGGTCCCTGAAGACTGGAAGCTGGCCAATGTGATTCCCATACACAAGAAGGGTCGTAAGGAGGAGCCAGAAAACTACAGACCTGTGAGCCTGACCTCAGTGCCAGGCAAGGTCATGGAACAGGTCATCTTGGGTGCCATCACAAAGCACCTACAGGATAGCCAAGGGATCAGGCCCAGCCAGCATGGGTTTAGGAAGGGCAGGTCCTGCCTCACCAACCTGATCTCCTTTTATGATCAGGTTACCCGCCTGGTGAATGTGGGGAAGGCTGTGGATGTAGTCTACTTGGACTTCAGCAAAGCCTTTGACACTGTCTGCCACAAGAAGCTCCTAGCCAAGCTGGCAGCTCATGGTTTGGACAGATTCACTCTGTGCTGGATCAAGAACTGGCTGGATGGCAGAGCTCAGAGAGTGGTGGTGAATGGTGCCACGTCCAGTTGGCAGCCAGTCACAAGTGGTGTTCCCCAAGGATCAGTGCTGGGCCCAGTCCTGTTCAATATCTTTATTGATGATCTGGACGAGGGCATTGAGTCCAGCATCAGTAAGTTTGCAGATGACACCAAGCTAGGAGCAGGTGTTGATCTGTTGGAAGGTAGGAGAGCCCTGCAGAGGGACCTGGACAGGCTGGATGGGTGGGCAGAGGCCAATGAGATGAGATTTAACAAGGCCAAGTGCAGGGTTCTGCACTTTGGCCACAATAACCCCAAGCAGCGCTATAGGCTGGGGACTGAGTGGGTGGAGAGCAGCCAGGAGGAAAGGGACCTGGGGGTACTGATAGATAGTAAGCTGAAGATGAGCCAGCAGTGTGCCCAGGTGGCCAAGAGAGCCAATGGCATCCTGGCCTGCATCAGGAACAGTGTGGCCAGCAGGACAAGGGAGGTTATTCTTCCCCTGTACTCAGCACTGGTCAGGCCACACCTTGAGTACTGTGTCCAGTTCTGGGCCCCTCAATTCAAGAAAGATGTTGAGGTACTGGAACATGTCCAGAGAAGGGCAACAAAGCTGGTGAGGGGCCTGGAACACAAATCCTATGAGGAGAGGTTGAGAGAACTGGGCCTGTTTAGCCTGGAGAAGAGGAGGCTCAGGGGTGATCTTATTACTGTCTACAACTACCTGAAGGGACATTGTAGCCAGGTGGGGGTTGGCCTCTTCTCCCAGGTAACCAGCAATAGAACAAGGGGACACAGTCTCAAGTTGTGCCAGGGTAGGTATAGGCTGGATGTTAGGAAGAAGTTTTTCACAGAGAGAGTGATTTCCCATTGGAATGGGCTGCCCAGGGAGGTGGTGGAGGCACCGTCCCTGGGGGTCTTCAAGAAAAGACTGGATGAGGCACTCAGTGCCATGGTCTAGTTGACTGGCTAGGGCTGGGTGATAGGTTGGACTGGATGATCTTTGAGGTCTCTTCCAACCTGGTTGATTCTATGATTCTATGATTCTATGATTCTATAACCATCAAAATGAACAAACCTTTCTGGTAAATATTTCATAGCGTTTGGTGATAGATCTGCCTTAGTGAGACCTCATTTTGGAATACTGTGTCTCGTTCTGGGCTCTCTAGTTCAAAAGGGACAGAGATCTACTTGAGGGAGTCCAACAGAGGGCTAAAAGGATGATTAAGGGATAAGCATTGCCTTATGAGGAAAGGCCGAGAGACTTGGGGCTTTTTAGTCTGTAGATGAAAAAATCGAGAGAGGATCTAACAAGGCTATGTAAATATAAGAGGGCTGGATGTCAAGAAGGAAGGAGAAGCTTCTTCTCACTTGTGCCTTGTGATAGGACAAGGGACAATGGATAGAAACTACAGCACAGGAAGTTCCACTTAACATGAGAAAGAACTTCTTTACTGTGAGTGTCACAGAGCACTGGAACAGGCTCCCCAGAGATGTTGTGCAGTCTCCTTCTTTGAAGATCTACAAGACCCTTATGGATGAGTTCTGTGCAACCTGCACTAGATTATATGACCCTGCTCTGGCAGGGGGGTTGGTCTCAATGATCTCTAGAGGTCACTTCCAATCCTTAACATCCTATGACTCTGTGACTCTATGATAATGAATTGCATATCTCCAGTCCATAAGACAGAAAAGCAGCATGTGACACACCACATAAGCAAAATTGGCAATACATGTAATTCAGTACCAATTCAGTTACCATGAGGTGGTGAATTTCATTATCATTTGAGGAAGAAGCAAGGAAACAAGCAGAATTGCAGCTCTCAAATTCAGGAGGGATAACTTCATCCTCTTCAGACACCTACTTGAAGGATTCCTATAGATTATAACTGTAGAAGGAAAAAGTATCCAGATAGCTGGTTAACAGTCAACCATCACTTCTTCCAAGCTCAAAGCTGGTTCATTCCTTTATATAAAAAATTAAGTAAAGGAGGTAGGAGACTTTCACAGATGAGCAAGGAATTGCTGAAAAAAAAAAAATCGTGTGTGTGCTAGTTTGAAGCAGGCTAGAATGTTTTGGTGAAAATAACTAGATAATTGGCTGAAAAAGGAAAACAATGGTTGTGTCTCCTTCTCTCACAGTCTCACTGAGATGTATGAGAACAAGAAGGATAAACATTAGATAACTTTCACCATTTTCTCACTCTGCTTCTGGCTCTAGACAAAGCTATATCTCCTTAACCTCACTGCCACTAACCTTGCTCCTTAACCTCTTGGCTGCACTCTATTCTTTCTCAGGATTGGGGTAAGGTTGAGAGGGGCAGGGGGAGGTGTAGGGGTAGTTGAGAGCCCCTCCTGGGGACTCAGGTTTCTGGGAGGAGGTTGTGTTTCTGTATTACTTTTTACTTGTATATTTCTGTATATAACTGTATATACTGTAAATATCTGCTTGCATGTTGTGCCAGCTGTAAATAAATAGCTTCATTTATATTCCCAGAGCCCATCTGAATTAGCTGGGGCATTTCTAAAAGTGTGTGTGTGGGGTGGGTGGGGGTAAAAGCCAAACCACCAAAGTGTGTAAGAAAGAAGCTTGTAGTATGTGGAAAAAGGGACAAGTAATTTGGGATAACTACAGAAATGTTGTGACAGAATAATGGGTGCAATAAGGAACATCAAAGACCTGTCGGGATTAAGTCTGCCAAAAGAAGTAAAAGAGAAGAAGATGACTTTTCTAAAATGCATCAGTAGTAAAAGGAATAACAGGAAAAATGTGAGCCCACTGGTGAATTGAAAGGGAGCCCCAGTGACAGAGGATGCAGGGAAGGCAGAGTTACTGAATACATTCTTTGCTTGAGTCTTTACTGCTAAATCCAGCCATTGGGAACCCAGGTCCCTGAAAGTAAGAGACATGACTCTCCTTTAGTACAGTATGGACAGGTTAAAGATAATTTCGGCAAACTAAACACCCACAAATCAATTTGCCCTGATGAGATGTACTCAGAAGTGCTGAGAGAGCTGGCTGATGTTGCTGTGCCAATTTCTATTGTTTTTGAAAACACAGAGAACAGGAAAGGTGCATGAGGACTACAGGCCAGTCAGCCTTACCTCCATGTCCAGAAAGGTGATTGAGCAGCTCATTCTGGAGATTATATCAGGCAATCCTGCCTGACAAACCTGGTGGCCTTCTATGAACAGTTCATAACATTTATAGATGAGGGGTGAGCAACTGATGTAATTTACCTGGACCTCAGCAAGGCCTTTGACACTGTTCCACACCACATCCTGGTCTCCACGCTGGTGAAAATGGGTTTGATGACTGGACCACTGGATGGATAAAGAACTGGCTTGATGGATGCACCCAAAAAGTGGCTGTCAATGGGTCCATGTCCAGATGAAGGTCAGTCACAAGAAGAGTCTCTCAGGGATCAGTCCTGATACCAGGCTTGCTCAACATCTTTGTTGGTGACATGGACAGAGGCACTGAGTGCACCCTCATCAAGTTTGCTGATGACACCAAACTGTGTGGTGCAGCAGACACACTGAGAGATGTCATCCAGAGGGACCTGGACAGGCCGGAGAGGTGGACACAAGCCAACCTCATGAGATTCAACAAGACCAAGTGCAAGATCCTGCATCTGGGTTGGGGCAATGCCAAGCACAAATCCAGGCTGGGCAGTGAGTGGCTGGAGAGCAGCCCTGAGGAGAGGGACCTGGGGGTGCTGGTGGATGAGAAGCTCAATGTAAGCCAGCAGTGTGCACTTGCAGCCTGAAAAGCCAACCAGATCCTGGGCTGTATCAGGAGAAGTGTGGCCAAAAGGTCGAGGGAGGTGATTCTCCTCCTCTACTCTGCTCTGGTGAGACCTCACCTGGAGTACTGTATCCAGTTCTGGAGCCCCCATTACAAGAAGGATGGAGACATGTTGGAGCATGTCCAGAGAAGGACCACTGGGTTGATTAGAGGGCTGGAGCACCTCTACAATGAGGACAGTCTGAAAGAGTTGGGGCTGTTCCGTCTGGAGAAGAGGAGGCTCTCAAGTGACCTTATTGTGACCTTCCAGTATCTGAAGGGGGCCTACAAAAATGCTGGGGAAGGACTTTCTAGGCTCTCAGGTAGTGACAGGACCAGGGAGAATGGAGCAAAGCTGGAGGTGGGGAGATTCAGACTGGACATGAGGAGGAAGTTCTTCACCCTGAGAGTGGTGAGATCCTGGAATGGGTTGCCCAGGGAGGTGGTTGAAGGCCCATCCCTGAACGGGTTTAAGGCCAGGCTGGATGAGGCTCTGGCCAGCCTGAACTAGGGTAGGGTGTCCCTGCCCATGGCAGGGGGATTGGAACTCGATGATCCTTGCGATACCTTCCAATCCTGACTGATTCTATGATTCTATGATCTCTAAGCACATGGAACAAAGGAAAGTTATCAAGACTAGTTAGCATGGATTCACCAAGGGAAAATTATGCTTTACTAATCTGATAGGCTTCTGTGATGAAGTGACTGGCTGGGTAGATGAAGTAAGAGGAGTGAATTTTGTCTAACTTAACTTCAGCAAGTCTTTTCACACAATCTCTGGAGATATTCAAGAAAAGACTGAATTAGGCACTTGATGTCATGGTCTAGTTGATTGGATAGGGCTGGGTCATAGGTTGGACTGGATGTTCTTCAGGTCTTTTCCAACCTGTTTGATTCTATGATCTTCAGTAGTATCTTCATAGGTAAACATAAGAAATAGAGGTTAGATGAGTATCATACTATCATAGTATCATCAGGGTTCGAAGAGACCTCACAGATCATCGAGTCCAACCCTTTACCACAGAGCTCAAGGCTAGACCACGGCACCAAGTGCCACGTCCAACCTTGCCTTAAAGTGCCCCAGGGACAGCGACTCCACCACCTCCCCGGGCTACCCATTCCAGTGTCCAATGACTCTCTCAGTGAAGAACTTTCTCCTCACCTCCAGCCGAAACCTCCCCTGGCGCAGCCTGAGGCTGTGTCCTCTTGTTCTGGCGCTGGCCACCTGAGAGAAGAGAGCAACCTCCTCCTGGCCACAACCACCCCTCAGGTAGTTGTAGACAGCAATAAGGCCACCCCTGAGCCTCCTCTTCTCCAGGCTAAACAATCCCAGCTCCCTCAGCCTCTCCTCATAGGGCTTGTGCTCAAGGCTTCTCACCAGCCTCGTCGCCCTTCTCTGGACACGCTCAAGCATCTCAACGTCCCTTTTAAACTGGGGGGCCCAGAACTGAACACAATACTCAAGGTGTGGTCTAACCAGCGCAGAGTACAGGGGCAGAATGACCTCCCTGCTCCTGCTGACCACACCATTCCTGATGCAGGCCAGGATGCCACTGGCTCTTTTGGCCACCTGGGCACACTGTTGTCTCCTGTTCAGGCGGGTATCAATCAGTACCCCCAGATCCCTCTCTGTCTGGCTGCTCTCCAGCCACTCCGACCCCAGCCTGTATCTCTGCATGTGGTTGTTGTAGCCAAAGTGCAGCACCCTGCACTTGGAGCGATTGAACTCCATCCCATTGGACTCTGCCCATCTGTCCAGGTGATCAAGGTCCCACTGCAGACCCCTTCTGCCTTCCAACTCAGTCACATCTGCCCCCAGCTTTGTGTCATCTGCAAACTTGCTGATTACTGACTCGATGCCCTCATCCAGATCATCTATGAAGATGTTTTAAAGGATGGGGCCCAGCACAGATGCCTGAGGGACACCACTAGTGACTGGCCGCCAGCTGGATGTGGCACCATTCACCACCACTCTCTGGGCTCGGCCCTCCAGCCAGTTCCTAATCCAGCACAAAGTGTTGCCATCCAAGCCATGGGCTGACAGCTTAGCCAGGAGTTTGCTGTGGGCGACAGTGTCAAAGGCCTTGCTGAAGTCCAGATGGACCACATCCACAGGCCTCCCCACATCCACCAAGCGGGTCACCTGATCATAGAAGGAGATCAGGTTAGAAAGGCAGGATCTGCCCTTCCTAAACCCATGCTGGCTGGACCTGAGCCCTTTGCCATCCCTTAGGTGCGTTCTTATCACCTCCAAGATAACTTGCTCCATCAGTTTCCCTGGCACTGAGGTCAGGCTGACGGGTCTGTAGTTCCCAGGTTCCTCCATCCGACCCTTCTTGTGGATGGGGACCACGTTGGCCATTTTCCAGTCTCCTGGGACCTCTCCGGTGAGCCAGGACTGCTGGAAAATGATGGAGAGCGGCTTGGCCAGCTCAGCTGCCAGCTCTCTCAGCACCCTGGGATGGATCCCATCTAGTCCCATGGACCTGTGGGTGTCCAGATGGCTCAGCAGGTCCCGAACTAATTCTTCATGAATTTCCAGGAGAACACACCGCTCCCCAACCCCATCCCCCAGTTCAAGAGGCCATTCTTCTCCTCCTCCCTCCTTGCTGTTGAAAACTGAGGCGAAGAAGGCATTCAGGACCTCAGCCTTTTCTACATCATCAGTTATAGTATTCCCCTCCTGGTCCAGTAAGCAGTGGAGGCTCTTCTTGCCCTTCTTTTTAGAATTTATAAATTTATAAAAGTGCTTTTTATTATCCTTCATGGAGGTGACCAGCCTAAGTTCTAGCTGGGCCTTAGCCTCTCTAATTTTTCTCCTGCATAATCTGGCTACCTCCTTAAACACATCAGAGAAGTCTTCCCCTCCTTTTTCCCCCACTTCCTTCAGGAGCTCTTTGCTCATCCAGGCTGGTCGCCTCCCCCTGCGGCTCATCTTTCGGCACGTGGGAACTGCCAGTTCCTGTGCCTTCAACAGCTCCTGTTTAAAGTAGGTCCAACTATCCTGGACCCCTTTGTGCTCAGTGTCCCAGGTTAGGGCAGATCCCTCCCCCGGGGAGAAATAAACTCACCAGAACACAGATTTTTTTTTTTTTTTTTTTTTTTGAAAGTCAGGGAAAGATCACATTGTATTTCTTATAGTATAACAATGTAAAGAGTAATAATAACTAGAGAAGGAAGAAAAAAAATGCAACAATCTTAAGGGAGATGGGGGAGGAGTCAAGCGGTGGCAAAGCAGCAGAAGCAGCAGCAGCCAAAACAGCAGCCGGGGAAGATAGGCGCAGCTGAAGCAGCAGAAGCCAGGAGAACAAGCTGTGATTCTAGGCATTAGGCTCTTGATGCTCCAATGAAATTATATTAATTTATCTATTTTTGCCATTATGTGGCCTATCCCTGGAGTGTTCATCTTTCCCCTAGATCTGAGCTAGAGAATCAGATCAAATGGCCACAATCCACCCATTTAATATAATTTACTATTGCAGCATCAAGTCATTTTATGTAACTAGGGATAACATCAGTATCATAGATGGTCGTTGTCCAGGCTTCAAGCATCTTTCTTCAATTTCCGGTCGTTCATCTTCTCATCTCCATCTGTCTCAGGCGTTGGCTAGCTCAATGGTTTTCTAGAACAGTCAGATGTTTTCTTCAATGAATGGAATAGAGCAGGACTCTTGGCACTCGCAGGGTACATGCTCATGGAGAGTGGGCTCTTCATGTTTTTTTTGGGCACCACAATCATCTGCAAAAGAACTCCTAACAACATCTCTACGTTCTTTCTGCCAATGTCAAATTCTTTTGTGGCACATGTTGTATTTCACATACTTCTGCATAACCCAGTATGTATGACAAGGTTCTTCAGCAGAAACCACCCCTCGGACAGGTGTAGCCTCCTCTGAGGGGGAGAGTACCCAAACAGACTTTCCCAACAAATTCCTTTCATGGGTGACAGGAACCCTGTCACCTTCTACCTTTTGTAAGACCTCTGAATGAGCTGGGCCAGCTCGGTTGGTGGAACCTCTACTATTCACTACCCAAGTGGCTTGGGCTAAATGTTTCTCCCAGTTCTTTAAGGTTCCTCCCCCCATTGCCTTTAAAGTTGTTTTTAGCAAGCCATTGTAGCGTTCAATTTTGTCTGAGGCAGGTGCATAATAGGGGATGTGATAGATCCACTCAGTGCCGTGCTCTTTGGCCCAAGATTTTATGAGATTGTTTTTAAAGTGGGTACCATTATCTGATTCAATTATCTCTGGAGCGCCATGTCGCCACAGGATTTGTCTTTCCAAGCCCAAAATGGTGTTACATGAAGTCGCATGGGAATCTGGATAGGTTTCCAGCCATCCGGTGCTACCATGGTCAGCACATATTGCTTTCCAGTCCGGGAATGAGGTAGAGTGATATAATCAATCTGCCACGCTTCACCGTATTTGTACTTTGATCATCGCTCACCATACCACAAGGGCTTCAGATGCTTGGTTTGTTTAACAGCAGCACAAATATCACAGTCATGTATAACTTGTGTTATAGCGTCCATGGAGATGTTGATTGCTCTATCCTGTGCCCATTGGTAGGTAGCATCTCTGCCTTGATGTCCTGAGGAATCATGGGCCCATCGGGCTAAGAACAGTTCACCTTGGAGTTCCCAATCTAAATCCAAATCACAATTTACATTGGTTTGAAACACCTTGGCAGCCAAATCTGTCTGATGGTTGTGCTGATATTCCTCAGTAGCTTTACTTTTGGGCATGTGAGCATCTATGTGTCGTACCCTTACAGAGATTTTCTCTAGACAGATAGCAATGTCCTGCCATAAGTCAGCAGCCCAAATTGGCTTTCCTTTCTGGTGCCAGTTATTTCTTTTCCAGTCCTTTAGCCAACCCCACAAGACATTAGCCACCATCCACGAATCAGTATAGAGGTAAAGCATGGGCCAATTCTCACGCTCAGCCACATCAAAAGCAAGCTGGATATCTTTTACCTCTGCAAACTGGCTCGACTCACCTTCTCCAGCTTTTGCTTCAGCCACTGCTCATACAGGACTCCAAACTGCAGCTCTCTATTTTTGCTTGTTTCCAACAAGGCGACAGGAACTATCAGTAAATAAAGCATAGTTCCTTTCTTCTTTAGACAAATCACCATAAGGAGGAGCTTCCTCAGCCTGAGGTATTTGCTTCTCTGGAGGATTTATACAGTTTGTGCCTTCCAGCCAGTTGGTGATCATCTCCACTATGTCAGGTCATTCAAAACTCCCCATGCGTGCTTGCTGTGTTATGAGAGCCATCCGCTTAGACCAGGTAACATGGTTGCATGATGTGGCGATGACCCCTTTCCTTTAAACATCCAGGTCAAAACTGGTAATCTGGGAGCCAAAAGAAGCTGAGAGTCTGTTCCAATTACATCAGAATCAGCTTTTACTCCTTCATAAGCAGGAAGGATCTCTTTCTCCATTGGTGTATGGTTTGCTTCTGACCCCCTGTATCCTCTACTCCAGAAACCAAGTGGTCGGCCATGTGTTTCTCCTGAGGCTCTTTGCCATAGGTACCAGGTTGGACCATTGTCACTCACAGCCATATACAGAATGTTCTTAATGTCTGGACCAGTTTGAACAGGCCCCAAACCCATTGCATGAACTACTTCCTGCTTTATCTGATCAAAGGCTGCTTGTTGTTCAGGTCCCCACTGAAAGTTGTTCCTCTTTCAAGTTACATCATACAAAGGTTTTACAATTTGACTGAATCCAGGGATGTGCAGCCTCCAAAATCCAACTGTTCCCAGGGAAGACAATGTGTCCTTCTTATTTGTGGGATTTGCCATGGCAGAAACTTTATTTATCACATCCATTGAATTGCGACGGCGACCATTTTGCCAACGAATTCCCAGGAATTGAATCTCTCTAGCAGGTCCTTTCACTTTGTCTTGCTTTATGGCGAAACCTGCCTTCAGCAGAATGTCAATTATTTTGTTACCTTTCTCAAAAACTTCTTGTGCTGCATTCCCCCAGACAATGATATCATCAATGAACTGCAGATGCTCTGGAGCTCCACCTTTCTCCAATGAATCATGGATCACTGCATGACAAATCGTTAAGCTGTGCTTCCACCCCTGGGGCAAACAGTTAAATGTATATTGAATTCCCCTCCAAGTCAAAGCAAATTGAGGCTTGCATTCCTCTGCTATTGGAATAGAAAAGAAAGCATTAGCAACACCTATGGTTGCATGCCATTTGGCCTCCTTGGATTCCAGCTCATACTGGAGTTCTAACATGTCCGGCACAGCAGAACTCATGGGCGGAGTCACTTCATTGAGGCTGCAGAGGTCAACTGTCAGTTGCCATTCTCCATTTGCCTTTCACACAGGCCATATGGGACTGTTGAAAGGTGAATGAGTTTCTTTAATGACATTCTGGCACTCCAGATGACAAATCAGATCATGTATGGGCACCAAAGAGTCATGGTTTGTTCTATATTGCCTGTGGTGTACAATTTGAGTGGCAACTGGCAACTTCACATCCTCTATATTATGCTGTCCAACAACTGCAGACTCATCTGAGAGCTCAGGCCTAGCAGACAACTTCAGTTTATCTCCAACAGCTTCTACCATTGCTATTCCAAAGGTCCATTTAAAACCCATGGGATCCTCAAAGTGCCCTTCTCTCAGAAAGTCAATTCCCAAGATGCAAGGTGCATTTGGACCCATTACAATGGCAAGCCTTCACCAATCACTCCCAGTCAAACTCATCTCTGCCTCTAACCTTGTCAATTCTTGAGAGCCGCCTGTAATTCCAGAAATAGTAATAGGTTCCATTCCTTTACAGTGTGAAGGCATCAATGTGCATTGTGCACCGGTGTCCACTAGAGCCCTGTATTTCTGAATTTTCAAGGTACCAGGCCATTTAACATATACATTCCAGTATATCCTGATATCTTCCTGGTCCCTGACCTCTGCCTGGTAAGAGGCGGGGGGCCCCTAATGTTGGCCATTACAAGTGCAGTTGGCACAGTGTTTAATAGTACTAGTTGAATCATTGCCAGAACTATCTGAGTCATGTGGGGAAACCGAGGCAACTACTCCTTTAGTCTTCTCACTCTGCAAGTCTCTCACTGTTTTTAGGAGAAGTGAGGTAGGTTTTCCACCCCATTTATCCATGTTTTCACCAAACTGGTCATGTAAGATTAACCAAAGAGACCCACGTGACTGTTGTCTATTTTTTAGTGAGTTAGGTTGAATTGGTCTTCTAGGAGGATGCCTATCTCTGATGGCTGAGACATGTACCCACTCTGAGAGTGAAGAAGAAAGGTCATTGTCCTTTGCCAACTGGGATATGGAGGTTTTATATTCCTCCTTGAGTTGTTTCATGCTGTCTTTTATCTCTTCAGTCACAGTATTTATGGCTGACACCATAGCATTAACTGTAAGGCTATCCTCCATTTGCGTCATTTGATCAGCAAATTCACCCACAGTCAGAGAAGTTGTTGCATCATCCTTCCCCAACATTTTACTTGCCAATGTATGGGCACAATTAGAGGGGGCGAGCTGAATAAGTTTCTATAGGAGAGCACAGCTCATAGGTATCTCCTCAGGATCCTCTGTCACATAATCTCCATAGATTAGCTTTCTTATGGCCACCTCTTGCAAACACTGAACCCCCTGTTCAATTGTATTCCAGCGTAAAGGTCTCCAGGGTGAATCATCCCTGTTGGGGTACCGCAGTACCACAGCTGTCAATACGCATTACCAGAGGTTAGAGTTGCCACCGAGATGACCTAAGTGCTTATCTATGCCATTGTCTCTCGAGAAAACTCCCAACTGCCTCACTGTCCGAGGGTTTATTCTTATGGTGTCCATGCCTCCATCCCAGCATCTGTTCAGCCAACTCATCAACAGTTCTCGCTCTTTCTGGGCATAGTCTTGCCTAATATGCCTGACCTCCTTCCTTGGCAGCAGGGCTTTCTCCTCATCATCACTATCATCTGTCTCCTGAGTATATTTTCCCTTTGCTCTAATCTTTCCACTCCTTGTGCCCACAAGGGTACTAGCCTTCACACCAGCCGATGCACCTTCTCCTGGATCCTCTTCCCTTTGCTTCATGAATTGAGCAGACTTCTGAAGCTCCTCATCCACAGCAAAAGGGTTACCCTGCTCTAGTTTATCCCCATCATCATCTGAGCTATCTCGACCCTCAAGGCTAGCTGCCATTTTTCTCCTCGTTTTAATTGGAGCAAAGGAGACCTTATCTAAAGTAAACTGTGTCTAAGTCTGGGAGGTGCCTTTCATTGAATCACTGAATATTGTTTGTCTGCCTGGCTCTGTTCCTCATGTGGTAGTGGAGCTGAGACTGAGGCAGAAGTACCCTTCCCCACAGCAGCAACAGCAGCCGGCTCAGCAGAGACAAGCGGGGCTAAGGCAGGAGCAGTGGAATTAGCAGTGGAATTAGCAGTCTCGATGGCGTTATTGGGCTCTCCCTCCAAGGACCCTGCCGCATCCCCCGGTACTGCTTCCGGTCCCCTGGTTGCAAGCAAAAGAACCTGTACCTCAGCAGCCTCTCTACTGGCAGAGACTCTGGTGTCAGCGATCTTCTTACAGATCAAAATGTTTGAGCCGCATTTTCCACAAACCAGTTCCTCAAGTTTTTCTGTCTGAGGAACTTTGCCATAGCCCACACGGTCTGCAGCCATATCCAGTGCCACAGCCGCAGCCCTTTGTGACTGCACTTCTGCAGGGGTTCCATCACTTCTACCTTTACTTTCCTCTGTTCTATTAGGTACAAATGGGAACCAGATTGTTTCCTGCCTCTATGCTTCAGGGTCAGTGGGGTATGGGCCATGTCCCACAATCTTTTCTCCTTTCAAAGGTCCCAAGGCAGGACGTTTTGCTGCTCTGTGGGCAGTCCGTCTGCCCGGTGCCGTGGCCTTCCCTCCCCCGCTTCGGTCGCAGACTGTTTCTTTAGGCCCTAGCTCCCTGCTATTGCCTCCGGAAAAGGTAAAAACCTCACTTGTAGCCTGTTTGTTCCTGCATCTCTCTCATCTCCACACTACAACCCGACCTACAATAGCAGCCAAAAACATCAAGTTTAAACATATTAGGCAGGCTACTGGGTAACTCAGCTCTTCCAAATAACTCCTAGTCTCTGACACCAATGTAACATACGGCACACCCTCAGCGACATTCCTAAACCCTAAAACATTCCTAACAACATCTCCAACCTTCATTATCACAGCTTTTATTGAGTCCCAGACCATCTTAGTGAAGAATGAACACACCTGGAAGTGCACCATAGTGGTAAAACACTGCTGAACTGATAAAGTCAGAATCGAGGCAATAATAGGCCAGAATATATCAAACAGCTTCATTTTCCCTTGATGTTCTTATTCTGATTATCAATCAACAGGGAAAAAAAAAAAACAAACCAAGATCGCGCCCCACATTTACAAAAGTGCCAAAATTAATGTCTTGGGTTAAGGGAAATCCCTCCCCTGGGGAGAAATAAACTCACCACAACACAGAAATAAACACACCTTTTTTTGAAAGTCAGTGAAAGATGAAATTGTATTTCTTATAGTATAAGTATAACAATGTAAAGAGAGATAATAACTAGAGAAGGAAGAAAAAAAAAATACAATACAATAACCTTAAGGGAGATGGGGGAGGGGTCAAGGGGCTGTGAAGCAGCAGAAGCAGCAGCAGCCAAAACAGCAGCTGGGGAAGATAGGTGCAGCTGAAGCCACAGAAGCCAGTGGGAGAAGGGGGAGAACAAGCTGTGCTTCTAGATACTAAGCCCTTGATGCTCCAATGAAATGATATTAATTTATCTTTTTTTGCCATTATGTGGCCTATCCCTGGAGTGTTCATCTTTCCCCTATGTCTAAGCTAGAAAATCAGCTCAAACAGTCACAATGAGTCAAACATGAGATGAATTGAAAACAGGCTAGAAAATAGATCTCAGAAGGTTGTGATCAGTGATGCAGAGTCCATTTGGAAGCTTACAGCTAGTCGTGTTCCCCTGAGGTTAGTACTGGTGTGCTGATTTGAGGCTGATTGGAATATTTTAATGAGAGAAATTAGATCATTGGCTGTGAAAATAAAATAATAGTTATTTCTATATCACTCATTAGTTTTGCTTAGGGATATAAAACCAAGAAACAATAACAAAGTCAATCATTCTCTGTCTGGCTACAGCTTGCTTCATTAACTCCTTTGCCTGGACCTGGGTAACTCAATCTAATCATTCTTCTGACTCCTTATCTGCTTCTCACCCATACACATAAGCCTTCTGAGATAAAGGAAGGGTGGGAAAAAAGAAAGGGAGATAGTTCTGTCCCCTCCTGAGTGGGCTGACTGTCTGGGAGGGGTTTTGAATTTCTGCATTACTTTTAACATGTAATATATAGTATATAGTTGTATATAGTTGTAAATATCTGTATATATTGCATATATAGGCTTTTAAATTTGTGCTACACTGTAAAATATAGCTTCATTCCTTAACTCCAGTCAGTTGAATTATTCTGGTGAATCAGCAGAGAGTGGGGAGAAAACTCCCAAACCACCACAATTCGGTGCTGCCTTGTTCAACATGTCCATCAATGACCTGGATAAGAGAGTAGAGTATACCCCGATCAAGTTTGCTGTTCCACTTCCTGGCTGCCCAAGACAGGCCATCTCAGGAAGGGTATCTCCTAGCCACAGCCAACAGGAGGCATGTCCACAAGCCAACATTACCAAGAGGACTTGCTAAGTATTTGTCCACTCCACTATCCTTTGTAAGTGGTCCTAGCTGCTTGGCAGACTTGTCTTCTACCTGCAGGGCATTGGCACCAAGAGTATGGCATCTCACCAGCCAGCTTAGGACTGGCTCTCCTGATTCCATTGAGTATTTCTTCCTAACTTACCTGACCTCTCTGAGGGGATCGTTAGAATCCTGGATGTCATCCTTCTCCTCTTCCTCTTGTTGCTCTGGTTGTCCCTGGCCTAGCAGAGCACTCCTAAACTCATTGGAACCATCCTCTTTCTTGTCAGCCAACCTCACAGTGCTCTTCTCACCAGAGTACTGAGATCTAAGCATGTTTGCCAAATCTGAAAGGCTATATGTCTCCTCCTCCTCTTCTTGCTCACCAGAGATCTACTCCCCTAAGTCCTCCTTTGAATCACTCTTTGTCAAATGTCGTGTCTTAGCTTTCACTCTGGCAGGCACCAAGATTGGCCTGCGCTGAGACAGACTTTCACAAGTCCACTAGCAGGTTTGAATTATTGGGAGTATGGTCTGAGGACTGAGTTCAAATCTGCCTTAGAGCTAGGCTTTTTTTCTGCTTCCTGGGGACTCTAATTGGCTGAGTTACTGTTACTAGTTAAAGAAACATCTTGGGTTTGACTAGTCCCCTGTATTCCTGGGCATCCTGCCATGTTATCATTCTTGGTAAGAACATTGGCAGCTTTCCTAGAATCTAGGGCAGGAGGTGTAGTGGTTGTTCCTTGCTGTGTCCCTGAGTTATCATTGTTTTGATTTACATGGGTAAATTGTTTATCATTCATCTGGGACACAGACACTTTGGTTTTACTTCTTAAAGGCACCACACTTGAGTTTCTCACACGTATTGTTAAAATTATTATAAAAACAAAAATTATAGGAGCTAAGATCACACCACCAGAAATGACACAGTCTGACATGAACAAAAGTCTGAACCAGGGTCTGCCTGAGTTTTATGTAAAGATAACTCTCATGAGGGCTGTAGATAAAGCAGAAGAAGTAACACTTCCATTTCCTATAATATTACTGGTGAATGCCCCTGCATCACAGTATCACAGTACCATCAGGGTTGGAAGAGACCTCACAGATCATCAAGTCCAACCCTTTACCACAGAGCTCAAGGCTACACCATGGCACCAAGTGCCACCTCCAATCCTGCCTTGAACAGCCCCAGGGACAGTGACTCCACCACCTCCCCGGGCAGCCCATTCCAGTGTCCAATGACTCTCTCAGTGAAGAAATTTCTCCTCACCTTCAGCCGAAATTTCCCCTGGCACAGCCTGACGCTGTGTCCTCTCGTTCTAGTGCTGGCCACCTGAGAGAAGAGAGCAACCTCCTCCTGACCACAACCACCCCTCAGGTAGTTGTAGACAGCAATAAGGTCACCCCTGAGCCTCCTCTTCTCCAGGATAAACAATCCCAGCTTCCTCAGCCTCTCCTCGTAGGGCTTGTGCTCAAGGCCTCTCACCAGCCTCGTTGCCCTTCTCTGGACACGCTCAAGCATCTCAATGTCCCTCCTAAACTGGGGGGCCCAGAACTGAACACAGTACTCAAGGTGTGGTCTAACCAGTGCAGAGTACAGGGGCAGAATGACCTCCCTGCTCCTGCTGACCACACCATTCCTGATGCAGGCCAGGATGCCACTGGCTCTCTTGGCCACCTGAGCACACTGTTGTCTCCTGTTCAGGCGGGTATCAATCAGTACCCCCAGATCCCTTTCTGTTTGGCTGCTCTCCAGCCACTCCGACCCCAGCCTGTATCTCTGCATGTGGTTGTTGTGGCCAAAGTGCAGCACCCGGCACTTGGAGCTATTGAACGCCATTCCGTTGGACTCTGAACATCTGTCCAGATGGTCAAGGTCCCGCTGCAGAGCCCTTTACTAGTGAAAGGCTCAGTGACATTAAATCCAATATAGCCAAGGATGAAATCCCCCCAACTCCAAAAAATGGATGTAAGTTTAGCTTTGATCTTCTTCAATATTCGATGAAACAAAAAGTAACCAATTTGGGCTTTGGTCCAATTATAAACAGGAAAAAAGAAAATAGGCCACACAACAGCCCACACTAAATAAAATAACTTCATTATCTTCTTTCTGATTCCCAGAGTTAATTAACAATCAATCAGATTTAATTTGCCCCACATTGGAGTGTCAAAATTAAATGATGTGATGGTTTTGGTGTTACTCACACCCCTCACGTTTTGGAAATCATCCAGACTAGACTCAGCAGCTCTGGAAAATTGAATGAAGCTTTATATTTACAGCTTAGCACAACATACAAGCAGATATTTACAATATATACAGTTATATACAGAAATATACAAGGTAAAAGGTAATACAGAAACACAATAGCCCTCCCAGAAACCTAAGTCCTCAGGATGGTTTTCAACTGCCCTTTCACCTTTCCCCCACTCCTCTCCTTTACCCCATATCTTGCCTTATGTCCAAGGAAGATTGGAGGGTCATCCAAGGAGGTTAGGAAGCAGGTGGATTAATCACAGAGATGGCAGGTTAGGCTAGAGAGAGAGATGCAGCCCAAAGCCAAGAGGGAGTCTGTTATCTATATTTACATTCTTATTCCTATGCATCTCAGCAAGCCTATGAGTGAAGTAGATATCAACATTGTTTCCCTTTCACAGCCTATAATCTAGTTCTTCTCACCAAAACATTCTAGCTAGCTCCAAACTAGCACAAGAGTCAATCTGTCCAAGCCATGCACTGCCAGCTTTGCCAGGAGCACCTGGTGCCACATACCTCTCTCTAACAGGGAGAAACTGAGGGAGCTGGAGCATTTTAACTCAGAGAAGAGGAGACCGAGGGGTGACTTCATCAATGTTTATAAATATGTAAAGAGTGAGTGCCAGGAGGATGGATCCAGGCTCCTCTTGGTGATGCCTGATGATAGGACAAGGATAATGAGTGGAAACTGAAGCAGAGCAAGTTTCGTTTAAACATGAGGAAGAATTTTTTTCACTGTGAGGGTGACAGAGCACTGTTGCAAAACACTTATTTAGTCTCAGGTTTTGTGACACCCCAGATTAGTTTGCCACGGGAAACGTGGTCAAGGCCCTCATAGATCAGTGTGATCAAAGGCAAACCCACATGTACTCCAGATGATTCAATGTGAATTATGCCAGAAACATTTATTGATCATTCGATCAGTCAATACCCTCAGGGCCACAAGGCGCATGCCTACACATTAGCATATTTAGTCAAGGACAAATCAGCTGCAGAGCCGATAGAGAGAGCACTGAGGGCACTGCTGCTGAGCTCCGACTTTCTGCTCTGTTCTGCTGCTCCGCGGTTCCAGGGGACCTTCAGGTAGGCAGGGGGGATGGCAGGGCTGTTGTCTCACAGGATTGAGCGGGGCTGTGACGAGGGCTTGTGGCGTCAGCTGCGGGAAGTTTAAATCCCCACCAGGTGTGGTGCACACCGCCATTTTGGCTGCAGAGCAGCCTCCCATGGCTGGGATTTTTTTTTTCTTTCCCTCTTCCTGTTTCTGACTGTCAATAACACTGTGCACCATGCCTGTCACTCGTACAATGAAGGGCAGAAAAAGAGTGTGCACGCAGACAGACTCGACCCACCAACACATAGGAGTCCAGGCTACTGGCTACAGGGAGTACTGGAGTCTCTCACTTGCTGTAGAAGGAGAAGCGGTGAACAATTGTGCCAGGTGCGAGTAGGTGAACTTTCTCCTCACCTTGGTGGCAGAATTGAAAGATGAAGTGGCTGAGCTGAAGGACAAAGTATACAGGCTCAGGTCAAGAAGGGAGAATGAAAGGGAGCTGGATCTGTGGGAGCAGGCACTGCAGATCATCCCTGCTAAGGGAACTGCCCCTGGAAACAGGGAGGGATGGGTACAGATCCCTGTCAGGGGCAGTAAGGGAAATCCACCCCAGCCCTCTCCTCCTCTTCCACTGCCCTTGCACAACAAGTATGAGGCCCTGCAGGCAGAGGGCAGGGAGGATGAGAGAGCTGAGGAGCATCCAACTGGGATGATGCCTAGGGTGGAGCAGTCCCCACCAACTGTGGTGACTAGCTCCACAAAAAAAAAAAAAAAAAAAAAAAACAAAAACAAAAAAAAAACAACCAAGAAAAAGAGAAGGGTCATAGTTGTTGGAGACTCAGTCTTCAGGGGGATGGAGACACCCATTTTTCGTCCCAACCCATCTCACAGGGAGGTCTGCTCCTTCCTGGTGCCTGGGTTAGGGACATCTCCAGGAGACTCCCAAACCTAATCTGGCCCTCTGATTATTACCCTTTGCTGGTAATACAGGCTGTCAGGGACGAAATTGAGAAGAAGGGCACCAGGGCAATTAAAAAGGAATTTAAGGACCTGGGGAAATTGATAGATGGGGCAGGAGCACAGGTGGTGTTCTGCTCATTTCCCTCTGTGGCAAGGGAGTTCACAGAGAGGTACAACAGAACCCATGCCATCAACAAATGGCTCAAGGGATGGTGCCAGCGGTGACACTTTGGGAACTTTGACCATGGGGGAACTTTTACTGAGCCAGACCTGCTCGATCCTGATGGGGTGCAATTGTCTAGGAGGGGCAGGAGAGTCCTGGCACTGGAGTTGGCAGGGCTCATTAGGCGGGCTTTAAACTAGATCTGAAGGGGGTGGGTGAGGCAATTACTCTCTCTGAGAGAGTGGGACAGAAACTAGGGTCAATTGAGGAATTGAGAATCCAGCTGAAGTGCACCTACACCAATGCACACAGCTTGGGTAACAAGTAGGACGAACTGGAACTCCTGGTATACCAGGGTGACTATGATATAGTCACCATTTCAGAAACTTGGTGGGACGACAGACATGACTGGGCTGCTATACTGGGGGGATACAGCCTCTTCAGGAGAGATAGGCAAGGGAGAAGAGGAGGAGGGGTGGCTCTGTATATTACGGAGTCACTCCTTGCCACTGAGCTTGAGGTGAGGGATGAAGGGATTGAGAGCTTGTGGGTTAAAATCAGAGGGAGGACCAACAAATCTGACATCCTGGTTGGAGTCTGTTATAGACCACCCAACCAGGATGAGGAAACAGATGAGATATTTTACAAACAGTTGGAGGCTGTCTCAAGATCATCATATCTTGTTCTTGTGGGTGACTTTAACCTGCCAGATATCTGCTGGGAACTTAATTCAGCAGAGAGGAGGCAGCCCAGGAGATTTCTAGAGTGCATGGAGGACAGCTTCATGACGCAGCCGTTGAGTGAGCCTACTAGGGCTCAAGCTCAGCTTAACCCACTGCTCTCCAATAGAGAAGGGCTGTTGGGAGATGTGACAGTGGGAGGCTGCCTGGGGTGTAGTGATCATGAGTTAGTGGAGTTTTCAGTATGCAGGGAGATAGGGAGGCACTACAACAAAACCTACACCTTGGACTTTCGGAGGGCAAACATCAATTTGCTTAAGAAACTTATATCCAAAGTCCCCTGGGCAGCAGTCCTTGAGAAAAAAGGGGTCCAGGATGGTTGGACCTGCTTTAAACAGGAGCTCTTGAAGGCAGAGGAACTGGCAGTTCCCATGTGCTGAAAGGTGAGCCGGGGGGAAGGCGACCAGCCTGGATGAACAAACAGCTCCTGAAGGAATTGGAGGAAAAAAAAGGGGGCGTATAACCTTTGGAAGGAGGGGAAGGCTTCTCCTGATGTGTTTAAGGATGTAGCCAGATAATGCAGGAGAAAAATTAGAGAGGCTAAGGCCCAGTTAGAACTTACGCTGGCCACTTCTGTGAAGGATAATAAAAAGCACTTTTATAAATTTATAAATTCTAAAAGGAAGGGCAAAAAGAGCCTCCACTCCTTACTGGACCAGGAGGGGAACATTATAACTGATGGTGAAGAAAAGGCTGAGGTCCTGAATGCCTTCTTCGCCTCAGTTTTCAACAGCAAGGAGGGAGCAGTTCAGGGCAAGTTGCCTCTTGAACTGGGGGATGGGGTCAGGGAGTGGTGTGTTCCCCTGGAAATTCATGAAGAATTAGTTCAGGACCTGCTGAGTCATCTGGACACCCACAGGTCCATGGGACTAGATGGGATCCATCCTAGGGTGCTGCAAGAGCTGGCAGCTGAGCTGTCCAAGCCACTCTCCATCACTTTCCAGCAGTCCTGGCTCACTGGAGAGGTCCCAGGAGACTGGAAAATGGCCAACGTGGTCCCCATCCACAAGAAGGGTCAGATAGAGGAACCTGGGAACTACAGACCTGTCAGCCTGACCTCAGTGCCAGGGAAACTGATGGAGCAGGTTCTCTTGGAGGCAATAACTGCGCACCTGAGGGATGGCCAAGGGCTCAGGTCCAGCCAACATGGATTTAGGAAGGGCAGATCCTGCCTCTCCAACCTGATCTCCTTCTATGATCAGGTGACCCGCTTGGTGGATGTGGGGAGGCCTGTGGATGTGGTCTATCTAGACTTCAGCAGGGCCTTTGACACTGTCCCCCACAGCAAACTGCTGGCTAAGCTGTCAGCCCATGGCTTGGATGGCAACACTCTATGCTGGGTTAGGAAGTGGCTGGAGGGCCGAGCCCAGAGAGTGGTGGTGAATGATGCCACATCCAGCTGGTGGCCAGTCACTAGCGGTGTCCCTCAAGGGTCAGTGCTGGGCCCCATCCTCTTTAACATCTTCACAGATGATCTGGATGAGGGAATGGATTCAGTCATCAGCAAGTTTGCAGATGACTCCAAGCAGGGGGCAGATGTGGCTGGGTTGGAGGGCAGAAGGGGTCTGCAGCGGGACCTTGACCACCTGCACAGATGGGCAGAGTCCAACGGGATGGCGTTCAATAGCTCCAAGTGCCAGGTGCTGCACTTTGGCCACAACAACCCCAAGCAGAGATACAGGCTGGGGTTGGAGTGGCTGGAGAGCAGCCAAACAGAGAGGGATCTGGGGGTGCTGATTGATACCCGCCTGAACATGAGCCAGCAGTGTGCCCAGGTGGCCAAAAGAGCCAGTGGCATCCTGGCCTGCTTTCAGGAATGGTGTGGTCAGCAGGAGCAGGGAGGTCATTCTGCCCCTGTACTCTGCACTGGTTAGACCTCACCTTGAGTTCTGTGTTCAGTTCTGGGCCCCCCAGTTTAGGAGGGACATTGAGATGCTTGAGCGTGTCCAGAGAAGGGTGACGAGGCTGATGAGAGGCCTTGAGCACAAGCCCTATGAGGAGAGGCTGAGGGAGCTGGGATTGTTTGGCCTGGAAAAGAGGAGGCTCAGGGGTGACCTTATTGCTGTCTACAACTACCTGAGGGGTGGTTGTGGCCAGGAGGAGGTTGCTCTCTTCTCTCAGGTGGCCAGCGCCAGAATGAGATGACACAGCGTCAGGCTGTGCCAGGGGAAATTGAGGCTGGAGGTGAGGAGAAATTTCTTCACTGAGAGAGTCATTGGACACTGGAATGGGCTGCCCGGGGAGGTGGTGGAGTTGCCATCCCTGGAGCTGTTCAAGACAGGATTGGAGGTGGCACTTGGTGCCATGGTCCAGCCTTGAGCTCTGTGGTAAAGGGTTGGACTTGATGACCTGTGAGGTCTCTTCCAACCTTGTTGATACTCTGACACTGTGATACTCTGATACAACCCACTCCATCAGCATGAACCACGCCTTGTTTTTCTCATTAATGAGGTGTCATTTATCTATCCTCTCTGAGATAAGGTAGCCAGCAGCTGGTGGGAACCAAGATCAGCATCCACCTGTTTTTATCCTTCTTCACTCTGCATTCCCACAGAGCACTGGAACAGGCTGCCCAGGGGAGTTGTGGAGCCTCTTTCTCTGGAGATATTCAAAACCGACTTGGACTTGTTCCTGTGTGACCTATTCTAGGTACTCCTGCTCTGGTAGGGGGGATTGGACTAGATGATCTTTCTAGGTCACTTCTAGCCCCTGACATTCTGTGATTCTGTTATATACTGGGGTACCTAAAGAACAGGGTGACCAGCAGGTTGAACCCCTCTACTCTGCCCTAGTGAGGCTACACCTGGAGTACTGTGTCCAGTTCTGGTCTACCCTCTTCAAGAGAGACATGGCACTATTAGAGAGTCCAATGGGGAGATACAAGAATGATTAAGGGAATTGAAAACCTCTCTTATGAAGAAAGGCTGAGAGATCTGCAACTGCTTAGCCTGGAGAAGAGAAGGTGAAGAGGGAATCTGGTCAATGTTTACAAATACCTTAAGGGTGAGTGTCAAGAAAGTAGGGTCAATCTCTTTTAATCAATATCCAGTGACAGGATGAGGGGCAATAGATACAAACTGGAATACAGGAAGCTCCTCCTCAACGTGAGGAAACACATCTTCGATGTGAAGTTGGTAGAACATTAGAACAGGCTTTCCAGAGACATTGTGGAGTGCCTTCTTTTGAAACTTGCCTGGACATGTTTCTGTTTGGATTGCCGTAGGTGAATTTGTTTTGACAGGGGTGGTTGAACTAGATGATCTCCAGAGTTTCTTTGAACCCCTATCATTCTGTGATCCTGAGATTCTGCGATTCTGTGAAATGATAATGACAGGCCAGCTTGGAAACTCACAATGGTTCTCAGAGGCTTTCAGACTATTTTAGAAATGTTCTCTGGGTTTTGGGAATCAAACTCTGATTCTGACTCTGCCACCTACATTGATGCTTAGATCTTGAAAATGAAACTAGGATAGGTAATCTGTTAATAGCTACTTGCAGAAAAGAGGTCATATTTCTTCTTGTGTTTTTATTGGTTGTACAATGAGAAAAAGTATTTTCTACAGTTAAAACACATACCTCCAGATGTTTTAAATTTGTTGAAAAGCTGTAACACCTGAATTTGACTTAATAAGATTAAATTTCAGGCTCAATTAATTTCAGAAAAGCACTGAGACAATGTTTCACCTAGTTACACAAGAAGTCTTCATAGTATCAAAAAGAATTTTAATTTCTGACCTCCTGTTTCAGCCATAACATCTTCTCTTCTTAGCAATTGTAAACTTGCATTAAGAGAGGAAAAAAATATTCATAAAGTATTCTCAGCTGCAAAAAGCCCAGCTCAGCATTAGCATTTGACTGAAAGCAGTTTAATTACACCTTAATTGCAATATATAAATAAAATCTAATGAGATTTTATAGATCTTGTACATATGCCAGGCACTTTATTCAGTCTCTCAAAATGCCAGGGAGAATACTTTGGGGACGACAAAGTAAAAGCTAGGTTTTACAACCTGCACTTCTGAGAAATAAATATTATATCTTGCAACTTCTTCTCTCAAACCACTATTGCAGGTCACTGAGACAAGCTAATGGATTCAATGAACCACGGATTTGGTTTACTATGCCTATTCCTATATGATTCATTGTTGCATTTATGTTTAGAAGAACCTTTTGCTCCACAATCATCGACCTCAGCTATACTGTAGCTACTTGAAGGTCAAAGGAGAAGTCATCCAACAGACTTTACCACTTCCTAGAAGTCTGTAGAGACATGTACAAGTAATAACTAAGTAATTTTACTCACCCAAGGCTTCACATACTTCATCTCTGAAAAAAACAAATGACAACTGTTCTGTTTAGTGAAACAAACACACTACAAATTTCTCAATTTGTTCATCAAAAATTCTGCAACTTACTAAAGTAAGTGATAAATTTCCATAGTCTTCCAAAGGGCTATGAATTGGCTTGTTTGTCCAGAATATATGGCCAACATGGCAAATGACTCCATTCTTTTCCATGTACAAACTTGATAATTTTTCCTCACAATCCATCTATCCATAAAAACCATGTCAGTAGTTCTTATGTGTGTCAATTCAACATCTTGTGTGAAAACTCATATATGTGAAACATGAAATACGACACGTAAATCAGCACATATTAAAATCCACATATAGTAATTTTTTTAAGCATTTCAATTATTGTATTTAAATTCTTTATAGAGGGAAATTGGCCGCTGTCAAGACTAATTAAAATACAACAAATAAAACTTTAAAGTACTACTTTTTCCTAGAATCATTTGATAGTGACTTTATCTATATTCCATTTGGTAGGTGAAAGATCTTTCTTGTACTTTCATCAGTACCAATAATGAAACACATGAAACTACTGGGAATTTGTATAAACATGGCATGAGTTTTCAATCTATATTTTTAAATATAAGTAGAAAGTAGGGATCTTTCTCAAGGAATATGCTGATTTTAAACAAAACTAATATTTATTCACTAACTCAAAAATAAATTCTGATTAGAGATATTTCTTATCTTTTTTCTTGTTTCTTTTTTTTTTTTTTTTTTTTACTTTGTAATATTTTCCAGTTACACCTTTTACTGTGTTATCACCTGGATTTTCAGACAATTTTTGCTGCATTATTAAAAAGCATTTCAAAGTCACAACAGCTATAAGACTTTTTTCACACTCACTCATCTCAATGCTGTCTTATATGATTTATTTCATTTTATATATTATAGAAACCGATCTTAATATCAATAGGTACTGTTAAATATGCTGTAACACTTGAAAAATTGAAATAGTCTGGAGATTTCTCAGTCACATAATGGATGAACTGGAAGTGTTTGGCCAAATCTGATGGAGTTAAGTTGCAGAGTTTTACAGGAAAGCAATTTTTCAATTCTTGCCATGATTGTCTGTGCATGTGCATGTGCTTGAATGTTTCAGCATTGAAAGAACCACGAAAACAAATATTCATATTGTACTCAGGTGTCGTGGAGTCCTGTACCCCTAAATTTCTCCTGCCTGGACTTCGGGGGGAAAGGGGAAAAGCCGCCTGGTTTCCCTCCCACCTCACCTGCCCTGCAGGCGTGAAGGGGGGGAGGACTGCCCCGTGAAGGGGGGGAGGACTGCCCCATGAGTTCCCGCGCTGGAGCCAGGCTGGGATTGGCCGTGCGCTTTCACGCCTAAGGTGTGGTAATTCTGCCCTTTGTCTAGCGAAGGTTATAAATATTGGGGGTCTTCCCGCCTTTGGGGTTCCCACTTTGGAGTTTGCCTGTGCCTGGACGTATGTGTCTGCCTGAGCTCACACACTCCCCTGTGCCTGGACTGCAGAGACCTTCAAAGGGATTTGCTTTCCTATTGACACCTTTGTGTGCCTAACGACCTTTAATGACACTTAACGATTCCTGCAGCCGCTGGAGGAGGAAGACAGACCGCACGAGTCAGCCTGAGTGAGTTATTTGGCTTAGCTTAATTTAGTAAGAAACCGCTATTAATTAATAGCTGAGGCCTTTTCCAACTTATGACTTCCAATATAATCAGATTATTGATGGTATCCGTGTAGATTAATTCTCATGCAACTGAATCTGCTTATCAAACTAAATTAAACTTTGTATATATAGTTGTGGGGGTGGGTTTTTGGGAAAATAAAAAATAAATATTTTTGATAAATTCCCGACTCGGCCACATATCAATTCCTGACCTCCGCAACAGTATGGCACAGCGAGCAGGGTAGTTAAATTGTAGAATTTCTACATGAAAAGGGATACCTAATCACAGGATTTGATTTAATTCGGGCTCAGCAAAATTGTAAAAGTCTGGAGAAAATCCTGGAGAAATTAGCTGAGTTCTCAGACCCTGTGATTATTAAGTCTCCAACGGAGCATTTCTCTGTTGTTCTGGGGTCAGTCGTGACCCAGACTCTGGCCGAATTTGAAAATTATGAAAAAAGAATTCAGGCCTTGGAAAAGGATTTATTAGCAGAAAAAGCTAAGAGCCAAAACATCTGGGAGAACATGCTGGCGCAGACAAAGAGCCTGACCACGGCACTGACTGCCCAGATGAAAGAAAGGCTTGTAACGCCTGCAGACACGACTTCTTCAGTCTCCGTGTCTGAATTTGAATGGAGTGATTCGCAGGAATCGGGGAGAAAGGCAGAGAATGCCCCAAGGGGCTCTTCGGGGGAGAGGAGTTCCCCGAAACCAGGCACAAAAGACTCTGCTAGAGACTCAGAGAATTCCTCTGCACATGCCTCGGTGCAGCAGAAAGCCTCAAAGCCACGCAGAAAGTGCAGGTCCCGACTGGACTCCCCCGTGGCTAGCGGCGAAGAGAGCTCCGGTGAGGAGGGCGCCATGGTGCAGAAACATGTGCTGCCTGTAATAAGGACTCAGTCCGTGAAGGGCAGAAAAGGCGGCGCAGGGACCACCGTTATCAAAAAACAGTTTACAAACGCACAGCTCAGTGACTTACAAGTCAAATATGCGAGAGATCCTGGGGACTCAATCGCTGACTATGTGTATCGAGTGTCCCGAGCCAGTGGGGACCGGGTCCTTCTAGATTCAGAGGAAGCGGCTGGAGACTGGGGGGACGATGTGTTCCTGACATGTGAACCCGAGGGGACACACAACCTCACCACCCGGATAGCCTACTGGGCAAGCAGCGTCCACCCAGCCTACCATGGGGAGCCGACGGAACTAAAGGTCACCAGCTCCTCTGAGCTCATTACTGCTCTCCACAGACTTGTCTGTGTCCAGGCTATCTATGATAAGGGACATTATGATTGCCCGTTTTATGCCTCTGTGGACCCAGAGAGACTGCACCCTATTATGAAGGGTTTGCCAGCAACTCTGCAAATCCAAGTAATGAGAAATGTTGAGAAAATTGAACGTGTGACTGCAAAGGATGCAGAGGATGATGCCAAAGAGCATGTAATGACTTGGGCTAAACTGTTAACCGACTTAAATGCCCACGGGTTGCAGTTTGGGTTTGGGTCTCCTGAAGGAAAAGGGGCTGGGGAGAGACAGTCTTGTGCTTCTCCTCCAGAAAATTCCAGGACTCCGCGCAGGCAGGTCCGGTCAGTGCAGGACTGCCCCCCCAGGGGGACGGGTCCTGCAGGCTTCTCCCCGAGGGGAAGGGGCAGAGACCAACAGAGTGACTGGAGACCCAGAGGAAAGAACAGTTGGTATCTATAAGCCCTGACTTTAGGGGTACCAAAAATTGTTTTAAGGCAGCTGGCAGACTGGCAGCTGAAGGATTTAGTGCGGTGACTCCAGAGATTGGCTACGAAGTCCAGAGGCAGCCGTGAGAAGCCCAGGGCCAGCGGCAGCGGCATGCCCAGCGGTGGCTCCGGGGGCGGCTCTCTCAGAAGTGGCAGCCCCCCCGCTGGGAACTGCAGCGCGTCCCCAGACAGAAAGTTTAACCCTTTCTTGTCTCCCACATGGAAGGCAAAACATTAAATTACTGTAATAGTGGTTCGGCAGCTTTTAATGGTCAGCAGTCACGGGGAGAGCTACAGAAGCCCCCAGAATAAAGATTTGCTGCCTACGTGAGCCACGTGGTCACTGACCACCTGCCCCAGTACAAAAGGCCACCGGATTAGTGCACGGTGGATTGTCCCGAATTATTAATTGTCAAGCCTGGCCTTTATAGGCCAAGGCAGGTTTTGTCTCCTTACAGGTTAAGGTCGAGGCAGAGGACCGGTTCCTGACCACTTGACCAGCACCTGGGAAAGGGAGAGCCAGCTACACAAGAGATGGAGGCATATCACCGGGGTGACCAGTGGATGATGGCATCAGGACCCACAGACTGTGACCTCCAGCCATGGACTCAGAGCATCTAAGGCTCTGCCATGAACTTGGTTGCTCTACCAGGAACAGAGCCATCTTCAAATTGACTGTGTAGCTTTATTTAATACTGTTTGGGGCTATTGTTAAGCCTTGTTAAGTATTGTAAAATATTGTTGGGGCGATTAATGTGTTATATATTGTTAATGTTGGAAAAGGCTAAGCTATATATATATATATATATTAATAGGTTCCTAAATTGAAGGGGGATCACCTGTCACTCAAGTTCTAGACAAAGATGCTCATTACCAGTGGGGTGGGATGTCCTGGAGTCCTGTACCCCTAAATTTCTCTCCTGCCTGGACTTCGGGGGGAAAGGGGAAAAGCCGCCTGGTTTCCGCCCCCCCTCGCCTGCCCTGCAGGCGTGAAGGGGGGGAGGACTGCCCCGTGAAGGGGGGGAGGACTGCCCCATGAGTTCCCGCGCTGGAGCCAGGCTGGGATTGGCCGTGCGCTTTCACGCCTAAGGTGTGGTAATTCTGCCCTTTGTCTAGCGAAGGTTATAAATATTGGGGGTCTTCCCGCCTTTGGGGTTCCCACTTTGGAGTTTGCCTGTGCCTGGACGTATGTGTCTGCCTGAGCTCACACACTCCCCTGTGCCTGGACTACAGAGACCTTCAAAGGGATTCGCTTTCCTATTGACACCTTTGTGTGCCTAACGACCTTTAATGACACTTAACGATTCCTGCAGCCGCTGGAGGAGGAAGACAGACCGCACGAGTCAGCCTGAGTGAGTTATTTGGCTTAGCTTAATTTAGTAAGAAACCGCTATTAATTAATAGCTGAGGCCTTTTCCAACTTATGACTTCCAATATAATCAGATTATTGATGGTATCCGTATAGATTAATTCTCATGCAACTGAATCTGCTTATCAAACTAAATTAAACTTTGTATATATAGTTGTGGGGGTGGGTTTTTGGGAAAATAAAAAAATAAATATTTTTGATAAATTCCCGACTCGGCCACATATCAATTCCTGCCCTCCGCAACATCAGGTCTGGTTAATGTTCCTCCTGCCTTCTGAGTGAATATTTTGTGCTGCAGAATTATTCTTAAGTAAAAGTCTGCAGCACTGAAGCAGGAAACAATTTCCTGTAAACAAAGTAGAGGAATGAATGCACTGCAACTTAAATCTCATGTTAACTCCATCCATCTGTGACAAATGAAGACTACTGCAGTAAGAAAATGCTTAGAGAGAACACAAGGAGCAGATATTCCATCCTTGTTAACTATCCCAGCACAGAAGCACCTAATTTTTTGCAGCAATTGACATCATCTGAGGTTTGGTCTTACACAGTGTTAGCTGAAGTTGAGGTGGAACTCTAGCTGATTGGTAATCATTTCAATTTCAGAATGATTGCCTGCTCTTTTGGTATATCCTTTTGGGTATGCTTCTCCTTTTTTTGTTGTTTTTGTTTGTTTGGTTTTGTTTTGTTATTATTTTGCAGTGGGGAGTGGCAGGGATAAATTGTTTGCTTTCCCTTCTATTGATTTATGTCAGAATGGAATGGATTCAGTATTACACTATTTTCATTTATTAAGGACAGGAGAACCCTTACTGCACTACTGAAATTTAATTCTAAAGGAAGAATTTTCCAACATTTTTTTTCATGTTTTGTCTCTTCCCTTCTTTTGCTAATCTATGTAAAATGTGATTGTTCCCCTTTATATATGGAATTTTATTATTTTAAATTATTATCAGCTATTTTTCTTTTCTTTGGGACATTTCCCCGTACCTCCTTCCACATCAGTCAACTGAAATGTGCATGGAATGTGGGCAGATAATAATAACAAAATTTCATTTCATTGCTGTCTCTGTCACACAAGAAACTTCATGTTTCAGTGCTTTGGGTTGGGTTTTTAACTATTGCTTGTTTTGCTTTTGAGAACTGAAAATTTGTATAGTTTGCTTTTCATGTTAGTGTCCAGTCTGTTCTGGAATGAAAGAGCATATGGCTTCATTCAATAAGACATTTTGCTGACTACCACATTGATCATGTAAATAAGATATTTCTTGTTTATGCAGCTGTAATTTTATGCCATTCTTGTATATGCACTACACACAGTACTCAGCTTGAGTCATTGTACCTTGTTTACATGGCTTGCGTTTAAAATATCCTATAAAGGAAAATTGTTAGAGGAATCCTTAGTGAAGATATTACAGAAAACAGATGTAAAAACAAAATAAACAAAAAAACATTCCTCGTACTTAAGCAGGAAATCTGTTATAAAACAGAAGACAGTTCTTTAGTAGAGATAATAAAAGATAATCAACTTAGAAATCTTTCATGGTGCCATAGCATGGAAAGAGAGAAGGTTTCTTGGGAGTTGGGGTGGCACAGCAGAGGTTGGCCAGCCAGAACCCATTGTATTTTACTCATGTAGAGGATGAGGTAGGCTGGGGTCAGCATCAGTCTGTGTAACCAGGCTTTTCCCTGGGAACTGGGATAGGCCAAAGCCTGTGGGGCTCATGGTTGGGCAGAGTGGAGATGTGGTGTATTTCAAGACTGATTTCCTATAGCACTACTGGGACAGGCACTGATGGCCTCACAAACATTAGAAATGGAGAATTCCCTCCTTATAAAATAATAAATATAATAATGAAAAAAAAAAAGTGCAGATTAAGACTCAACATCTGGGAAGGATTTTTTTGTTACATAACCATGTGGTAGCAATCCATAAAGGACTCAAGTTCTAAACTGACAAAATTAGAGGTATCAGGGTGTCTCACACATAATTATATGAGTCCTATAACTGTATGAGTCCACTAATTGATGACCACTCCAGATATGATCTCGTGGAATGAGCCACTTAAAGCAAGCTGAGAGAGAAAATACCATATAAAAAGCCCATTTATAGCTTAGCCATATAAATGTTCTGTACACTTAAAGTCATCCTGAAGATAATAGTCTTTTCTTACAGTCAAAAATTCAACAAATCTGAACTAACCATGCTGTTTTGAGACTAATTGGAATATTTTACAGAGAGAAATTAAATCTTTGGCTGTGAGAAGGAAGAAAAGAAAATAATATGTACCCTATATCACCCATTCTTCTACTGAGGAATGTAACTAGTCAAAATATAGGTAACTTCTCACACACTGCTCAGCTCTCACTTCTGTCTGTGCCTTCTTTCTGGCAGTCTGGTCTCTGTTGTTGTCTCTACTTCAACTCTCTAATCCGCCTGACCCTGTTTCCTCTAACCTCCTTCTCATCTTTTTGACATCTCACCTACAATGGGTTCAACTGGTTATTTCTGACAGGAGGGAAAGAGGAGAGGAGAGCAGAAGGAGGAATTGGGTCAGGAGTCCTTGTGGGGACACTGATTGTTTCTGGGATGGGAATTGTGTTTCACTATTAATTTTAACTTGTATGTAACTTTATGTATTTCTGTATATATGCTTGTATATTGTGCTAAGAAGTAAATACAGCTTCATTCCTTAATTTCCAGACACCTGAGTCTAGTCTGGGTGATTTCTTAAGAGTGAGGGGGCGAGTAACACTGAAACCATCACAAAAAAAGCTGGTGAAAGGCCTGGAACACAAACCCTGTGAGGAGGGGCTGAGGCATCTGGGGTTGTTTAGCCTGGAGAAGAGGAGGCTCAGGGGTGACCTCATTGCTGTCTACAACTACATGAAGGGAGGCTGTAGCCAGGTGAGAATTGGCCTCTTCTGCCAGGCAATAGAACAAGGGGACACAGTCTCAAGTTGTGCTGGTGGAAGTATAGGCTGGTTGTTAGGAGGAAGTTCTTCACAGAGAGAGTGATTTGCCATTGGAATGGGCTGCCCAGGGAGGTGGTGGAGTCACCGTCCCTGGAGGTGTTCAACAGAAGACTGGATGAGACATTTAGTGCCATGGTCTAGTTGACTGTCTAGGGCTGGGTGCTAGGTTGGACTGGATGATCTTGGAGGTCTCTTCCAATCTGGTTGATTCTATGATTCTCTCTGATTCTGTCTTTATTTTGGAGCCCAACATCTGGCTAATTCAATTTGATTGATTGCCAATTGATCTGGAAGTTATCTGGTTAATTGGTAATATTCTTTACCCAATAGGGGCATGGTTCTTTTTCTATTGGCTGACAGAGAAAATTGATGTCCTCTCATTTGGTCTAGTTTGGAGGAAGATCAAAGCAATTTTTTTTTTTTTTTTTTTTTTTTTTTAATTTTAGAGAGTATCTTCTCAGCTAGGTAGGCTTTAATATTACTGAAACTCTTACCAACTCTGTTTTGGCTAAGTCAGGAAATAATACAACAGCTGGAATATATGCAACATCTCTGATGAGGGTAATTTTGCCTAAAACTGAATTACTTGATCCCTGTGGTGGGTATTACACATATAACATAATGGTATATTTATCATGCATGATCTTAACTCTAATAATTCTGGGTTTGGCACTAATGTTGGTATTACTGTCCTGGAGTCCTGTATACCCCTAAATTCCTCTCCTGCCATGACTTCGGGGGAGAGGGAAAGCCACCTGGTTCCCCCCTACCTCTCCTGCCCTGCGGGCATGAAGGGAGTGAGCAAAGGGGTCCTGCCCACACGAGGAGTGCCCTGTGCAGTGCCTGAACTGGAATCAGGCTGGGATTGGTTGTGTGCTTTCACGCCTAAGGTATGGTAACTGCCCTTTGTCTAGCGAGGGTATAAATATTGGGGTCTTCCCACCTTTGGGGGTTCCCGCCTTGGAGTTCGTTCCCGCCTTGGAGTTTTTTCCTGCCTGAATCTTCCTGCCTGCCTGCCTGAGACTTCTCCCCCACCCCCCTCACCTGGTGCTCTGCCCCAAAAGGATTGCTTCACCCATTGACACCTTTTGTAAGAGCTGAATACCTCTTAACGACTCTTCAGCAGCTTCTGAAGGAGAACAAGAGGGACAGGCCACGACGAAGTCAGCCTGATCCTGAGTTATTTTGGCTCAGCTCCGCTTTATTAGTAAGAAAAACGCTATAATTTAATAGCTAAAGCCTTTTCCAACTTCTGACTTCCAAAATAGTCAGATTATTGACTTGTAGATTATTCTCAAGCAACTGAATCTGCTAATTAAACTAAATTAATCTTTGTATATACAGTTTTGGGGGCGGGTTTTTGGGAAAATAAAATAACTATTTTTGTATAAAAATTCCTGACTTGGCCACACATTAATTCCTTGCCTCCACAACAATTGGTCACGAGAAATTTGAATGTGACTTCTTTAAGGAAAAAAGAAAGCAAGTTTCCTCACAGAGTTAGGGATAAAGCCTGCAGAAAATGAAAACAATGTTTGTTTGGGGGGATGTGGGAAAGCAGAATGCCGAAGAGTTGCAGAGTGCAGGTGCAGGAGGGCTGTGGGAACAGAGTGAAGAGAAATGACAATAGGCAGATCCTTGTAATTACAGACCTTGGTTCTCACATGCAGCTGGCCAACTTATCTCCGAAGGGGTAGATAATGGACCTTCGCTAACGAGAATAACAAGGTGTATATGTTTGCAGATGTGGTGGGTTGTCCCTGACTAATTATGTTAATGTGTATGCATGTGCCCTACTGACTGAATATATATATATATTGGGATGTACGTAATAAAAGGGGCTTCTACATAATTCACATTGAATCATTTGGAGACCCTCACGGCTGGCCTATGACCATACTGGTCTATGGGCTTGTTTACCACGGTCCAGCAGCAAGCAGAGATAGCAGGCAGCGCGGCCTGCAAGAGGAGGAGAGCAAGAGGGGGTTACGATGTCCACTGCAGCACCTGCACGTGCAGGTTCTGGGACAATTGCCAAACAACAACATCAGGCAGCTGAAGAACAGGGCCAGCTGTTCAAGCCTCTGCTGTCTCTTCATGTAATTCAAATCCTAAAGGAGCACCCTCTAATCCTAAATGAGATTCAGCCTCACGGGTATCAGGTCAGACCCTCTGGAAGGTACTTCTACCACGCTTTTGGCTCCAGCCAAGGTACAGGCTAAGACAAAACATTTGGTGAAGAGAGATTCAAGAGAGGATTTAGGAGAGAGGACTTCTGGTACATAGGAGGAAGGAGCAACACAGCCTTAGAGACTTAGCCAATATATTCAAATCACAATACAGTGGTGAAAGGAGCTTTGTGAGATAGGCTGCCAAAAAGGGTGATGGCTCAGAGGAGATTAAGAGTGCTTTTAGGAAAGTTGTTTCTAGGCCAAGGACAACCAGAAGAAGTGGTGAAGGATGACATTCAGGATTCAAATCATCCCCTCAAAGAGATAAGGGAAGTTAGAAAGGAATACTCAAGGGAATCAGGAGAGCCAATCCTAAGCTGGCTGGTGAGATGCTGTACTATTGGTGTCAATGCCCTGCAGGTAGAAGACAAGTCTACAAAGCAGCTAGGGCCACTCACAAAGCAGAATGGAGTGGATAAATACTTAGCAAGTCCTCTTGGTAAGGTTAACTTGTGGACATGCCTCCTGTTGGTTGTGGCTATGAGGTATCCTTCCTGAGATGATTTGCCATGGGCAGCTAAGAAGTGGAACACCACTGAGCAGGGAATTAAGCTTCTGAAGGTGTTTGCTGTGAAAGAAGTGCTTTATGGAGACCATGGCACATATGAGCCTGATGACATTCCTCTTGGAATAGGTCTCACAAAGAATCATAGAATGAGTCAGAGTTGGAAAGGACGTCAAGGATAATCTAGTTTCAATCCTTCTGCCACACGCAGGGACACCCTACACTAGATCAGGCTGGCCATAACCTCATCCAGCCTTAAATAGTCTTAAACAGCCTTAAACACCTCCAGGGATGAGCTCTCGACCACCTCCCTGGGCAATCCATTCCAGGCTCTCACAACTCTCATGCTGAAAAGCTTCCTTCTCACACCCAGTCTGAATCTCCCCACCTCCAGCTTTGCTCCATTCTCCCTAGTCCTGTCACTACCTGAGAGCCTAAAAATTCCTTCCCCAGCATTTTTGTAGGCCCCCTTCAGATACTGGAAGGCTACAATAAAGTCACCTGGGAGCCTCCCCTTCTCCAGACTGAACAGCCCCAACTCTTTCAGTCTGTCCTCATAGCAGAGGTGCTCCAGCCATCTAGTCATCCTCATGGCCCTTTTCTGGACCTGTTTCAATATCTCCACATCTCTCTTCTAATAGGGGCTCCAGAACTGGATGCAGTACCCCAGGTGGGGTCTCACCAGAGTGGAGAAGAGGGGAAGAATCACCTCCCTTGACCTTTGACCACACTTCTTCTGATGTCAATGTCAAAGACTTTGCTCATGTCCAGGTAAATGACATCAGTTGCTCACCCCTCATCTATGAATGTTGCAACCTGTTCACAGAAGATCACTAGGTTTGTCAGGCAGGATTTGTCCTTGGTGAAGCCATGCTGATTGTACCAAATCACCTCTTCACTATTCTTCTGTCTCAGTAGCACCCCCAGGAGGATCTGCTCCATGATCTTATCAGGCACAGAGGTGAGACTGAGTGGCTTGTAGTTCCCTGGCTACTCCTTCCTACCCTTTTTGAAAATGGGAGTTATGTTTCCCCTTTTCCAGTCAGTGGGAACTTCACCAGATGGCCATGACTTTTGGAATATAATAGACAGGGGTTTAGCAACCTCATCTGCAAGTTCTCTCAGTATTCGTGGGTGTAACCCATCAGGTCCCATGGACTCGAACACTTTCAGGTTCTTCAGGTGATCACAAGCCTGATCTTCACTTATGATGAGTAATTCTTCTTTCCAGTCCCTGCCATTATCATCCATGACTCCAGGAGTGTGGCTGGAGGCCTATGCAGTGAAGACTAAGGTAAAGAAGTAATTGACAACCTCAGCCTTTCCCATGTCACTTGTGAC